>NC_090243.1:16750000-17092500 GCF_024489055.1 Chanodichthys erythropterus | reverse complement strand
ATCTATATATGTTTAATGACAGTTCATATAAAATAGTTAGCTACAACTAATGATGTTTTGAGTATTGCATATAAAGAAATAACGTTAAACTATTACCAACAAAGAATTTGGGGGGTTCATATCATTTGTTTTTTAACCAATAGTAAAAACATAACAACAAGAAAGGTTTTAAAACATAGATGCAGATGTACACCTATAAACATGCAATTAAACACCTGTGTGTTCAGCTGACCTCTTGGATGTGCTCGGCAATAAGGCAGCCTGCGACTTTCTTATCATTTGAAATGAAGAGGAAGGTTTTGGTCTGTGATGGGACTTTAGTCTCCACTTGCTGGAAGCCCAAGTCATTGTCCACCATTTCTCTGATCTCTTCAACCTTAAATCCAACAAGACAAATATCATAGACATAATTTATATCAGGAAAGCAATTGGAAATCTTCTAAACATGCAGTATGGCTGCAGCAGACAGTTTGAGGGCTAGTGAATGGAAACATATGAGGAAGAAATAAGTACCTTTTTCAATGCGTACTTAGGATCATCAGGGAGGACAAGAATAATCTTGCCATCAGGATACTCTCCTAGGATTCTCTCTTTCTTCCAGCCCTGGACCACATATTACAATAATGATTTTGAGACATGGGTATGCATGTAGTTATTTTGAGCCTGTATTACTCCCATCCTAAAATAAAATGCGTAATTGTGTATAATGATTCTGAGAAATGGGTATGGATGTATGTAGTTATTTTGAGACTTTATTACTCCCATACTGAAATGAAATTTTTCGACTACCTCTGGAAGTGGTTGAAAGTGGACAAGCTCAAAGAGTTTTACACTTGTATTTAGCATAATTTAGCACTTGTGATCCGATCGACCAAAACACATCTTAATACCAGGTGTAAACAGGACCAAAGTTACATATTTTGTTAATTATAATACAATAATAATATGGTCTATTATATGCTTTAATGAATTTGACTGAAACTGCATCTATGTGTCAATAACTTAAAAGAATCACGTAATAACAAATATGTGGCTCACCACGTATTTGACAGCGCTGATAAACTGGTTGTGGAACAGGAGATGTTGGGATTCGTCCTCTGGGCTCGAAGGGGAGTACAACATCCCACACACGTTACACGTCACCGCACCAAAAGCCTTCTGACCAGCATCCTGTGAAGCACAAAACAATCTTCACAAAATGCTGAGCACCAATGCTACAACGTATAATATAATGATGGGCGTGCTGTATTCTTCTCTAGGTTTAAATGTTGATTTCAAAAGTTGTTGCAGTAATAGGATATTTAAGTTAAAGAACAAAAAAAAGAAAAGAAATATAATGAAACTAGGATTAATTAATAACCAAACAAAGTTCATTAGGATATAAATGACTTACATTGCTGGACTGTGCTGCTGTATTTGCAGGTTTGGGACTGTTTCTGACCTCTTTCTTCTGTTCTGCTTCAGGTTCAACATTAGGATTTGCCCTGAAATGACACCAAAAAGTTAAGTCATGCCTTAAGTTGAGAATATCATTCAAACAACACATCATAAGCTGAAGTGTGTAATTTCTGCTCAACTAGCATCACCAAATGGAATTGCAAAACTGATGATTTTTATATTTATTGATTTTTTTTATTTTTATAAATTGTCCTGTACACTTCTTATTGGTTGAGCAAAAAGACAGCCCCACATTCACACACTGGTTATGTTGCTCTAAACAAATAGGGGAATAAAACCATAGCTTACTTGTAGCTGCATATTAAACTAAGATAGGAGAAAGCATTTTCACACACACACACACACACACACACACACACACACACACACACACACACACACACACACACACACACACACACACACACACACACACACACACACAAACAATTCAGTGATATTCTGCCATTTATTAGACCTGAAAGCAAGTTTTAGATTTCAAAACTTTCAACAATGAATTACCTGTTGCTGTCTTCTGTTTGCGTCTCTTCGACAGGTTCTTGCTGGGGAGAGGGTTTCGGCTTACTATCTGTGGACATAAGTGCCACAAGGTAGTTAATAAAAATCTCAAAGGGAATTAGTTCAGCATGCATTTAAAACTCAATACATTATCTGGGTATGATAAGCTCCACAAACACCTATTATGAAACTAGCATTGCATGTCTAAGATGGACAAGCTTTCTGTGTTCTGCTCAAAAACAAACAAATCAATACAATGTCTACCTGCAGTAGTGGGCGTACATGGCTTGTCCACTGGTGGTTTGGGCTGCGCTGGAGCGGATGAAGAGGACTGCTCTGGTTTGACCTGTGAGACCTGTTGGGTTATTTAGATTGTTAGCAAAAAAAATTAAATTATTCCTGTGATGGAAAATCTGAATTTTCAGCATCATTACTCCAGTCTTTAGTGTCACATGATCCTTCGGAAATCATTCTGATTTGCTGCTCAAGAAACATTTTTTATTATTATCAATTTTGAAAACAGTTTAATATTTTAATGGAAACCATGATACATTTTATTCAGGATTCTTTAATGAATAGAACGTTCAAACAGCATTTATTTATTTGAAATAGAAATCTTTTATAACATTATAAACCTCTTTAGATTTGATCAAATTAATGCAGGGGGCATGACCACTTGGGGGCACGGCTAAGGGATAGTGTACAGTCAGAAGATGTGGTGATGCAAGACCCCACTGCAAAATTATCACGCTTATTATTTGGCTTTGTATGCACAGGTTGCATATACGCATAATTTTGTTTTGCAGTTATTAGTTTATCCACAAGGTGGCAGCCGTGCCGTGGGGGTGTCGATTCACAAGGTAAAAAAAAATTGCATAAACAGAACAGGCCGGAACACATGCAAGCTACAGCGACAATGGAGGCCTACACAGATGAGAGACTGTGCGAAGAGGTTAGAAAGTACACTCACTCTACAACTCTAGCATGAAATAATACAAAGATGTTTATATGGGTAGCAACTCATAGAGGTATTGCAATTTGTCGCAATGCGCATGCGTTCAATGCCTGTGTATGCGTACAAGTCAAGTGCAGTATACTTTGCAAGGCTGTGCATTTGACAAAACTAAGTATACTTTCTGCTTTAAGCAGTCTGTTATCAGTTGTAGTGTTTGTTGTCCTGGAGTAACAGGCTGCTAGATGGCATGATTGCAGAATCAGAGTTGAGCATTGCAGGGAGCCATGTAAATATAACAATGAAAGGTGCATGGTTCTGCAATAAGCATGACCAAGATTGTGAAAGGACTGCCAGTGCCACTTAAACAAAGCAGACGACGAATCTACTTCAATAATTTAAAGGGTTAGTTCACCCAAAAATTAAAATAAGGTCATTTATTAGTGAGGCCTGCATAGCCAGCAATGACATTTCCTTTCTCAAGAACCATAAAGGTACTACAACATATCAAATGTCAATGTCAAATGTCAATCAGTTCATGTGAGTACAGTGGTTCAATATTAATATTACAAAGAGAAGAGAATATTTTTGGTGCACCAAAATGAATCAGTGTGTCGAATCATGATTCGGATCATGTGTCAAACCGCCAAACTGCTGAAATCACGTGACTTTGGTGCTCCGAACCGCTGATTCATAACGCTCCGAAGCTTCCTGAAGCAATGTTTTGAAATCAGCCATCACTATATAAGACATTATTTAGTTTTTTTGGCGCACCAAAAATATTCTCGTCGCTTTATAATATTAATATTGAACCACTGAACTCACATGAACTGATTTAAATATGTTTTTAGTACATTAATGGATCTTGAGAGAGGAAATGTCATTGCTGGCTATGCAGGCCTCACTGAGCCATCGGATTTCAGCAAAAATATCTTAATTTGCACTCCGATGTTGAATGAAGGTCTTACAGGTGTGGAACGGCATGAGGGCGAGTAATTAATGACATTATTTTCATTTTTGGGTGAACGAACCCTTTAACTACCAATACACCAGATGCGAACAGCCTGATGCGACAAAAGCAAACAGAACCCATTATAATCAGTGATGCTGTTTACACTGGATGTGGATTGGACAACACGTCCAATTCCCTACAATAAACTGATACACCAATAAACTGATACAGATTCCAATCGGATATACAAATAATCGGATTTGGACTGACAGTGACTTGTACTGTATTAATTATAACGTTTCAAATAAATACTATAGGATTTTGCGAGCAAGGTCATGTCTGAGAGTGTCTTTATGTGGGTGAATGTAGGTGGGGGGCTTGAAAATATTTTTCTCTACAGAAGAAAAAAGTTTGGGAACCACTGAATCAAATCCTTGCTAAATAAAAGTATGAATTTCTGTGTGCCTGAGTGTTTTACCTCATTTTTGGCTGCTGGTTTGGTCGTCTCATCTTCAAGACCGTCAAGTTCAAAGTCATCTGGTGAATACTTGCGTCTGGGAGTGTAGGGTTTGTACTCCACCACTGGTTTGGGTTTCGGGCTGGTGATTCCATTAGGCATGGGTGGTGCCTGAGCTGGAAGTGCTCGTCTGGGTTCAACCGAGCCAACTTTAGGCACGCTTTCTGGCACAGGAACCTGCGCAAGGGTGGTTGCCGGGCTGGGCGAGATCGATGGAGCGTCAGACTTTTTGGGAGAACCAGCCTGACTCGCTTGATCCGACTTGAGCTTCTTAACACGGGTCCAGGTCAACTTATCCCGCTGAAGCTCCACCTGCCTGAGCCTCTGATAACGGGATAGCTTCTTCTTCTCCTGGGTCTTGAGCGGGAGACACACCTGGCTGAGGAAAAAACGTTTCTTGGGCGTGCTATCCTCAGCCTTGGGATCAGCGGGTTCCTCGTTTGAGGTTTCGGCGGGAACGGTGTTGTCAGACACCACTTCCTCAGTTTCGCTTACCTCTGTAGATTCACTCACCTCCTTTTGTTGCTCAATATCTTTCTCATCTGAAGCTCCCGGAGCATCAGAGGCGATATCATCTGCGATTTCCTCACAGAGAGCCAGGAGGTTGAGCTGTCGCGGTGGGGGTTTCTTGGCGGCAGCCGCCCTTTCCTCGGCCAAAGCCGCGAGGCGGGCCTTCGTCCGAGCCTGCGGGTTCATCGCTTGCTTTTTCGGATGCCCTTGCGTGGAGTCCGTCGCACTTTCCTGGGGCAAAGAGGGTGAAGAGTTGATGTTACTCCTCACAGCTTCGCTTGTTTGTTTTTTTGACGTTTCCTCCTCAGAGCTTTGAGCTGACTGCTGACTGCTGTCGTCCAAATCCTCAAACGTTTCGATCTCTACAACACAATGTTCAATCTCAATGTCATCGTCCAGAAACGCTTCTGAATCTGGGAGAAACACTTTCGCCATGTCGGTACTTTGTACACTGTCCTGCAGGGAACAAGTGTTCACCACCTCTAACTCATCCATGTCAGAAATGTCTTTACCAGCGTACGAGTGTTTCGTGATGCTGGTTTCTTGGATGACTTTGAAAAGAGCCTCCAGAGGTGGAGGAGATTTGCTCATCACATCTACTTTTGCATCCACACTGACCGTTATTTTCTCAATAGAGTCCGTTGGCAGCTCTTTATGCTCTTCTATTTTGCTTGCTCGCAGGTCATGAAGCGCTTGCAGATCACTTATATTGCCAACATGGATTTTGTCAGGTTTAGGTAGCGTGATCTCCTCATTTTGGAAGTCGAGCAATCGCCCGTAATTGTGCTCTATTTGCACAGGGAACAAGGCTGCAACTGTTTTGATCGTTTCGGAGATGGAGGGCTTTTCTTTCTTTACTTTCGGAACATATTTCTTGTTTCCCTTTTTCAGGACAGACATATTCTGAGATGGTTTATCTCCGGAGAATTTCGTCTTCACCCCATCTTTCCGTCGTCTTCCTCTTGCTCCCTTTTTTTGTGACACTTTCAAGCGAGAGGATCGGCGAACGGGTTTTCCGTTTTCTTCCCTCGATTGTGTCTGATGTTTCTGTTTAGACGATTGAATTTCCAACCCTTTATTTTTTGGAGGTCTTCCTCTCAAAGACTTCTTGGGCATCTGAGATTTATCTGACTCCACAAGACTCTGATCTATCTTTGTCTTCTTTATTTCCGGTTCAGAAGACGACATATTTCTTTTCTGCCCAGGCATGCTAAGGAGGAACAACAAAGCAAGTTATATGCAACTATAAAACAAACAGTGTATGCAAGTTGTTGATTGCAAATGTAAAACAAATAATGTAGATGGAAACAAAAACCAGGCATCTAAAAAGAATGACAAATAAACAACAAAACGATTAATATAGTACTAATAACAACAGAAGATGAGCAGCTGTCATCCAACAAGTGACAGCTGAGAAAAAGCAGACAATTCTCTGATAATAAACGCTCCTACAACATGCATCAACAATAATAGTATAATCTCCATCCACAATGTATTAAAATAACGCATAATAATATCTTAAACACATCGACATGTCAGCACCTCAGAGTCTATATTTCTCCAAAGATGACAAGTATGAATTGAATACGTGTCATTTAATCCCATTCAACAGCATGCTATGATGATCTAAAGAGTGTATAAATGAATTAAATAAATGAATCACATTTGTGTAGTTAAACAGAGATTCAAGTGTCTCATCAATCTGACGTCGAGAAGAAAGTTAGCAGAGCTGGCTAATCCGTTAGCTGCCTCCTTATAAAGCCAACGACATTCACTACTGTCGATTATATATTACAGATAAGTACATAAGATTTAAATATAGCTGTTATGATAAACAGAAAAAGAAACAGCAATAATAAAGTACATCACCGAACTTACCTATCTTTCCCTGTTTCTAAACAACAGCTGTTTTCCGCTGTGTGGAGCAAAGTTTAGCCTCACTTCCGGTGCTGCGTCTTCTTCGGCTGATCTTTCGCATATGATTCAACGACACATACAGGACTGGAGTATGGAGAGAATGTTATTCTGCAGTTTTCAGAGTGGCCACTAGATGGTAGTAGCGCTCTTCTGGTGATGAGTCGCTGCTGAACTCCCAGAATCCCTCACAAAGGCGCGGAATCTGAATGTTTACATGAAGGAATAGACATTTCACGAGCTCTTCGACGCGCATTTCTATTTTTAATAAACGTACCTTGTTTTGTTCTTATACATCTAGCGCATGATGCCGTTCTCGAAACAGCCAAAAGGAATGTATTAGTCTATCGGGTATGAGAAATGTGAGATAGTGAACTTTATGTCTTTGTCACTTGTGTCTGAGTGAAACTGATCAGACTGAAGGAGTCTGAAAGACTGAGGATGAGCACTTCAGATCTGAGTCCTGCTTCCAGCACTCCTGCTGCAGACTCCAGAGAGAAACTCCAGGATCTGCTGACCGCCGTGAGGGAACTGCATGACTCTTCACTGCATGGTACAGGCGAAACCTTTCTTTGTCTGTCTGTCTGTACAGTTAAAAACTGCACATCATGCTTTAGTAACGTTAAATCATAATTATGACTTTATTATGTCGTTAAAAAGTCGAAATTCTCATAATTTTTTAGTACGTCATTATGACTTGAAGGATTTCACTGTCAAATTAAATTTTCCTGATAATTTACTCACCCCCATGTCATCCAAGATGTTCATGTCTTTCTCTCTTCAGTAGAAAAGAAAATACGTTTTTTTCTCCATATAGTGGACTTCAATGGAGCCCAAACGGTTGAAGGTCAAAATTACAGTTTACAGCGATCCCATACGAGAAATAAGGGTCTTATCTAGAGAAACCATCGCTCATTTTCTATTTTTTATTTTATACCTTTTAACCATAAACACTCATCCTGAACTAGCTCTCTTCTTCTTCTCTATTTGAATTCCGGCAGTGTAGACACTGCTAAGTGTATTACTGCCCTCCACAGGTCAAAGTTTGAACTAAATTGTCATACACAATTTGCTAGTGCAAGTATATAACTATTAGCTCAAACTTTGACCTGTGGAGGGCAGTAATACACTTAGCAGTGTCTACACTGCTGGAATTCAAATAGAGAAGAAGAGAGCTTGTTCAAGATGAGCATTTATTGTTAAAACTTATATAATTTTTGTTTTGTTTTTTTAGAAAATGAGTGATTGTTTCTCTAGATAAGAGCATTATTCCTCATATGGGATCGTGTAGAACGCTTTGAAGCTGCACTGAAACTGTAATTTTGACCTTCAACCGTTTGGAGGCCATTGAAGTCCACTATAAGGAGAATAATCCTGGAATGTTTTTATCAAAAACCTTCATTTCTTTTCAACTGAAGAAAGACATGAACATCTTGGATGAAATGGGGGTGAGTAAATTATCAGGAAATTTTAATTTGAAAGTGAACTAATCATTTAAAGGGATAGTTCACCCAAAAATGAAAATTTGATGTTTATATGCTTACCCCCAGTGCATCCAAGATGTAGGTGACTTTTTTTCTTCAGTCGAACGCAAATTATGATTTTTAACTGCAACCGCTGCCGTCTGTCAGTCAAATAATAGCAGTAGATGGGAACTTCAACTATAACAGTAAATAAAACTTCCATAGACAAATCAAAATTAAACCCTGCGGCTCGTGACGACACATTAATGTCCTAAGACACGAAACGATCGGTTTGTGCGAGAAACCGAACATTATTTATATAATTTTTACCTCTAATACACCACTATGTCCAACTTCGTTCAGCTTCCTGTTAGTGAGGTCAAAAAACGCGTTCTGGTGACGGAAGTGATGTCTCGCCCATATACTTCAATGAGCGCGAGACATCACTTCCGTTGTCAGAGCGCGTTATCAGACCTCACTAGCCGGAAGCTGAACGGAGTTGGACATAGTGGTGTATTAGAGGTAAAAAATGATATAAATACTGTTCGGTTTCTCGCACAAACCGATCGTTTCGTGTCTTAGGACATCAATGTGTCGTCACGAGCCGCAGGGTTTAATTTGGATTTGTCTATGGAAGTTTTTTCGACTCTTATTGTTCAAGTTCCCAATCACTGCTATTATTTGACTGACAGACGGCAGCGGTTGCAGTTAAAAATCAGAATTTGCGTTCGACTGAAGAAAAAAAGTCCTCTACATCTTGGATGCACTGGGGGTAAGCAGATAAACATCAAATTTTCATTTTTGGGTGAACTATCCCTTTAATATGTCACGATTTCAATTTGTCATAATTGACTTTTGTCGTAATTTCGACTTTTTATCATAATTATGATTTATGAATTATTATTTTGACTTTTAAGATGTACTAAAGCATGATTTTTTTCATATGTGGCGGAAATGGGCTTCCATTTAAAAAAACAAAACTGAAGATTCAGAAACTGTTACATTTCTATTTGCCAGGTGTTAAAATTTCATTAATCTATTAAAGGATTAGTTTATTTTAGAATTACAATTTCCTGATAATTTACTCACCTCCATGTCATCCAAGATGTTCATGTCTTTTTTTCTTCATTCGAAAAGAAATCAAGGTTTTTGAGGAAAACATTCCAGGATTATTCTCCTTATAGTGGATTTCAATGGGGTTCAACGGGTTGATGGTCCAAATGTCAGTTTCAGTGCAGCTTCAAAGAGCTCTACATGACCCCAGATGAGGAATAAGGGTCTTATCTAGCGAAACGATTGGTTATTTTCTAAAAAAAAAAAAAAAAGATACTTTTTAACCACAAATGCTCATCTTGCACTGCTCTGCGATACGCCACGCATTACGTAATCATGTTGGACGTAGGTGAAAGTGCCGATCCAGTATCTACAAAGCCTTTACAAAAAAGGGAAAACAATGATTTTGGCCCGCGGTACTTTGTCTTTCCAACATGATTACGTAATGCGTGGCGTATCACAGAGCAGTGCAAGACGAGCATTTGTGGTTAAAAAAAGTATATATATATATATATTTTTTTATTATTATTATTTTTTTATTTTATTTTTTTAAATGACCGATCATTTCGCTAGATAAGACACTTATTCCTCGTCTGGGATCGTGTAGAGCTCTTTGAAGTTGCACTGAAACTGTAATTTGGACCTTCAACCCGTTGGTAGCTGTTGAAGTCCACTATATGCAGGGTTGCCAGGTTTTCACAACAAAACCCACCCAATTGCTCCTCAAAACTAGCCCAATCGCATTTCAGGGGTGGTCCCACGTTAAAATTTGCTCTCTGGGGGGTAAAATTCACGTTTTTGGTGGAGCTCCCCTGGTAAAATCCCATTCCAGGGGCTAAATATCATGTTATTTTGGGTCGATTCAACCCGTGGACATGAAAAACAACCCATGGCAACAGTGTAAAAGTATATGGAGAAAAATCTTTTCTGGAATCTTTTCCTTGAAAACCTTAATTTCTTTTCGACTGTAAAAGAACAAAAAAGACAAACATCTTGGATGACATGGGGGGATGAGTAAATTATCAGGAAATTTTAATTCTAAAGCAAACTAATCCTTTAATGCACTGTAAGTACTAGTTCATAATAATGTACATAAGGGCCCTATGAAATCAGTTTATTTAATAATAATTTATTAAAAGCTTAACTATATGAGATGTGCACTGACAACATATTTTCTCATTTTCAGAACTACAGGCAAAAATAACCAAACTGAAGAGAGAGCGCTGTCTGTAAGTCTACGGCTTATACTGTATAATAACATATCGTTGCTCAAAACTGCATGAAGATTTTTATAAATCAGTTCGATTTAGCGACTTATAAGTAGACTGATCATTAAAATTTTGAAGGACTTTTAGAAACTTTCTTCTGGTTGAATAATTCTGTATATAATAAATGTCAAATATGATCTCTAACTGTAATAATTCGGCTTCCCTCTCAGAGATGCTCAGAGACTGAGTGAATTTCACAGCAAGAACCAGCAGTTACGAGAGCAACAGAAGATCCTGCAGGAGAAGATCAGACGGTTAGAGGACAGGTGCTCTGAAAAGGACGTTTTATAACTCTTCAGCAGCATATGATGTTTTTTTATCTTATCCTCATTTTGTTCTGAAAGTTTAAGTTTTCTTTGTCTCTGTGTTTAGGGTGTGTTCTGGACCATGTGATCGTTGTGCTGTGACGGAGAAGCAGATTAAAACAACAAACACTGAGTTTAAAGACACTAATCAGAAAAATCTGTCTGTCATATCTGAGCTTGGTGAGGATTTTTGTTTTCTAATGTATTATTATTATGCATTATCATATTGTGACTCATCATGTTTATCAGTCTATTAGTATCAACCCTATAATGTGTGTGTTGTTGAGTTTAGAGGCAGAGAGGAAGACTCTTAAAGATGAAAACAGGAGACTGAGTCTTGAGCTAGAGCGACTTAGAAAGTCTGGGTGAGTCAAATGAAACCTGACATGAATATTGATGAGGGGCATCACATGAGCGTCTGATGTCTTTGTGTGTGTTTAGTTCTCCGCAGAATGTGTCTTCTGAGGCAGAGGAGGGGATGATCCCAGACTCTCCTCATCGCCCGCTTTCTTTACCGGTTGCCAGCAAGATGAAACGACGGAAAGAGCAGAACCACGTCCGCTACGCCGAGACACCACTGTCACTCTCTCGTGAGAAATTTAATTTTCGGTTGCACTGTCCAAATGATAATGACATTATGCATGACATCCACTAATTAGATATTTTACATACATTTATTTACATTCAGGGTGTGTTGGATGATCACCTCTGACCTTCATCCAAAATTCCCATAATTCTTTTTCTTCCATTCTGATTTAATAATTCTTTCATTAGAGAGTATTTATTAATACTTTTAGTTTCTAGTTTTTAAATATCCATAAATAACATTGTATTAATTTAGCTATTTAACTGCTATTTTAATAAAAAAAATATATATTATAGTTATTGGTTTTTAATTATAGTATATAAATATATACATGTGCATATATATATATATATATATATATATATATATATATATATATATATATATATATATATATATATATATATATATATATATATATATATATACACAGTACAGTACAGTCCAAAAGTTTGGAACCACTAAGATTTTTAATGTTTTTAAAAGAAGTTTCGTCTGCTCACCAAGGCTACATTTATTTAATTAAAAATACAGTAAAAAACGGTAAAATTGTGAAATATTATTACAATTTAAAATAACTGTGTACTATTTAAATATATTTGACAAAGTAATTTATTCCTGTGATGCAAAGCTGAATTTTCAGCATCATTACTCCAGTCTTCAGTGTCACATGATCCTTCAGAAATCATTCTAATATGCTGATTTGCTGCTCAAGAAACATTTATGATTATTTTCAATGTTGAAAACAGTTGTGTACTTTTTTTTTTTTTTTTTTTCAGGATTCCTTGATGAATAGAAAGTTCAAAAGAACAGCATTTATCTGAAATACAAAGCTTCTGTAGCATTATACACTACCGTTCAAAAGTTTGGGGTCAGTAAGAATTTTTATTTTTTTGAAAAGAAATTAAAGAAATGAATACTTTTATTCAGCAAGGATGCATTAAATCAATCAAAAGTGGCAGTAAAGACATTTATAATGTTACAAAAGATTAGATTTCAGATAAACACTGTTCTTTTGAACTTTCTATTCATCAAATAATCCTGAAAAAAAAATGTGGACACAAATATTTTGTACAATTGTACACATTAAATGTTTCTTGAGCAGCAGATCAGCATATTAGAATGATTTCTGAAGGATCATGTGACACTGAAGACTGGAGTAACGATGCTGAAAATTCAGCTTTGCCATCACAGGAATAAATTACTTTGTCAAATATATTTAAATAGAAAACAGTTCCCTTTCGATACTTCACTCGTACTGCGTATGGGGAAAGGTCTCCCTTTTTCCCCGCTGCTGAAGCCTTTTTCAATAACGCAGTGTAACTGCACCGTCATTGGTTCACTCATAGACAAGTTGTTGAACCAATGGCGGCGCGGCATAGCTGCGCGGCCTATGGCGACAAAGCGCGCGAATATTCCCCGCCGAAATGGGGCGGGGTATAGGGGGCTATATAAGCAGGCGTTTCGCCATAGGATTTCAGTGTTTTCTCCTTCAGCGACGACATCTACTTCTCTTCGCTGATCTCCGCCTGAAGCCGAAGAAGCTCGCCGCCTTCTGCTCTCGCCGCCGTCTGAAGAGGCTCCCGCAGCGGACTCGCCTGGACTCGCCGGTGGAAGAAAGCGCCGGCGCCCTCGCGGACTGCAGCTTCTAGCGCCGTCGCCGAGCCGCCGCCTCCCGCTTCCCGCTTCCGGCCGCTTCCTGTGCGTCCCCTGCCGCCATCCGGCGCGCCGCCTGAGAGCTTCATCCGCGGCTTAAACGCCGCTCTAAAAGAGCGATTTCCAGCGGTTTTCACCGCTTTAAGAGCTTCCGCGGCCCTCGCCGCTCTAAAAGAGCCACCCAATTGCCGTTTTCACGGCAGCGGCGTCTCACGATGCCCCGCCACTCATGTGGTACTTGCAGGGCCCCCTGCACGACGACGATGGACACAGCGAGTGTGTCGCTTGCCTGGGCAAGCCCCACGCAGACGGCGCGCTCGCTGGAGACTCATGCCCGCACTGCGAGTGTATGAGTCTCGCTTCCCTGCGCTCGCGGGTCGCCTTCTTCACTGAGGGCGATCTCGCCGCTCGCGCCCTCCCGTCTCCTTCCTCCCGCGGTCCGGCGAGGAAAAGACAGCGGGGTAGAGCGACTCAGCGCCAGGAGTTGAGCGAGCTCACGCCGGCCCAGCCCCCGCGTGCCTCGCCCTCTCCTCCCAGGGAACTCTCTCCAGTTCTGTTCTCTCGCCCTGAGCAGCGTCCCTCCGCAGAAGCGAGTGACCTCGTCTCATTCGGGGGAACAGACGACGAACAAGACGACTCCATGTCTCTTGCGGCTTCCGAAGCGGAAGGATGGGCTGGCGAGCCGGAAGACCCCGCTCCACCGCCTCCCTTGGAACCCATCGAGCATGGCCAGGGCATGGATGCCCGAGCTCTTCCGCATCCTGTCTAGAGCCGTTGAAGAGCTGGACCTCGAGTGGGCCCCTCCAGAGGAGCCGTCTCGCAGCCGCCTGGACGAATGGTTTCTGCCAGGCCGCCGCCAAGCACCTCGCCAGCGTTCAGCGCCCTTCTTTCCTGAGGTCCACGAAGAGCTGGCCGAAGTCGTGGCGCGCTCCTTACTCTGCCCGCCTCCACACTACGCACCGCTCCGCCCTCACCGCCGTCGACGGCGCCGAGGAGAAGGATACGAGCGCTTGCCACCCCTAGATGAAGCGGTGGCTGCTCACCTCTGTCCTCCCGCGGCTGTGGGTTGGAAGACGAAGAGGGCCCTTCCTTCCAAGCCCTGTCGGACCACCTCTACTCTGGCTGGACGGGCTTACACCTCGGCGGGCCAAGCTGCCTCTGCGCTCCACACCATGGCCATATTTCAAGCATTCCAGGCCAAACTCCTCCGCTCTCTGGATGAGTCTGGAATCGACGCGCCAGCCTTCAAAGATCTCCGCAGCGCCACGGATCTTGCCCTGCGAGCTACGAAGGCTACGGCCCAGGCCATCGGTCGTTCCATGGCCAGCCTGGTCGTGTTGGAGCGCCACCTGTGGCTCAACCTAACGGAGATCAAAGACCTAGACAAGACGGCCTTCTTAGACGCCCCGGTCTCGCCTTCTGGTCTCTTCGGGCCTGCAGTGGATGGCTTCACTGAGCGCTTTACTGCCGCGCAGAAATCGTCTCAGGCTATGAGGCATTTCTTGCCTAAGCGCTCCAGCTCCGCTTCTGCGTCTAGCCGCCCCAGGACTGCGCCGGCTCAGCAGAACAAACCAGCCCCACCTGCAACACAGGCAGCGCCGCCCCAGGAGCATCGCCAGCGCTCGCGCCCTGCGAAGCGCCCTCCCTTCCCGAGGCGCCAGGGACCCCGGCCCAGGATTGTGCTGGACCCGGTGCCTCCGAAGTCGTCCTGATTCGTCGGACAGGAAGAGGATGGGGGACCGTCCCGTTACGACCGGACCACCCCAAAAGCTCCCACGGGTAATTTCCCCTCCGCCTCGTTTATTTCCGGGCGTGGGAAACATACTCCAAGTGACAGCTGGGCCCACACCTGTTGCGCCCACTCCAAACGCCGTTTTCACGGCGGACAAATTTTTACCTCATCACAAAAAGAGCAAATTTCCTCTTCCACCCCTCGCGGTGTACGACCCTCTCAACGGCGGTCTGTCACCCAACATTATTCAACCCCTAGCCACTCGGGCCGAGGCCTGGCAGGCCATCCCCGATGTGTCAGAATGGGTCATGGGGATCGTAAACCAGAGCTACTCGCTCCAGTTTGCACGACGGCCCCCTCGCTTCGCCGGGGTGCTTCAAACATCGGTCAATCCGGACGACGCTCATGTCCTCCGGGCCGAAGTCATGTCGTTGCTGGAAAAAGGAGCTGTGGAAATGGTTCCTCCGTCAGAGAGCGAGACAGGCTTTTACAGCCGCTACTTTCTGGTCCCCAAAAGGATGGCGGTCTCAGACCCATCCTAGACCTCAGGCTTTTGAATCACTCCCTCATGAGACGGAAGTTCAAAATGCTGACGCTGAAGCAGATCCTCGCGCACATTTGCCCCGAGGACTGGTTCTGCTCGCTGGACCTGAAGGATGCGTATTTTCACATCCAGATAGCCCCCCGTCACAGACGATTCTTGAGATTCGCATACGAAGGGGTGGCATACCAATATACGGTCCTGCCCTTCGGGCTGTCTCTGGCTCCCCGCACTTTCACCAAGTGCATGGACGCGGCGCTTTCCCCTCTGAGACAGATGGGAATCCGGGTTCTGAATTACCTCGACGACTGGCTCATCTTAGCCCGTTCGCGAGACGAGCTGGAACGCCACAGATCCGTGCTCCTCAGCCATCTACAATGCCTGGGTCTCAGGGTCAACTTAGCCAAGAGCTCGCTATGCCCCACTCAACGAATTTCGTTTCTGGGAGCAGTTTTCGACTCGGTCCGTCCAGTAGTCTCGCCAGAGCGCGCCCTGGCAATTCAGCAGCTCACGGCATCTGTCACGAACAAAGCCTATCTCCCTCTGAAGTTTTTCCAGAGGCTGCTAGGGCTGATGGCTTCCGCCTCCCCGGTGCTGCAGCTAGGCCTTCTTCGGATGCGGCCTCTTCAGTACTGGTTGAAGTTCCGGGTTCCTCCCAGCGCATGGCGGCACGGCCGCCTATGTCTCAAGGTCAATCGGGCCTGTCTTCTAGCCCTGAAACCTTGGATGGATCCAGTATGGTTCCAACGCGGAGTCCCCTTACAGGCGGTCTCACGGAGGACGGTGCTCTCAACAGACGCCTCCAACTTGGGCTGGGGCGCTGTGTGCGAGGGCAGACCGGCCTTCGGCTCGTGGAGCCACGAGGAAAGCCATCTACACATCAACTGTCTAGAGATGCTAGCAGTGATGAAAGCCCTTCAGTTCTTTCAGGCTTACTTGACGGGACGTCATGTTCTAGTTCGGTCAGACAGTATGACGGTGGTGTCATACCTGAACCACCAAGGCGGTCTTTCGTCCAGCCGCTTATGCGCTCTGGCGAAACGACTGCTGGAATGGGCTCTTCCGAGGCTTCAGTCGCTCAGAGCGACTCATGTTCCTGGCAGGAACAATCTGGGTGCGGACATGTTGTCACGGAGCAACATCCCCTCCGACGAGTGGATGCTCCACCCCCAAGTGGTCCTCACGATCTGGGAGTTCTTCGGGAAGGCAGAGGTAGACCTCTTCGCCTCAGAAGACAACTCTCATTGCCCAACATTTTTCTCGAAGGAAGTAGATGCTCTGGCCCACACATGGCCCAGCACGCTCCTTTATGCTTTCCCTCCGATCGCACTGATCCCCCAGGTCATCAGGCGTATCAGAGAAGACCAGCACAGAGTCCTTCTGGTGGCCCCGCTCTGGAGGAACCAGGTTTGGTCCTCAGAGCTATTCAGGCTCTCTCTAAGAGCCCCGTGGCCGATTCCCCTGAGACGGGACCTCCTCTCTCAGGCAAACAGAACAATCTGGCACCCACAGCCGCAGCTCTGGGCTCTGCACCTCTGGTCCCTCGATGGGAGCCGACTAGCCTCCCCGAGGACGTCCTAAATACCATTTCTCAGGCTAGAGCCCCATCTACGAGGCGCCTCTACGACCAGAAGTGGTCAGTCTTTGTTGATTGGTGTTCAACACGCAACATAGACCCTGTGGAGAGTGACGTATCTTCCATACTGTCTTTCCTCCAAGAACGCTTGGAAATGGGGCGCTCCCTTCCACGCTTAAGGTTTACGTAGCAGCCATTGCAGCGTTCCCACGCTCCTATTGCTGGCCAATCGGTGGGACGAAACGGGCTCGTGATCCGTTTTTTGAGAGGTGCTAGGCGTTTGAATCCTCCTCGCCCTCTCACTATTCCTCCTGGGACCTCTCGTTGGTCCTCAGGGCCTTGAAAGGAGCCCCATTTGAACCAATGGGTTCAGCCGACCTCAGGCCCCTAACACTAAAAACCGCTCTGCTACTAGCACTAGCATCGGTAAAGCGTGTTGGCGATTTGCAGGCCCTCTCTGTGAACCCTGCATGCCTCGAATTCGGGCCTGGTGACTCTAAGGTCGTTCTGAAACCTAGGCATGGCTACGTCCCTAAAGTGCTCTCAACTCCGTTTAGAGCTCAGGTCATCTCGCTCTCTGCTCTTCCTCCCTCGGCGGACGAACCAGAGCTGCAGCTACTCTGCCCAGTCAGGGCATTGAGGACCTACATAGACCGATCACAGTCTTTCAGACTGTCGGATCAGCTCTTTGTTTGTTTTGGCGGCCGCACCAAAGGGTCTCCGGTCTCGAAACAACGCATTTCCCGTTGGATAGTGGATGCTATTAACCTGTGCTACTCCTCACTGGGCACTAATTGCCCCATAGGAGTCAGGGCCCACTCCACTAGAGGAATGGCTTCCTCGTGGGCTTGGTCCAACGGAGTTTCCATCCAAGACATCTGTGAGGCGGCCGGCTGGTCTTCGCCGTCCACCTTTGTCAGGTTCTATCACCTCGATGTCCCGACCTTACAAGCTCGGGTCCTGTCGGTGTGATTAGCGGCTTCCAACAGGTCCCGCTTCACGCCACCATAGGAAGTATCTTCCTTCAGTGTAACCATGGGTTCGGTTAGGCTTTGCCTCCGCTTGTCCTTTTTGCCCCCCCTCTGGGTGGCCAAATGCAAGCTATATCGTTCCCAGCCGTGGCACGGCGTGGTTGAATTCGTTCCCCCCATACGCAGTACGAGTGAAGTATCGAAGGGAACGTACTCGGTTACTAACGTAACCTCGGTTCCCTGAGATACGGAACGCAGTACTGCGTCACTTGCCGTGCCACGAGGCTGCGGCTCAGGGTCGTCGCTTCAGTCGATTGACACTGAAATCCTATGGCGAAACGCCTGCTTATATAGCCCTATACCCCGCCCATTTCGGCGGGAATATTCGCGCGCTTTGTCGCCATAGGCCGCGCAGCTATGCCGCGCCGCCATTGGTTCAACAACTTGTCTATGAGTGAACCAATGACGGTGCAGTTACACTGCGTTATTGAAAAAGGCTTCAGCAGCGGGGAAAAAGGGAGACCTTTCCCCATACGCAGTACTCGTTCCGTATCTCAGGGAACCGAGGTTACGTTAGTAACCGAGTACGTTATTTTAAATTGTAATAATATTTCACAATATTACTGTTTTTACTGTATTTTTAATTAAATAAATGTAGCCTTGGTGAGCAGACGAAACTTCTTTTAAAAACATTAAAAATCTTAGTGGTTCCAAACTTTTGGACTGTACTGTATATATATATATATATATATATATATATATATATATATATATATATATATATATATATATATATATATATATATATATATATACATCTATGCATCTATGCATCTATAATTTTTATTTAGTTATTGATTTTTTAAATATATATAAATAGCTATATTACTTTAGCTAATAAACAGCTATTTTAATATTAATTGTATTATTGTTATATATATGCGTACACACATACATCTATAATTTTTATTTATTAAGTTATGAATTTTGATATTATAATAAATAGCTATATATTAATTTAGATAATTAACAGCTATTTTTAAAAACAAATACATATACACACAGTCAAACCAAAGATTACTAGTGGGTTCAGGATACTATAGTTCATTTATGTAAGTGAGGATAGCAAAATAAAGTAAACTGTGACATACCCAAAAATTCTTCAGTGGAAATTGATACAAATTTTGGAACCAAAATTTATTCAGACACTTTGACCTGACCATGTTTTGCTTAAGCGTTATCTGACATCATTAAGATTGTTTTATTAAATCATTAAAATTGTTGTTAATTGTTTCTGACACAGTTTAACTCTGAGATCTTGTCATATTTTATTGCCATTTTTGTAAACTAAAGTGAATATTTTATTCACTATTGAAACTGTATTAATGAATGAAATGTTTTGGTTTGACTGTAATATATATATTTATATATATATAATTATTATTATTTTTTTTTTAATACAGAACCCAGGCGAGGAGATCCATTTGTGCCCTTCGGCTGTAATGGCAGTGGTGTGCTTGTTGCTGAGACATGTGAAATGGATGTGACTTGTATTGCAGGTATTATAAGCTGATCTTCATCTGTAATTCATATTAATACATATTTTTGTGTCTAATCAATAAGATTTTGTATGAGTTTAAAGGTATTTTCCTTAAACCTAAATAAGCATTTGTTAAAAGTTTTTAGAATTTTGTAATGTTCCTTAAGCAACATGTTTTTTGAAGATGTTCTTAGTAAGCATACATTCAATGTGTTATTTATTTCAGAGCCTAATAACAAGAAACATTTTAGGATGGTGGTTCCTGAGACCTGCCGTATAGACGCCCATCCAGAGCAGGTTCTGCCTTACTTTATCTTAACTATACATCCTAGTCATTCATTGTATCCCAGTATGCCTTTTCAGGTTTAGTTTCAGTTGTGCATTTTAAAAATGATATCTAGATATCTAAAATGATCTAGAAAATGCTTAATTATGTACAGAAAACCTATATATATCCACACTGGCAGCATTTGGGAGTGTGTGTTCACTTATCCAATGTGTTTTTCCTCCAGTTTGATGAGAATGATAAGGATGATGATCTTCACACTTCACCACACACTGAACGAGGCCAACAACCTGAGTCACATGACTGCACAAACATGTAACAACACACTCTTAATCCAAACAAACTACCATTTGAACTCTCAATAATGACCAGTGAGAGAGAAACGTTGTCTGGAACTGAAATGCTTCATTACAAAAGCTGTTGTTGCTTTTTTATATATTAGTTCCAGCATCACTGCAGTCCAGAATGACGATTCTCCGTCCATTTTGCATTGCCGTCCATTGGTTTCTCGAGAGCAACAGCAGCCGCCGGCAGACAACATTCCACGCACACCTTCAAACAACAGCACACACGTGCCAGTTAATGGAAAGAGAAAACAGACAAGAGAAGAGAAGATTTCTGATTCCAGCCTGGATGATCCTGATGAGACGGAAATCAAGGGGATGATATTTGCTTCCACTCCGGCTAATGGTCATAAAGAGAGCAAGAATCAGGAAACAACGGTTAGACACAAGCACACAGAAGCGATACAGACACACCACCTGATTTACAGTTTTACATAAAAGTATAAGTTTTCGAATTTTATGTAACTATTATTTTTGTAGGATTCAAAGAGGAGGAAATGTTTGGACCAGCACACACCTCGCAAAAATTCTCTTCAGAACCAAAACACACCTTTTCCATACGGTAATACAGATCTATTATGAACATAATGGTTGCCATATTAGTTAACTGATAATCTTGAGTAGTTCATGATGAATCATTTTTCTGATGGTCTTTTTTTGATGACAGATCAGAGCTGGAGTGTGGATCCAGGAGCTGATCTGGCTCAGTATGATACAGAGTGCTCTCCTCAACCAGAGGTACTAATATACACTGAAAATGAATTCTGAAACATTATTTTGATCCACCATATTTACATGAATAAACTAATATGTTATAATATATTCAGCAAGGATGCATTAAAGGATTAGTTCACTTCAGAATTAACATTTTCTGATAATTTACTCACCTCCATGTCATCCAAGATGTTCATGTCTTTCTTTCGTCAGTCGAAAAGAAATGAAGGTTTTTGAGGAAAACATTCCAGGATTTTTCTCCATATAGTGGACTTCACTGGGGTTCAACGGGTTGAAGGTCAAAATGTCAGTTTCAGTGCAGCTTCAACGAGGAATAAGAGTCTTATCTAGTGAAACGATCGGCCATTTTCTAAAAAAAAATTAAAAAATAAAAATGTATATACTTTTTAACTACAAATGCTCATCACTGCTCTGCGATACGCCACGCATTATGTTATCACGTTGGAAAGGTCACTCGTGACGTAGGCGGAAGGGCGGAAAAAATCTCATTTTCTCCTCCAACTTCAAAATCGTCAGACATCGTTGTTTTACCTTTTTTTTTTTGTAAAGGCCATTTCACTTAGTCTTTGCACATTCGCTTTGTAAACACTTGCTCGGTACTTCCGCCTACGTCATGAGTGACCTTTCCAACATGATTACGTAATGCATGGCGCATCGCAGTGCAAGATGAGCATTTGTGGTTAAAAAGTATATAATTTTTATTTTTTTTAGAAAATGGCCGATCGTTTCTCTAGATGAGACTCTTATTCCTCGTCTGGGATCATGTAGAGCCCTTTGAAGCTGCACTGAAACTGACATTTGGACCTTCAACCCGTTGAACCCCAGTGATGTCAGTTTTTGATGTCCATATGGAGAAAAATCCTGGAATGTTTTCCTCAAAAACCTTAATTTCTTTTCAACTAAAGAAAGACATCTTGGATGACATGGGGGTGAGTAAATTATCAGGAAATTGTAATTCTGAGAGTGAACTAATCCTTAAACACCCATTCACTGTTTATATAACATGTTTGCATTAGTGACATTTTTTTTTCCTCAAATTGTTCTAGGCCAGATTCAGAGCAGACTTAGAAACGATGGACACCGACTGCACATTTGTGAGTCACAGTCTACTGCTGAGAGGCCAGACGAGGACGGGACAATCCCAAACCACTGGTATTATATGAACGAACAGCTGATTTGATTTGTAGCTTCGGATTAATGTCTGAGCTGCCCGTAGGCAACTTCTACATGTGATTGATCAACAGGAATTGGGCAGAAGGCAAACGACAGCCTTGCTGACATCTTCGATAAGACAGGGTACGGAGAATATGAGTCTTGTCCACAGGACGAGAGCTCAGTTCCTATACAAGACAGTACGTACGAGGAGAGAGAGGAAGATGATAATGAAGAAGAACAAGTGGCTGCAGGTAGTTTCATTTTTTTTAATCAATTCGAAATAGCAGACTCAGTTTTCCAGAAGCTTTGTTGTATTTGTCCTGCATCTTTTAAACCTTTTTAACAAACATATTGCGATTGTTCAGAGGAATTCCGTCGGCCTGCAGACGTGAAGCAAGTGACATCTGATGGTGATGCATCTAGCAGGTGAGGAATATATGATGCTTTTATTGGTAATAAATGTTTTTGTTGAGCTGCTTAGGAAAGATTTATATTGTGAAAATTAATATACAGATACATTTGAGTTTGTTAATTTTAGTATCATTGAGATGTAATTTATATATATATATATATAATCTATATACTATATATTATCTTTCAAAGTAAGCACCGTCTTCGCACTCTCTCTACCTCTCACACATAATAATCTAAATCAACTGACACAATGCTAAAAGTTCGTAAGACCGAATCCATGTTTCACGAGGCGCATTCGGAGAACGTTTTCCTGAATAACCGTTGGGTGTGAATAGTGCTCAAAAGAACGTCACCTCATCTTCTCTGACAGGCGTCCTGCACGTGCAGCTAACATAAACCACACTTTCAGTAAACAAAATGAAAATCCTATCCAGTGGTGAAGTGTTTTCTGTGTTGACAAATCTTTTGCGATATCCTAATAACAGTCGCGATTCGCACGCAACGCGTCAACGTCCACTAATGTCCGATTTGCGACCTAATGACTCATTTGAACAGATTAATTTTAATGAATCAGGACAACAACTGATCTGTCCACACGGTCTATAATGAATCATTTACTCGAACAACTCTGAAATGAGAACATAAGTGTGCTTACCCCATTTAGCAAGAGTGGTTAGTAAAATTAGCCTTAATAATCCACAATATTTTCAGGTTATTTAAATGACAATGTGTAGTAAATTAGGCCTACCTATAAAATCAGTTAGTTTAGACTGGAGTGAGGTGAAACCAGAACAAAGCAAGTTGTTGTTAGCTAGGTGCATTCAATTGTATATGGTAGAAAATTATATTATTAGTTAAAATAACTTCTAAATGCTACTTTTTAGGTTTAGCAAAAAAGCATCTTCTCTTACAAAGCTTTTTTTTTTTTTTGCAAAGAGGGCAAGAAAGAATTACAGTGAGAGTGACGGGTACTTTATTGTCAGTATCGGGCTCGCAAATCACGAGGGTAGGGCACTTTTTACTGTTTGTGTGGATGACCATGTCTGTCACCACCGAAGACCATTTTTGACCCAGGAAAAACCCTGCATTGATTCATTTGAATTTAAATATTTAATACTTTCACAACAAAAATTATGTATGTGATTAATTTAGATTAATTAATCACAGAGTATGTAATTAATTTTTAAATTGATTGACAGCCCTAATATATATATATATATATATAGAGAATTATTAGCTTAAAAAAATTTCATCTTTTAAAGACATTGTACATGTTTTGCTTTCTATTCCAGGAATAAGTCTTTTGCTTGTGTGGAAGTTGTGCGTAAGAAAGACGAAAGGAGAAAACTAAAAGGCCACTATTGTAAAGAGTGTGAAATTGTGAGTCAGTTTATACAGTATATGACCAACTATATATCTACTTTTTCTAAATAATCATAGCATCAATAATTACAAATGTTGTAATTAAGACCATTCTGTTGTTTCAGTATTATGCGCACCTTCCAGAGGAAGAGAAGCAGAAAAAACTGTCTTCCTGTTCACGGCATCGCTACCGCTACATTCCACCTTCCACTCCGGAGAACTTCTGGGAAGTGGGCTTTCCGTCGACACAGACCTGTGTGGAAAGAGGTTCTGCATTATGTCATTTTGACAAATAGAAAGAAATGGATCTTGCACTATTAAGAACTATATAACACTAAAAAAGCTTTGCTACATTTGTAGAAATAATTTTTTAGTTTATGTTGGTCATTGAAGCATTTAGGTAACATTCATTGCTTTGCTCTCAACAGGATACATCAAAGAGGACGACCAGCCGGACGTGCGGATACGCAGGAGACGACCGTACCTCGCCATGTTCTCACCGAAAGTCAAGTCCCAAAAACATCAGCACTGAGTCGATCCGTTATGATTTCAGATGGGATTTAAAAACCGCACTGGGACTAAATGGATAAATATGAAATGTTGATTGAAAGTGAATCTCTTCTATCTGCTCATGTCCTGAAACACAGCTGCTTATTTTAATTTATTTAACATGTATTTGTGTTAAACTGTGTATTCAATGTCCTCAGATTTTACTAAATGATTTTGATTAATAAACAAACCTTATTTTGTCTAGAGGATTTTTAGTCATATAAATAGTTTACAAATTGTATGCTTGACTTTGTACTTTGTAAAAAAAATCTTTAAATGTTACTGTAATAAAATCATAATACATCTTTTTTTTAAGTGCATTTGTTTACAGTGTATCTAAACATGATTGTTACCGTAATTAAATGAGCTTTTAACAGTGATGGAGAAAAGATCTATTTACTGAGCACAATGGTCATAAATCACCTTTCTGCTGTTTATACATTTACTGTATGTAATTTTTCTATTCAGCCTATACAATATTCTGAATAGTGTATATTTTTAAGGCCTATGTAATTCAATTAATACATGTAAATGTTTAATTTAAATTATATTTTTGCTTAAAGGGGTGGTTGATTATGATTTCACTTTTTTCATTTTAGTTAGTGTGTAATGTTGCTGTTTGAGCATAAACAACATCTACAAAGTTACGATGCTCAAAGTTCAATGCAAAGGGAGATATTTTCTTTTAAAGAATTTGCTGTTTAAGGACTACAACAAACAGCTGGTAGGGACTACAACAAGCTTCTTCCTGGGTTAGTGACATCACTCCCCCCCCAGAACACACAACTAAGTGGGCGAGGCCATGTTGAGCTGCTTTAGAGAAGAGGAAGAGTTGTTGTAGTAGAGTGTTGTTAACATGCTGTCATTTTACACCGGACTGCTTCACAAACGAGGGTCAATTCAACACTGGATTTGCACAAAAGATGAACGTGACGGCACATGCTAGTGGATGAGTTGAATCAACTCCACAGCAACTACATAAATTTATCCACTAACCATTCAGAAACGTCCAGTTTTATTCTAAAAGTTGTAACTTCTTCCTGAGTCTCTCCATCAGTGTCGACTCCGGTTTGAACAATGTAAGGCTGAACACCGTTACTGACAATCATCATTTTGGCTGCGTGAGATTCTCTAGCTTTGTTGTTGTTGAGCTGTTAAAGCCCCGCCCTCTTCTGGAAAGGGGGCGGGAGCAGCATCTCATTTGCATTTAAAGGGACACACACAAAACGGCATGTTTTTGCTCACACCCACATAGGGGCAAATTTGACAAGCTATAATAAATGATCTGTGGGGGATTTTGAGCTGAAACTTCACAGACACATTCTGGGGACACCAGAGACTTATATTACATCTTGTGAAAGGGGCATTATAGGTCCCCTTAATTTCATTTCTTGTACTGTGTTGGCTCGCCACTTGATTCCCAATGAAAAAATGGCTCCTAAAGCAATTTGAAAGCCACTGACTTATACTATTTACGTGTCATCATTATGAAGAAAGCCATGTGTGACTCTTGAAGTGTGCTTGAGCTCAGGAGAGGACAGCTGCAGGGAGCAGCGCTTTCAGTCAGGGTTTCTTTTCTTACGGTGACCTGCTGAGATGGATCGCAGACAGAGGCAGGCGGCTCTCTCTTTCCTGAACACAATCTCTCTGGATGGAAAACCAGTGGAGGCGAATGGAGATCTTGGTAAAGCTGAGAATGGAGCCAGATTCATGCTTTCAGCACCTGCTCCAATCATAAGCTCACAGACGGATTCAGGAGAACAACACTCCAGTAAAGAGGAGCGTGAAGACCAGACAGGGAGCACAGTGAGAACATCTCTTCTGGACAGTGAATCCAAAGTGAACATCTCCAAAGAGCTTCAGAGGTTTTCTTTTCATTTTAAAAACCTCAGTTAGAATATACGGTACTATTGAAATACTTTTGCAATTTTTTTAAATGACCGATTGTGTGAGCACTGCAATGTAAATTATTATCTACTGTGTTCTCTTACAGTAAGACTTGCATAAGTGACATACGACCCAGGAGCAGCAGACGAGTTCATTTCATCAAAAACATGAGACAACATGACACTCGCAATGGAAGGTATACCACAATGAAAACCTGAGCAACTAAAAATATGATAACACTTTACAATAAGGTCCTATCAGGGTGAACCAACAATAAAACCATAAAAAATTATTAAATAAAAAATGTAGTTAACTGAAATACAATATTTAACAAAACTTAAATGTGTTTTATTTCAGCTAGTTGCCAAGAAAACATCTCATTTTCATTTAGTTTAAGTTGATGTACCAAAATAACTAAACTAAAACTAAATTGAATAAAAACTACATAGACATATTTATTTACCAAAACATTAACTAAAATGAAAATAAAAACTATTAAAATAACTACTAAATAACATTGGATTCTTATTATTTAATTATAAAGCATTAAAAAGTAATACTAATAACCCAAATATGCCAATATGATTGCTTCACAATCATAGTCTTCATCAAGTTTTTGTTAGAGATGGCAAAAAAAAGACATCTGAAACAATTGTTAAATATTATCTAAACAAGCAATAACATATATTAATTATTAAAACCATTTGAATATTATTGTACTTGTTTATTATTCTGCAGTATTTAGTGTGATCTGCTTCATTGGACTGAAACAACAGCAGGATCAAGTGGCACTTCTGGGGAGAACAGCACATGTTTATGACAGCGTTTCCACACAAACTCTAGACAAAAAAAGTAGATTAATTTTAAATAATTCTTTCAAACCACAGATTAAAAAGTGGATATGGAAGGAAGAAAGATAAAAGTGAAAGATTTGAATGCTAATGAAAGAGAAACACATTTTACACTCAGAGGTCATTTTTACATGATAATAAATTGTGCCTTATGTTTATGTTCCTGTCTGAATAGGATAGTTTTGATCAGTGCTAGAAGAGCTTTATACGGGATGTTTTCTGCCCTGCCCTATCGAGACTCCAGTCAGATCAAGTGAGTCCTGCTTCTTTTTACATCAGAAGGTCCAGATTTGATAGTCTCAAACTCAGCCGTTTTCTACAGCGATCAAAGGTTAGACTTCGGACATCAGAAGAGCTTCAGTGGAGCGACTGAAGACGCAGTGATTGATCTGGACGCTGTTGAACCTGGGGTCAAGGGTAAGGTGAGGTTCACTCCACAAACCACTGCTGCTTACAGAACTGCTTAAAATGACTTATTTCATCTATTCCAATTTATAACTAATATTTTTTCCCCAACCCTCAGACAGTGTCGTACACAAAACTTCTGTCTCACACGAATGCCTTGAGTGACAGCAGTGGCGGCCCTGACGTCTTCATACGGCATTCTGGGTCACAGTGTGTTTTGAGTCCAGCATGTAGTGTCCTCTCTCAAACTGGCACAAAGAGAGGTCAGTGAAGAAGATACATCAAGATTAATTATCTTTTTTTTTGTTTATTTATTAATTTACTTACTTTAAATTTACCAATTTGATTTTATTATTTTATTTTGAGTGACAATTGCAAAAGCCGTTCATAAAATATAAATTAATATTATAGTATTAGTAAAAAATATTATAAATTAATATTATTTATGTATTTAAATTTAATAACTTAATTTTATTTTGAGCAAAAATTGCAAAATCAGTTCAGAAATTATAAATTAATATTATCTGTTTATGTATTTGAATTTAAAACTTAAATTATTTTGAGTGATAATTAAGCAGTACATAAATTATAAATTAGTGTTAGTACAAATATTATAAATATTATTTGTTTGTTTGTTTGTTTGTTTAAATGTAACAATTTAATTATTTTATTGTGAGTGACAATTGCAAAAGCAGTACATAAATTAATATTAGTATCAATAAAAATGATAAATTCATATTATTTATGTATTTGAATTAATAATTTAATTATTTTATTTTGAGTGACAATTATAAATTTATTTTTATTATTTATATTTATAAAATTATTTATATTTAATATTATTAGTATTAGTAAAAAAATATCAATTGTATTTGTTTATGTATTTAAATTTAATAACTTTATTTTATTTTGAATGGCAATTGCAAACGCTGTTCATAAATTATATATTAATATTATTAGTATTAGTAAAAAATATATGTTTGTTTTTGTTTATTCATTAAATTTAATAACTTAGTTATTTTGAGTGATAATTGTAAAATCAGCTCATGAATTATTATTATTAGTTGTAGTAAAAAAAGTATTATAAATGAATATTATTAATTTATAAGTAAAAAATATTTGCACATCCATTTAGAAATATTTTTTTCTGTCCTATTTTTCTCTTTTTTAATTTCCAGAATTCCCCTATATTTTTATAAAACAGGATTCAAAGGGAGAAACATTGATGATTATGACCCAAATCTTCTGGATGATCCTCAGTGGCCGTGTGGGAAACACAAACGAGTGATTGTCTTTCCATCTTATATGGTGAGAGCAAAATCAGCCGACACATATGACGCTGGTCAAACGAGAACATTTCTGTTCTTAGTGTTAGTATTGTAACATTATATGTCACTTTCATATCAGCCTTGATAAATATAATGCATTTGAAGAAAAAAGGCATCATTGTAATAAAAAAGTTCTAAAAATCATGAAATCAAAAACTCATTTGAAAAATGAATTAAATGCAGCATATGAATGTATTTCCTTGCTGTGTGTTGATGTTTTCAGACATCTGTCATTGAATATGTGAAGCCCTCTGACCTGAAGAAAGACATGAACGAAACATTTAGCGAAAAGTTTCCTCATGTCCACCTGACCCTCAGCAAAATCAGAAGGTACCGGCTTCCATACACAATTTGAAAATATTCATATCTTGTAACAATCTAACTACATCACATATTATTTCTTTGTTCTCTGACATTCTCAGTCTGAAAAGAGAGATCCGTAAGTTGGCCCAGGAGGACTGTGGGTATGAAGAACCGACAATTGCTATGGCTCATGTCTATTTTGAAAAACTCGCCCTGCACGGTAAACTGGACAAGCAGAATCGCAAACTTTGCGCTGGAGCTTGTATCCTACTCGCTGCCAAAATAAGCAATGACCTCAAGAAGCCAGAGGTCAAGCACCTTATAGATGTAAGTAAAGCACTATGATATTAATATGTGCTCCATGATTTTCTATTAAGGTCTGTTCACACTTGAAATATTTAACCCTGGGTCATCCTAAACCTGGGTAAATGGAGTCCTGGGTTATCTAGCTTCACATTTCACTTTGCTCATAATTTACCATTTATTCCTGAGTATTCATAAGCTGACATTTCACACTGAACATTAGTGGCATCCTTACTTGCATATTTGCGGTGTCACTGTCACTGGACGAAAACCGTACGCGATATGTTTACATAGAGGTATGTTTATAACATTCCAACCAGCCAATCGGATTTGAGGGATAGGTTTACAGTTAATGTCCGGTTTAGGCTTACAACCAGGGTTAGGTGCTTCTACATCAGTGTTATTTACCTGTCATTTCCCTCTGATTTTATGGGCAGGATTATATGACTAGGTCAAACTCCACCCATGACGACTAGGTCAAACTCCACCCATAATGACTAGGTCAAACTCCATCCATGACGACTAGGTCAAACTCCACCCATGACGACTAGGTCAAACTCCATCCATATCGATTAGGTCAAACTCCATCCATGATGCCCAGAGAGGTGGAGCTGGACTAGGTCAAACTCCACCCATGACGACTAGGTCAAACTCCACCCATGACGACTAGGTCAAACTCCACCCATGACGACTAGGTCAAACTCCACCCATGACGACTAGGTCAAACTCCACCCATGACGACTAGGTCAAACTCCACCCATAACGACTAGGTCAAACTCCACCCATAACGACTAGGTCAAGCTGGACTAGGTCAAACTCCATCCATAGCGACTAGGTCAAACTCCACCCATAACGACTAGGTCAAACTCCATCCATAACGACTAGGTCAAACTCCACCCATAACAACTAGGTCAAACTCCATCCATAGCGACTACGTCAAACTCCACTCATAATGACCACTCATAATGACTAGGTCAAACTCCACCCATGACGACTAGGTCAAACTCCACCCATGACGACTAGGTCAAACTCCACCCATGACGACTAGGTCAAACTCCACCCATGACGACTAGGTCAAACTCCACCCATGACGACTAGGTCAAACTCCACCCATGACGACTAGGTCAAACTCCACCCATAACGACTAGGTCAAACTCCATCCATGACGCCCAGAGAGGTGGAGCTGGACTAGGTCAAACTCCACCCATAATGACCACCCATAAAGACTAGGTCAAACTCCACCCATAACGACTAGGTCAAACTCCACCCATAACGACTAGGTCAAACTCCACCCATAACGACTAGGTCAAACTCCACCCATAACGACTAGGTCAAACTCCATCCATAACGACTAGGTCAAACTCCACCCATAACGACTAGGTCAAACTCCACCCATGACAACTAGGTCAAACTCCATCCATATCGATTAGGTCAAACTCCATCCATGACGCCCAGAGAGGTGGAGCTGGACTACGTCAAACTCCACTCATAATGACCACTCATAATGACTAGGTCAAACTCCACCCATGACGACTAGGTCAAACTCCACCCATGACGACTAGGTCAAACTCCACCCATGACGACTAGGTCAAACTCCACCCGTCACGACTAGGTCAAACTCCACCCGTGACGACTAGGTCAAACTCCACCCATGACGACTAGGTCAAACTCCACCCGTGACGACTAAGTCAAACTCCACCCGTGACGACTAGGTCAAACTCCACCCGTGACGACTAGGTCAAACTCCACCCGTCACGACTAGGTCAAACTCCACCCGTGACGACTAGGTCAAACTCCACCCATGACGACTAGGTCAAACTCCACCCATGACGACTAGGTCAAACTCCACCCATAACGACTAGGTCAAACTCCATCCATGACGCCCAGAGAGGTGGAGCTGGACTAGGTCAAACTCCACCCATAATGACTAGGTCAAACTCCACCCATAATGAAAACCCATAATGACTAGGTCAAACTCCACCCATAACGACTAGGTCAAACTCCACCCATGACGACTAGGTCAAACTCCACCCATAATGACCACCCATAAAGACTAGGTCAAACTCCACCCATAACGACTAGGTCAAACTCCATCCATGACGCCCAGAGAGGTGGAGCTGGACTACGTCAAACTCCACTCATAATGACCACTCATAATGACTAGGTCAAACTCCACCCATAACGACTAGGTCAAACTCCACCCATGACGACTAGGTCAAACTCCACCCATGACGACTAGGTCAAACTCCACCCATGACGACTAGGTCAAACTCCACCCATGACGGCTAGGTCAAACTCCACCCATGACGGCTAGGTCAAACTCCATCCATGACGCCCAGAGAGGTGGAGCTGGACTAGGTCAAACTCCACCCATAATGACTAGGTCAAACTCCACCCATAACAACTAGGTCAAACTCCACCCATAACAACTAGGTCAAACTCCACCCATAACGACTAGGTCAAACTCCACCCATAATGAAAACCCATAATGACTAGGTCAAACTCCACCCATGATGTCCAGAGAGGGGGAGCTCTGCCTCTAAATTACAAGTGTGAAACGTACCTTTACCCAGGGTTAAAAGCGGGGTTTAGAACAACGATAACCCGGGGTTAAGTGCAGTGTGAAAAGCCCTTTGCAAGAGACTCAATTATTCCTCACTGTCAATTTCTGTTAGAGACTAGAGGAGAGACTGCGTTTGAATCGCAGGGAACTTTTATCACTGGAGTTTCCTGTGCTGGTGGCGCTCGAGTTTAAACTGCATCTGCCACAGCGTGAGATCTTACCACACTACAGACGCCTGCTGCAGACCACCTGAACCCAGACCAGATCCTCAACATCTACATTATTTGCTCTGTATTTAACTTAGAGATCAAGTGTAATTGCAAATATTTGAAATCAAATTCTGTTACATCATTTAATTGTATTTTTCAGCAGAAAACATATTTGAAAAATGGTCAATGGAATTCTTTTTTTTTACCTTTGCAAAAAGGGATTTAAAATACTAAGAAAACAGAATTATTTCATAATAGAATACATGGTCAATTTCAATGTGAGAAGCTTTAGAAATACAATATTACAGTATACAAAGTGTCTCTGAAATACAGTAAATGCCATAATAAATCACAGTACTTTTTGCAGGACTAATTTTTTACCACATCTTTTTGTAACAAAAATATTTGTAAAAATCACATTAGAGTTACAGAGGGCTTATGCACTGATGTTTTCCCATTTTATCTTAATTCATTCTAATAAAGAGTACTGATCTAAGGTGGGACAGTATTCAGGATGTGATCCAGGACTCTTAAGAGTAAACACTGCAGAACAATGATGTGCAAAGGTCGAACACTAACAGTAAGTACAAACACTGCTTCTGAAATAGAACATCTTGAAAAATGGTACAAAACTTCTGATACAGAACAGAACAGACTCTGAATTAGACTACAATTAACTGGACACATTAAAATGTAGGAAATTACAGTAAATGGTAAACAACTAATATATATTATATATATATATATATATATATATATATATATATATATATATATATATATATATATATATATATATATATATATATATATATATATATATATATATATATATATATATATATATATATATATATATATATATATATATATATATATTATATATATTATATATATATAAAATTCTTTTCTAAATATTTGGTTTAAAGTGTCTCATACGGAAGAGGATTAGGACCAAGCAATAATAAAAAAATAAAACCATCTCGAGATTAAAGTTGTTAAATTTCGAGAAAAAAGTCGAAATAAAATGTTGAGAATAAACTCATTAAATTACAAGAAAAAAGTCGTTAAATTACGAGAACAAATTCGTTAAAATGTGAAAAATGACGTTAAATTTCGAGAAAAAAATCGTTAAATTGCGAGAAAAAAGTCGAGATAAAATGTTGAGATTAAAGTCATTAAATTATGAGAATAAAGTCATTAAATTAGGAGAATAAAGTTGTTAAATTACGAGAATAAATTAGTTAAATTATGAGAATAAATTCGTTAATTTAATGACTTTATTCTCAACATTTTATCTTGACTTTTTTCTCGAAATTTAACACAATTTTTCTCATAATTTAACGAATTTGTTCTCGTAATTTAATGAGTTTATTCTCAACATTTTATCTCGACTTTTTTCTCGAAATTTAATGAGTTTTTTTCTCTAAATTTAACAACTTTAATCACGAGATGGTTTTATTTTTTTATTATTGCTTGGCCCTAATCCTCTTCCGTAGTCTCATACTGAAAATAAGGGGGTGGGGGAGAAGTAAATAGAAAAATACAGAACAACAAAAGGAGTAAAAAAGAGTTTTGGGCATTTCAAGGCTTACACTGGAATAATCTCATTGCGGCAACTGGCTTTGGTCAATTTATAAAGCCTTGAAGTGACTGATTTGGAGAATCTTCAAAAGGCACTGGCCATTTTCTTCAACAAACTTAATGAAATTTGTCAGAATACAGGAACAAGGCCTCTCCGGTGTAGTTCAGTATGACGCTAATGAGTAAGACAAAAACAATACACTGTAACACTGTAAGTCAATAGACTTTTGCCTAACATAAAGCTGTTATGAACTCACCAGCACAGTGTCACTGGACTGAGCACAGTGTTGAATGTGGAAAGGGAAAGACCTGAGGCCAGTACCTGCATCCAAAAAACAGAAACTTTTTTTGCAAGTACTGCAATGCATGTGGTGTGAAACCGACCTTATGCTCTAACAGTCCTGATTGGACACACTAATTAAATCGAGACACTAAACAAAGAATAACTGTGGTTCAAAATATAATTTTCAGTCTCACCTTGGCCAGGAAGCAGCAGACTCCACAGTGCTCCTGAGGCAGACTGTTCTTCAGTTTTACAGTTGCCAAAATCAGACAAAAGCTGAATACAGCGCTATGAAATGAAATTGATTTTAATGAACATAAGATTTGCAAACACAGTCAATTTCTTATAACAAAATGACAATGCTTTTTGCAGTTGAAATCCTTATTGTAGAAAATACAATAAGTCATGCCATCATTAGTATGTACAACAATTCCCACTGAGTGTTTGTCTTACCTGCCCAAGCAGCCAGTATGGAACCTGTATGAGGTCAGGAGAGGGAAATCTAAGGCACCGGACAGGTCACCTGAAAGACAGGACACCATGAATTACACATGGATCATGGCAGAAAATTATAGAGCTGTAGACAAAAATAATAAGGTAGCATAAAATGCATTATTACCTGTTGAGTGTGCAAGTGAGGCAAGTAACAATGCACTGAAAAAGAAGTGTAAAATTAACTGGAAGTTACTGTTGGGATTTAAATAGGCAATTACTGACTGGATCATTATGGCTGGATGTTTCTAGCATGTTATATGTTTGGGAACAGTTCTTCTAACCCTAAATGATGGAGTGTATAGCTTTTAATTTCTTAAAGGGACAGTGCATATATAAAGATTGACATTAATGTTCTTATTTATCAATTTACCTGGTCACATAGTTGATGAACTGCTCTTCAAGATCACTGTAATATTACACATTGAAAATGACACTATTATTATTATTATGAAATATTTAATCGATAACATAACATTTCTATTATGTTACCAGGCATCTACTTACAGTATAACCAATAACAACATACAACATACATTCACATTCTAAATGTTTGGGGTCAATAATATAATAAGAAATTAATAGTTTTATTGATCAAAAGTTACAGTAAAGTCATGAATTTCAAAAGATTTCAATATAAAATTAGTCCTATCAATTATTCTATCATGTTTATATTTCGTGTTTTGCACAAACAGATGAAGCAGCACAATTTTTATAATTTTATAATTTGATAATAATGAGAAAAGTTTTGTTGAGCAGCAAATCATCATATTAGAAATGATTTCTGAAGGATCATGTGACACTGAAGACTGGAGTAACGATGCTGAAAATTCAGCTTTGATCGCAGGAATAAATTACATTTTAACATATATTCAAAAACAAAAGTTATTTTTAAATGGTAATAAATGTACTGTGTTTTTGATCGAATAAATGCAGCTTTGGTGAGCAGAAGAGACTTCTTTCAAAAACGTTTTTAAAAATATCTAACCGACCCCAAACTTTTGAATGGTGGTGTACATAAAAACAGCAAACCACCTCAGATGGCTTGTCTTTGTATTTTTCTGGAATACTTTATATGCACCTAAAATACAAAAGAGACAAAATCAAAAAACATGCACAATTTCTTATGTCCAGAAGTTTAAGTTTGTTGCTCATAATTCTGGCTCCCACAACAAATAAAAACACACTCACCAACACAGAACAGATGGATGGACGCCCATGTGTAGCCACTGGGACCAAACTGAGAGGTGAGACGTATGGGACCATAAAGGAAACATATGAAATGGAGATTTTTACTGTAACAGGGAACATTGAGAACTCACAGAACATCAACATTATGAATGTGAGAGTGAACATACCCGAGGATTGTACAGAATAAGGCTGGCGGAAGATCCCAGCAGCATACACACACTATAAAGAATATCAGTTCATTAAAAGCATCTATTTGTTTTTTTATACAATATTTGTTTAAGAGATTTAAAGGCATAAACAAGCTCTTTTCAAGTCATTTTAGACTATTTGGTTGAAAGAAACATACCTTAATAATTTCATCCATGATGATTTCTGAATAATGCAAATACAAAGAATATTAGAATGGTAACAATGATGTGATATCTGAAATACTATGAGAACACTATTAAAAACAAGCTGAATTAAGACTTCTCATGCTACTAAATAAATTCTGATGAAAAAGCATGCAAAAATGTTTATTTTTTTTACCAACTGCATGAACTAACTAAGCAGGATTCAGGCTTACCTCTCTGTGAGTTACTGTTACCATGAGAAAAACAAAGACTTCAGAGACATTTTGTAACACGAAGAAAAAAGGAATGGGCTAAAAAAAAAAAAAAAAAAAAAAAAGAGGAAACACAAACATATTTTAACATAAGCAAATAAAAATTCTTTCTATTTTTCATATTTAAACATATTTTGTGTACTTACCAAAAGCGACAGTGCTTTGGACCCCGCATAAATGTTTCCAATAAATAAAAAGGATCCAGGAAGCTGGGAAAATGCTGCAGATCTAGATAACAAACACAAATATTAATAAACATATCATAATAATCTAGGGATGCACCGATATGAACATTTTAATTAACCGATAATTCTTTATTTTTAAAAGCTGATAACTATGAAAGCCCATTTCCGCCACTAAATATAAAATATAACAGTTTGCGACTTTTTATCTCAGAATTATGACTTTTTATCTTGCAATTGTGAGTTTATATCTCGCAATTCTGACTTTCTGACTTTTTTCTCACGCAATTGTGAGAAAAAAAGTCAGAATTGTGAGATATAGAGTTGCAATTACTGTTTTTATTTTTTTTATTTAGTGGCGGAAATTTCTATAAAAACTTTTATTTAGTGGCTTCCATAGATAACAGATATATTGGCTGATAAATTTAAATCAAATTTTTTTTATATAATTTGAGAGCCTGATTACAAAAACAAAAGTCTCAACAGTAAAAGCCATGTCCCAAACACAATTATAATGTTCTTAATATAATTTTATGTAGCTTGTTATATGACAGACTTGCGCTGCACATGTTGCACTTAATGTATTTTTCTATTTGAAGTGATTTCAGTCATATTTCCAGCAATTCAAAACCATCATGGTGGACAATGTGCATCTGAAGTGTCTCAGCTGAAGGAAATAATCTGGCTGATAACAATAACAATAAAAATGAACATATATCAGCCGATACCAATATGGTGAACGATATATTGTGCATCCCTATAATAATCTGTGTATAAATATATAAATGCACAAATAATAATTCATGTATTATATAAGTAAGTGCATAATTTAGTTACCTGGAGAATCCATTGATTTGCACCAAACCAAGTTTCCATGTAACCAGCAGCAATAGAGCCCCAGTAGAGGTCTGCCACCTGTGATAAAGATAAATAAAAGATAAATATTGAAATATCATGTAAATGAGGAACTGAATTTTGATTATAGCTAAGGAATAATGTCATGAATATGAATACATACCCCTGAAAAATGGTTGGAAATGTAAACTTTAAGATAGACAGGACATACTGTAAAGCAAAGAACAATTTAACATTTTTGTGATATTTATGGTACTTGTCAGTATTACTATAATTGCATTCAGAAGATGCAACCCAAAACAAGACAAACACACACTGGTTCTGTCCAAAGTATAATAAAGTCAATTTACCTTATTTGTGAAATAAGATGCTATGAAGAGTGTGCAGAATATTAGAGCAAGAATCACTCGAGCAACATTCATTGGATTGGATGCATTAGTAACTTTGGTTTCATGCACAGCTTCTCTCACACTCTTCTTCTTCTTCACTGTTCTGACATATCATCTGCACTTCCTCTCTTCTGCTGGCCACGCCCACTGTGACACGCAGCACATTTTAACCAATAAAAGCCTGAATGAAATCTGCGCTAAATGCAGAATGCATTTTTGAGATATTAAAAAAAATATTAAAATATTAACGGGAAAGGCATAGCACTTAGAATATTTATTTATTTATTATTATTATTATTAGTGATACATGATAAAATATTTGATCACGGATGCCTTTTATGCTTCCACTTTATATTGCAAATCAATAAGCAGCATTGAAAAAATTCAATGCAAATGTACAAATCACAACAACGACAGAAATAGAATAAAATTTTATTAAATAAAACAATTTAGCCAACATTGAATTAAATAAATTCATAAATTATTGTTATATTTTAATTACGACCATTTATATGATAAATAAGATGATTAATTATTCTAAGTACACTTATAATGTGATCAGTTTTTACTATCAATGAAAAAAATGAATGCAACAGGATAAATAAATCAATAATAATATAATAAGTTAATAATCTAGTACAAATTAGTTTTAATTTCATAACATAAAATAAAAATAAGTGGACATACCTGAACAGTGTTTACATAATTATAAAATATATATCAACAATTTCTATATACAACTTTGCATACATCACACAGAATGTATCAACAATACAACCAAACCAAAGTCATCTGAACATATGGAAGAGAAGAAAAAAAGTTGACAATGACTGTTAAAAGAGAAAGATGCATTTACATGGCAGGAAAGGCAGGAACAGAACAAATAAAGAAAATGGGACTTAAAAAAATTATTAATTAATAAAAAAATCTCATTATATCTCTTTAATAAAGAAATACATTTTTTGTTATGTTTTCGGACTTTTATTTTGAAAAACAGAGTCATGGCGTCATAATGGGTTGTCCCTACCAACCATTGTCGATTGTATCTCACATCTATTTTTATCTGACACACTGTCTGTAGCGAATCAACTTCTTGTTTTAAGCCACGTTTTAGCGGTTTTGGTCAAATATATCATAATAAGTACTGTTACATATAAGATTGAAGCCGAAATTAACGAGCCTTACACGGTTTTTACTCTTATCACCACTCGAAGAAAGTATTACAAGCGTCACGTTCTTGAATCTAAACCTTGTCAGCCAACATGGACCAACTTGAAGTATCTACAAAAGAAACCAAGGTGAGATTATTTCCTGACTGTTTGGTGTGTTGTTTTTCTTTGGGGGAAAAATCGGGCAAGTGTTAAAAATATGAGTTGGTTTAGTACAGGGCCTGTGTCAACCATTATACAACGGAAGGGTGAGTAATGAGTCTAAACCTGCCTAACATGTGATGGTGACTCAAACCCTGACCTAAACAGTGATGGACTTTACCCTGTGAGAAGGTATTTGAATATAACATGATTGTTTATGGGTGAGGTCAGCTTCAGCATGTGGACTTTGAAATTCTTGATCTGGACTTGAGTCATAAGGGTTGAGGGTTAATAAGTAGGTCAAATAAATATTACTATGCTTAAGAACAGTGTCATAAAGTATTGTTACATTATTATTATTTTATTAATATCAATTTTAATTCATAATAATTTATTTTAATCCATTTTATTTGAAGAATTGAAGACTTCAGATTCAAAAGCCTCTAAGTGCTGTCTGAAATTTTCTTTTAAAATGAGTATTTTTTTTTTTTTTTTTATCAAGTTTGTATGTTTAGGTTCAGTAATTTCACTTTAATGGCAATTAATAGGTCCTTTTCATTACCATTAAAGTGAAATAACAGAACATACAAGCTTGATAAAAAAAATGCTCCTTTTAGAAGAAAATTTCAGATGGCACTTAGAGGCTTTTGCATATGAAGTCTTCAATTATTTAATAATTAGTGCTGTCAAATCGATTAATCGTGATTAATCGCATCCAAAATAAAAGTTTGTGTGTGTGTATATGTATAAACTTTTATGTTAGATATGATTAATCACGATTAATCGTTTTGACAGCACTGTTTAGTATTAATACACAATTATAGTATTTAAGATTTTTATTTTTATATTTTAATTTACATTTTAATTATATTTTTGTCATTTTTTTGTGCTTTTGTCATTCTCATTAGTTTGTTTTTTATATTTCTGTTTAGCTTTAATTTATTTTCAGATTTAATAATTTTAGTACTTTTAGGGTTAGTTCACCCAAAAATGAAAATAATGTCATTTATTACTCACACTCATGTTGTTCCACACCCGTAAGACCTTCGTTAATCTTCAGAACACAAATTAAGATATTTTTGATAAAATCCGATGGCTCAGTGAGGCCTGCATTGACAGCAATGACACTCCCTTTTTCAATGCCCATAAAGCAACTAAAGACATATTTAAAACAGTTCATGTAACTGACAACCTTAATATTATAAAGCGACGAGAATATTTTTGTGTGCCAAAATAATAAAATAATAACTTTATTCCACAATATACAGTGAAGGGACGATTTCAAAACACTGCTTTATGAAGCTTAGATTCTTTATGAATCATTTGTATCGAATCAGTTGTTCAGAGCGCCAAAATCACATGATTTCAGTAAACGAGGCTTTGTTATGTCATAAGTGTTTTGAAACTTCAATAGTTCCCGTGACTTTGGCAGTTTGATACGCGCTCTGAATCACTGATTCGAAACAAATGATTCATAAAGAATCGAAGCATCATGAAGCAGTGTTTTGAAATCGCCCATCACTGGATATTGTGGAATAAAGTCGCTATTTTGTTATTTTTGGCGCACAAAAAGTATTCTCGTCGCTTTATAATATTAAGGTTGAACCACTGTAGTCGCATGAACTGTTTTAAATATGTTTTAGTAGCTTTCTGGGCATTGAAAAAGGGAGTGTCATTGCTGGCTATGCAGGCCTCACTGAGGCATCGGATTTCATCAAAAATATCTTAATTTGCGTTCCGAAGATCGACAAAGGTCTTAACGGGTGTTGAACGACATGAGGGTGAGTAATTAATGATATAATTTTCATTTTGGGTGAACTAACCCTTTGAAGTCTAAGCTTTTTATGTAATATTTATATTTTATTTTATTTCAATTACCGAAAACATTTCTAGTTTTATTTTTTGTCATTTTAATTTTAGTTTCAGCTAACAATAATAGCACTGCTTGAGACTTCACATTGAATTCCCATCACCCTGTAGACCTGTATTAAAAATAGCAAATGTCTGACATGCTCTGTCATGAATATAAAATATATACTGTATGTATATATATAATATATACTGTTGGCCAGTATATATTAATGAGCTTATTAAGTTTAACTACTATTCATGGCACACGTGACAGGGCTTTTATTCTGCTTGTCCACTGCTGATGGTGTTAGTTGTTGGAATTTAAGCCTAACTTCTGTTGATGAAGTGTATCAGTCATTTACGTGATTATTCTTTTGTGTTCCCAGAGCCCCTGGGGCGCTCCCGCCCTGGCACCATCGCCCTGCTCTCTGGCTGATGTTATGAGTGAGCAGTTGGCCCGAGAGCTGGATGAGGAGGGCAACACTTTCCCAGACTGCCCAGAGTGAGTCTTACAAACTTACAAATCAGATTATTACAATTATTACGGGTCTAGTACCCCACCGTCTTTGGTTTAGATTATTTATATATGTAGAAACAGTGGTAATATATGGTATAGTGACTAAGTGAACTAAGTAAAGCTGCATGATTAAAGGGATAGTTCACCCAAAAATGATTTACTCTCCCTCATGTTGTTCCACACCAGTAAGGATTTCGTTCATCTTCAGAACACAAATAAAGATCTTTTTGATGAAATCTGAGAGCTTTCTGTCCCTCCATCGACAGCTACATAACTGAAACTTTGACGCTTCAAAAAGTTCATAAAGAGATTGTAAAACTAATCCATATGAATTGAGCGGTTTAATCTAAATTTTCTGGAGAGACTCGATCACTTTATATGATGAACAGATTTAATTTTAGGCTAGCAATGCTGATTCATCCAGTAATGAAACAAATGAAGTATTTCTGAGTGAGTCATTGAATCATTCATTCAAGACTGCAGCAATTAACATTTTGAACCTCTTGTAAATTACATGTTTAGTTTGTCTGTTCAGAATCGTTGGAGAATTGTTATCTCGGTTTGAAACAAAACAATTGATTCTCAATTTATCCAGAAACATAGGCTTTTAATACTTCATGTCCATTTTAAATTATTTTTAAACCAGCAGTTGCTATTTAACTTGTTTGACTTCAAAATATAACTAAGGCAGCAGTTTTATTGTCATCACAAAAAGCGTAATTATTTGAAGTAAGTTTTTCATTATTTCTGATGGAAGAAACATCTTTCGTATGCATTTACTTATTATTTTCAGTACCGATCTGAAGCTGACCTGCACTTCTGAAGCGGACACGTCCAGTGACCTGATACTGGCCCAGATGCTTCAGATGGAGTTTGATCGCGAGTTTGATACGCAACTGCGCAGGGAGGAGAAGAAGTTTAATGGAGACAGCAAAGGTAAAACCATAAAGTTAAATTAAATATAAAGTCGGTGCGATAGTCTTTTCTTCCCTGTGACTTATATCTGAGTGAAACAGCTTCTCGAACAAGAAAAAATGTAGGGCGGGACTTGATTTTATCCATTTAGAATTGATTGGATGGTTGTGGTTTGCTATTGGTCGATGTCATGTGAGTGACAGGTTGTCCTGCCCTCGCACCAATAAACACGTCATCAGAGAAAAGAGATGTCGCTACAAGAGCTATGGGAAGTTATTTTGAATAAAGATTATGAGGGACATGAATTTTTAAAAAATAATGTTGTGGACGAATGAATCGTTTATAATAAATACTGCAATAATCAATAAAAAACCAAGAATTGTCAATTTTGATTTCATGGTGACTTTAAAGGGTTAGCTCACACCAATATGAAAATTCTGTCATTAATTACGCACCCTTTCGTAAGACTTTTGTTCATCTTTCGTTCGATATTTTTGATGAAATCTGAGAGATTTCTGTCCCTCCATTGATAGTCCACGCAACTACCACTATCAAGCCCCAAAAAGGTAGTAAAGACCTCACTAAGGTAATCCATGTGACTACAGTGGTTTAACCTCAAATTTATGAAGTGACATGAGTGCTTTGTTTGCGCAAATAAACATAATTTACTACTTTATTTACAAAATATTCATGTGAATGTGCATTGGAGATTAATATATTCATAGTAAATATAACCTGAACAATTCATTTTCAGTCTCCATATCCTTTGAGAACTACCGCATGGTTCATCCGTATGAGGACAGTGACAGCTCTGAGGATGAGGTTGACTGGCAAGACACTCGCCATGACCCCTACAAAGCTGGTGAGCTACAATACAGTACAAGAACAGTGTTATTTAGTATTATTTTATTATATGATTTAATAATATAAATTATATAAATTATAAATTTTAATAATATAATTTTATTATTTTATTTTTTTTCAGAATTATTTTATTATTAATACAGAATTATTATATTTATTAATATTTTGTTTAAAGTTTAGTCATTTTATGTGCTTTTTTCATTCTTATTAGTTTGATTTTATTATATTTATATTTAGCCTAAGCTTTTCATGTAATTTATCTTATTTGCAGCTTTATTTCTGCTTGTTTGTGCTACACTTAAAATCCTTACTAGTTGTTTTTCCATTTGACTACATTTTATTTACTCGCTCAGACAAACCAACCACTACCCCTAAAAAGGGCTTTGTTGGGAAAGGCAAGAACATCACTACCAAACACGATGAGGAGGTCTGTGGACGGAAGAACACAGCACGCATGGATAATGTAAGGCTTTATCCAACTCGATCAAAATAACATTTTGAGAAGTGTCTTTCACTTAATCTCAATCTCTAAATGCATCTATGCAGTTTGCTCCGGAGGTGCAGGTGGGAGATGGGATCGGCATGGACCTGAAGCTCTCCAACCAAGTGTACAACGCTCTGAAACGCCACTGCCACACTGAGCAGCGCCGTAGCGCTCGACTTCATGAGAAGAAAGAGCACTCTACTGCTGTGAGTAGTTCCGCCTTTTAGAGTCGAGGGCACATAATTTATTTATTTATTTATTTATTAATAATGATGTGCAAGGATAAATTATTTATAATAAATATTGCAATATTCCATGAAAATAAATTAGATTTCATTGTGACCAAGAACCTAACCCATTTATTTTATTTTATTTTAGGGGTTTAGGGGTTTTTGGTTTTCAGTCTTTATTTATTAATTTTGTTTTATTTAATTGTAGTTTAATTTACTTTAGAGGTTTTCAGACTCAACAAGACATGTAATGTATTCATTTGTGTGTTGTGAGTGTATATTTAATGTCCTATTTTTCCCAGGAACATGCTGTGGACCCCAAGACCAGACTATTGATGTACAAAATGGTGAATGCTGGGATACTGGAGAGCATCAACGGCTGCATCAGCACAGGAAAAGAGTCGGTGGTGTTCCACGCTAATGGAGGGAGGTGGGTGCATTGGATTATTGTGTTTGCAACTAGCTGACGTCATGTAGCACAAGCATGCATTTATTAAGCAACACTACTTTGGTTGTGTCTCCTACAGCTTTGATGAGAAGATTGTTCCAGAAGAGTGTGTCCTCAAGGTTTTCAAGACCACCCTGAATGAGTTTAAGAACCGGGACAAATATATCAAGGATGACTACCGTTTCAAAGACCGCTTCAGCAAGCTGAATCCTCGCAAAATTATCCGCCTATGGGCTGAGAAGGAGATGCACAACCTCACCAGGTACAAGAAAGATATCTGATCCATTTATCATGACACAAGTGCTAAATCGATAAATGACACTAGATGAATTAAGATGACACTATTGTTTAATGCACTTTTTCTCTTTCACACACACTTAAATGTCCATGTAGGATAAAGAAAGCAGGGATCCCGTGCCCGGAGGTGGTGATTCTGAAAAAGCATATCCTTGTGATGTCATTCATTGGGCAGGACCATGTTCCTGCACCTAAACTGAAGGACGCCATTCTGAGTTCAGAGGACATGAAGAAAGCGTACTATCAAGTGCTAAACGTGAGTATACCAAAATACTAGAATGTTAAATGGGTATTTGGTAAAAGAATTTTGCATAGCATTGTTTAATTATGTACTAATAAAGAAGATGAATATGAATATGACTTGGATATTTGTTTTTGATTCACCGTCTCTCAGATGATGCAGCGGCTGTATCGAGACTGTAACCTGGTTCATGCTGATTTGAGCGAATACAACATGCTCTGGCATAATGGAGAGGTTTGTATGAGGCTAGTCCTGATATTATTAGTAGACATCTTTTTAAATTCTGCACACAAAGAAAGGCTTTTCATGTTGTCATGAACTACGCTACCGTTCAAAGTTTTGAGGTGTAAGGTAAGATTTTTTTTCTGTTTTTGAAAGAAGTCTCTTACACTCACCAAGGCTGCATTTATTTGAAGTAAATGTAATTTATTCCTGCGATCAAAGCTGAATTTTCAGCATCATTACTCCAGTTTTCAATGTCCCATGATCCTTCAGAAATCATTTTAATATGCTGATTTGCTGCTTCATATTTTTGTGGAAACTGCGATATTTTATTTTCAGCACTCTTCGACAAGTAGAAAGTTCAAAAGAACAGCATTTATTTTAAATAGAAATCTTTTATAGCATTTTAAATGTCTTTACTGTCACTTTTGTTCAATTTAATCCATCCTCACTGAATAAAGGTATTAATTTCTTTACAAAAAAAAATCTTACTGGCCCCAAACATTTGAACAGTAGTAAATAAGCTTGTTGGTTTTACAATGGAGCTCTTAAAGGGATAGTTCACCCAAAAATGAAATTTCTGTCATCATTTACTCGCCCTCAAGTTGTTTCAAACCCAGAAGACTTTCATTCGTCTTTGGAACACAAATGATGATCTTTTAAATGAAATCTGAGAGATTTCTGTCCCTCCATCACCCAAAACTCTGACACTTCAAAACGTTTTAGTCCAAGTTATATAAGAGACATGATGGTCACAGAAGCTTGCGGGAATGAGGTTCATTCTCGTTGTTACGCAGCACATTTGAGCTTCCGCAAAACCAAAGAAGACTTGGATTAAACAGCTTGATTTATATGGATTTATTTTACAATCTCTTTATGAACATTTTAAAGCATCAGAGTTTTGGGTAAATAGACTTTCTATGGAGGGACAGAAATCTTATTTTCATTAGTGTTTTGAAGAAGAACGAAAGTTTTACGGGTTCAGGGTGAGTAATTGAATTTATCAACTGCATCATGACCCCATGAAGTTATTTTCTGTTTTTTCTCATGAAGGTGTGGTTCATTGATGTGAGTCAGTCCATAGAGCCCACTCACCCTCACGGTCTGGAGTTCTTGTTCAGGGACTGCAGGAACGTGGCAACAGTAAGTGTCTGAACTGTACTGTGGCATATTAAAGCGATGCCGATAGCTCTAAAGCAAGGTTGTGCTCATTAATGTATGCTCTTTTCTGTTCTCCAGTTTTTCCAGAAAGCTGGTGTGGCTGAGGCTCTCAGTGTATTCGAGCTGTTCAACACCGTGTCTGGACTGGAGATCAACAGCGACAATGAGGCTGATTTCTTAGCACAGGTCTGGACTTTAAATATTTATTTGCAATCTGCATGTGCAAAATAATTCAAAAAAGCAAATGATACTGACTAATATGATGGATAACAAAGGCTTGTTTACAAACACTTCGGTGATCGGAATGTTATCTGACCTGTGTGTTCAGGTCCAGGGCTAGTCGAGGGTGCACTGTGATCAGATCTCAATGTAATGTAAACACATTCCAATCGAATTCATGGGAAATGTGCATATAGCGGGGTGTTTTTGTGAAACAATTAAGGACGGAGTAGACGAATATATAGTTAAAAGTGCTCTGTGTCCTGATTGGCTGATGATCCAATCTGCTTGTTTGGATCACAGTGATCGTTGAAGTTGAGATCGTATGAGGTTCATTCTCGTGTGACGCAACACGTTTGAGCTTCAGCAAGAACCAATGAGATTTATTTGCATGTTACGCAGCATGTTTGAGCTTCCGCAAGAACCAACGAGATTCATTTGCATGTTACGCAGCACGTTTGAGCTTCCGCAAGAACCAGCGAGATTCATTTGCATGTTACACAGCACGTTTAAGCTTCCGCAAGAACCAACGAGATTTATTTGCATGTTACGCAACACGTTTAAGTTTCTGCAAGAACCAACGAGATTCATTTGCATGTTACGCAACACGTTTGAGCTTCCGCAAGAACCAACGAGATTCATTTGCATGTTACGCAACACGTTTGAGCTTCAGCAAGAACCAACGAGATTTATTTGCATGTTACGCAACACGTTTAAGTTTCTGCAAGAACCAACGAGATTCATTTGCATGTTACGCAACACGTTTGAGCTTCCGCAAGAACCAACGAGATTCATTTGCATGTTACGCAACACGTTTGAGCTTCCGCAAGAACCAATGAGATTTATTTGCATGTTACGCAGCATGTTTGAGCTTCCGCAAGAACCAACGAGATTCATTTGCATGTTACGCAGCATGTTTGAGCTTCCGCAAGAACCAATGAGATTTATTTGCATGTTACGCAGCATGTTTGAGCTTCCGCAAGAACCAACGAGATTCATTTGCATGTTACGCAGCATGTTTGAGCTTCAGCAAGAACCAACGAGATTCATTTGCATGTAACGCAGCACGTTTGAGCTTCCGCAAGAACCAACGAGATTCATTTGCATGTAACGCAACACGTTTGAGCTTCCGCAAGAACCAACGAGATTCATTTGCATGTTACGCAGCACGTTTGAGCTTCCGCAAGAACCAGCGAGATTCATTTGCATGTTACGCAGCACGTTTGAGCTTCCGCAAGAACCAGCGAGATTCATTTGCATGTTACACAGCACGTTTAAGCTTCCGCAAGAACCAACGAGATTTATTTGCATGTTACGCAACACGTTTAAGTTTCTGCAAGAACCAACGAGATTCATTTGCATGTTACGCAACACGTTTGAGCTTCCGCAAGAACCAACGAGATTCATTTGCATGTTACGCAACACGTTTGAGCTTCAGCAAGAACCAACGAGATTCATTTGCATGTTACGCAACACGTTTGAGCTTCAGCAAGAACCAACGAGATTCATTTGCATGTTACGCAACACGTTTGAGCTTCCGCAAGAACCAACGAGATTCATTTGCATGTTACGCAACACGTTTGAGCTTCCGCAAGAACCAGCGAGATTCATTTGCATGTTACACAGCACGTTTAAGCTTCCGCAAGAACCAACGAGATTTATTTGCATGTTACGCAACACGTTTGAGCTTCCGCAAGAACCAGCGAGATTCATTTGCATGTTACACAGCACGTTTAAGCTTCCGCAAGAACCAGCGAGATTCATTTGCATGTTACACAGCACGTTTAAGCTTCCGCAAGAACCAACGAGATTTATTTGCATGTTACGCAACACGTTTAAGTTTCTGCAAGAACCAGCGAGATTCATTTGCATGTTACACAGCACGTTTAAGCTTCCGCAAGAACCAACGAGATTCATTTGCATGTTACGCAGCACGTTTAAGCTTCCGCAAGAACCAACGAGATTTATTTGCATGTTACGCAACACGTTTAAGTTTCTGCAAGAACCAACGAGATTCATTTGCATGTTACGCAACACGTTTGAGCTTCCGCAAGAACCAACGAGATTCATTTGCATGTTACGCAACACGTTTGAGCTTCAGCAAGAACCAACGAGATTTATTTGCATGTTACGCAACACGTTTAAGTTTCTGCAAGAACCAACGAGATTCATTTGCATGTTACGCAACACGTTTGAGCTTCCGCAAGAACCAATGAGATTTATTTGCATGTTACGCAGCACATTTGAGCTTCAGCAAGAACCAACGAGATTCATTTGCATGTTACGCAACACGTTTGAGCTTCCGCAAGAACCAATGAGATTTATTTGCATGTTACGCAGCACATTTGAGCTTCAGCAAGAACCAACGAGATTTATTTGCATGTTACGCAACACGTTTAAGTTTCCGCAAGAACCAACGAGATTTATTTGCATGTTATGCAACACGTTTGAGCTTCAGCAAGAACCAACGAGATTCATTTGCATGTTACGCAACACGTTTAAGTTTCCGCAAGAACCAACGAGATTTATTTGCATGTTACGCAGCACGTTTAAGTTTCCGCAAGAACCAACGAGATTTATTTGCATGTTACGCAGCACGTTTAAGTTTCCGCAAGAACCAACGAGATTCATTTGCATGTTACGCAACACGTTTGAGCTTCAGCAAGAACCAACGAGATTCATTTGCATGTTACGCAACACGTTTGAGCTTCCGCAAGAACCAATGAGATTTATTTGCATGTTACGCAGCACATTTGAGCTTCAGCAAGAACCAACGAGATTCATTTGCATGTTACGCAACACGTTTGAGCTTCCGCAAGAACCAATGAGATTTATTTGCATGTTACGCAGCACATTTGAGCTTCAGCAAGAACCAACGAGATTTATTTGCATGTTACGCAACACGTTTAAGTTTCCGCAAGAACCAACGAGATTTATTTGCATGTTATGCAACACGTTTGAGCTTCAGCAAGAACCAACGAGATTCATTTGCATGTTACGCAACACGTTTAAGTTTCCGCAAGAACCAACGAGATTTATTTGCATGTTACGCAGCACGTTTAAGTTTCCGCAAGAACCAACGAGATTTATTTGCATGTTACGCAGCACGTTTAAGTTTCCGCAAGAACCAACGAGATTCATTTGCATGTTACGCAACACGTTTGAGCTTCAGCAAGAACCAACGAGATTCATTTGCATGTTACGCAACACGTTTGAGCTTCAAGAACCAGTGAGGCTCATTTGCATGTTACGCAACACGTTTAAGTTTCCACAAGAACCAATGAGGCTCATTTGCATGTTACGCAGCACGTTTGAGCTTCCGGAAGAGGTTTGTTCTCATGTGTCAAGCATGTTCGGTTGAGCTTCTTTTTATGTTCGCTGTGATTAATGTTTAGATGTGAATAAATGCCTAAATTAAATCTGTTCATCATATAAAGTGATCGTGTCTCTTCAGAAAATTTGGACCAAACCGCTTTATTCATATGGATTATTTTACAATCTCTTTATGAACTTTTTGAAGCATCAAAGTTTCAGTTGCATAGCTGTCGATGGAAGGATAGAAATCTCTCAGATTGTGTATATGTGGTTTAGATGCTATTTGATTTTGAAAAGTGGCAAAAAGATCCAACAACTTTTTAAAACTTAGTTATTAAAAAGCAATTCTTTAATGCATTTTTACAGATTGAAGCCCTGGAGAAACGAAATGAAGATCATGTGCAGAAACCGAGCAAGAAAATCTTCAACGACACCCATGACGGCAGCCCACCCCAATTTAACACTGATGATGATGATTAACACAAGTACAGCAGTCATTTGAAAAATAAAGGAGAGAAAATTCCTCCTGTCACAATAAGGTGTGGAATGGGAAGAACGCCCATGTCCATGTGAAATACTCACGCCATCCTTCTGCTGTTTGCTCGGTGTTGAAAGTGACACATCATGGTCATTTGAGACATCAAGTATAACCTGTCATTTTTTTTTAACAGACAGTTTTGGAAGATGGTTAAAACAGATATTCATAAAAAAAAAAAATAAGGAAACCATAAGGACACATTTGATGTTTTAGAATTGTGTGGTGTTTAAAATGTGTCTCCTTCCGCAAAAGAGCAAGCAGGAAATGAAGATCTCCTGAAAATCTCTGAATGTGTGTTGATGCTAGCTTTAGTAATGAGCAGGACATTGCTCCAGTTCTGCTGTTCAGCATGAAATTGGCAGCCTGGGTTTTTATGTGGAATCATTTTACTGCTAAGATGAATATTGATGTAGATTTGTGGTCTTTGTTCAAATCAGGCAAAGATGAAAATAAACTCTTTAATTGGCATGCTCTGAGTTCTTCATTCGTGACCTGATTGTTATTTAGTCAAGGATATGTTTTTACCAAATACAGTTTAAAAGTCTGACTTGTGATTTTATAGGAACAGAAACTGGTTTGTTAGTTTCATAGTTGCTCGACATATTTTATCCATAGGGTCAGTAGCAGGATTATTGCAGTTAAGTAAAACTAAAACCATAAAAAATCTAGTTATTCAAAACAAACTGTAACAAAAAAACTTTATTTCAGCAACATTTCTCATTTTAATTTAGTTTAACTTTATGTACTAAAATAACTAAAACTGAAATTAAAATATATATAGACATTTTAAAAAAACTAATAAAAAAAACTTAATATGAAGACAGAAAATATAAAAATAAAAACTAATTCAAAATATGAATAAAAAAATGTTGTGAAATAACAATGGTCAGTAGTTCATTTATCTAATTTTTTGTACTTCATTATGAAATTATGATTTGCAATTTTAGAGTAATTCCAATTTATATCATTTTATATCAAATTTATGTCCAATTTATTATTAATAAATTGGAATTAGGATTTTGTTTGCATGTTATTATTAACGTAATGGAAGCATCTGTCATTCCCAGCTGCAACTGGAGAACATCATGTAAACAAAAACAAACCAGAATGTCAATATAGATTTTATTTTTTTTTTTGCTGATTCATCTTGTACTCTTTCTTATGTCAACATGAAATATAACATCCTTCACGTCAGAAGTTTTAAAAACAATACACAGAAAAGTAGGTCTGACGCATCTGCATTTAAAGTCCCCCTGGAATCAAAATTTCAGTTTTTTAGCTTTTAGTATGAATATGTTAGCCTTAAAGGAACACTCCACTTTTTTTTAAAAAAAAAAAAAGGCTAATTTTCCAACTCCCCTAGAGTTTAACAGTTGAGTTTTACTGTTTTCCAATCCATTCAGCCGATCTCCGGGTCTGGCGGTACCACTTTTAGCATAGCTTAGCATAGTTCATTGAATCTGATTAGACCGTTAGCATCGCGCTCAAAAAAATGACCAAAGAGTTTTGATATTTGTCTTATTTAAAACTTGACTGTTCTGTAGTTACATTGTGTACTAAGACCGACGGAAAATGAAAAGTGCGATTTTCTAGGCCGATATGGCTAGGAACTATACTCTCATTCCGACATAATAATCAAGGAACTTTGCTGCTGTACCATGGGTACAGCAGCAAAGCAGTAAGGAATGAGAGGCTGTGCTGTATCATGAATAAGTCCTGGCTAAAGGGCGTTGTTAGGCACGAAGCGGAGTGCCTGCAACCCCTTCAGCCGTGACTTATTCACGATACAGCACTAGCCTCGAGTACCTTATTGCTTTTATAAAACAGTTACCACACAATACAAATATTAAAGGCAAAAATATGTATCAATGCAACTTTCATGAAGTAAAATCACTAAAAGCCTTCCATCCACTGAAAAAAATAGTCCCTGACCGCGAACAGCAACAGAAGTTACATTATTACGCCCTTAGAAGACCTCATAAGTCTTTATGAGTGTGTCAGTCAGTAGCAAAGACTTTTATAATGAAAAGACTGAATTGTTGTGGACACTGAACAAGACCCAACTGACAAATGCTTTGACTAGCTGTCAGTCATGGGAAAACCCCTTAACTGTTAAAAGGACAAGATAATACATCGGACATTTAAACAGATTTTGTATTATGAACATAGGACTGACCTGAAGGATAATGCTACTCGCTCAATCGATCTCTTTCTCACAATACTCTTCTAGTTCTACATAATACAGTAAGCTTCAATTAACAATATGAGAACAAACATATGTTTACGTTGCTAAGAGTGGTTGCTAAGGGTGTTGTGTAGTGATATATGTTGGGTGAAGCAGTCTATAGTCTTTGGTGAGACACAAGAGACGCGCATTTAGGACTGCGCATGCGCCAGCCTGAAAATACCGTTTTTTGTCATGATTTGAGCGTTTTGAAACCAAATTTATGAGACAGTTGTTGTCAGATTTCATTGGTGATTTCAAATATGAAATTTAATCGAAAGCTTGGCAAACAGTTTGGAGAATTTGATGTTTCCCCATTCAAAGAGATAGGAGCTGCACTGAATACCCGAGAGGCGATTCAAAGATGGCCGCCGAGTGAAATGACTTGTCTTAAAGGGACTTTGATCCGATCTAGGCCTAGGTACGATATCTTTTTTGCATTCTTATGGGCCTATAATAATGATGAAGTACGTAAGCGGTTCAGAAAGTGAGTTGATTCCATAACTGCTCGGTGAGTTTATTCAGTGAAGGATTCGTCAAACTGATATTGTGAGTCTTTTCGAACGATTCTTCAAAAGAATCATCTATATTATGATTCATTTGTTCGTCAGTCGCACTTACACGCCAAGCTGAAAGCTTGTTTGTACGAGAGCAGTCGTTTAAAATCGACGCAAGAAACAAAACCACTGCATCATGTCAAAAATATGAAAACATATTTTTGATATGAATTTTTGATATATTTTTTATATAAAAATATGAAAACATATTTTTGGTTTCGTTCGTATGGAAGTAAAATAATGCCAAATGTTTTTGAAATAAAAAGCTTGTTGAATTGCACTATTTGAAAAAAAATATGCATTACATTAGCTGTACTTGCATTTAGATGCACTGTATTTTTAAGGCTTGCATTTTTATGGGCTGAAATTCAACATGGTCGTATATTTAGACTGTGAATATTTCAATTAAAAATATTTCACACACATTTTCATTATTAAAAATTCAATAATTCATATTCACCTTTTAGATTTCACTTCCAAAATATTCATTCTGTTTAAAAATACAACCTATAAAATTCAACTAGCAATTTTCAGTCCATTTTATTTCGCTTTACAAATTCGCTTCCACAAATTCAGTGGCTCAAATTCGGCAGAAAATTCAACATTTCACATCCGGGAACTGCAGGAAGAGCAGTAGAGTGCCGATGCATCATCTCTATCTGCTGTTGGTCTTCTTCACCAGCAGGTGCCGCTAGCGGCTGTTTAAGACGAGATCACGGCTAGTAAGTCATCATTCATTCATAAAAACGGATTTACAGAATTAGAGCAAGCGGTAAGTGAATGTGTGATGATTATCAGGGCCAGTATAAATGCAGAAAAGCTGATAAAGACACAAAAGCTGCATTTATGTTTAATTCAGTGTATTTACGCTTACTTTCCCTGTGTAGCTACAGCTTTCTCTCCAGTGAACAAGATAACGTTATTGCCCGATGCTGGTGTATAGATCAAACGTTAAATCTGAGATAGACATATATTTCTCTCTGTTGTTTAGTTTCCTTAACTTTATATCGCAGCGCTGTGTTGTAATACTAGGGCTTCCCTCATCCGTCATAGCTGCCATCAGGACATATAAACTCTTAACACAGCTTAATGGACTCGTACAGTGATATAAAAGACCAAACTCGCACCTCATTTGTGATGTAGGTTAGACTATATAGGCTCCAAGAAAGCAGATACTGGCATAAAGTTGATTTGACGCTGAACGTTTGATTATGATATTCGCAAATTTAGGGACTGTCTCTAAAGTTACAACATTATGTATTCACGTTTCTACCTTCAATAGCATTTAAAGAGAATGACTTAGTCACAAAACCAACTGTAAATTGTTCATCTAGGTGTCAGGTATAATGCAAACCTTTTAGATTTTTGATGTTTATTAAAATAAAAGGTAACACTTTATATTAAATAGTTTATATGAACGAACAATGAACTGCACTTCTACAGCACTTACTAATCTTTGTTAATGTTAATTCCAGCATTTACTAATACATTATTAAAATCAAGAGTTGTATTTGTCAACTTTAGTTAATGCACAGTGAAGTAACATGATCAATGAACTGCTGTATTTTTATTAACGTTAACAAAGATTAACAAATACAACAACAAATGTGTTGCTCATGGATAGTTCACATTAGTTAATACATTATGAACCTTAATGTAAAGTGTTTCCAAATAAACTGTCAAGTAATATGTAAAGATTGCTATGTATTTCACTACTGTATTGGATCATACAAAAAAATGCCATAATTTAAAGCTCAATAGCATTTGATGAGAATGATTTACAATCACCAAAACTACCTGTGAAGTGTTCATCTATAGGTGCCAGGTCGAAGAGTGATGCACCCTTCTCTCTCTCTCTCTCTCTCTCTCACACACACACACACACACACACACACACACACACACACATATTCAAACACACTCAACTCAAAGTACATGCACATATACTTTTTCTTTTTTTTACACATTCATCACACAATTAGTTCTACTTAGTTAATTTCATTTCTAAATTTAATTTAAAATTTGTATAAGCAGGATAATCTATGATCAGGTAAAATAAAAAATGAACAAAGTAAAAAAAAAATTGTGTGATGAACGTGTAAAAAAAAAAAAAAAAAGAAATAGTATATATGCATGTACTTTGAGTGGGGTGTGTTTGAATATGTATATGTGCATGTGTGTCTACAAGAGTTTGGTAGAAGGTAGAAACGTGAATACAGAATGTCGTAACTTTAGAGACGGTCCCTAAATTTGCGAATATCATAATCAAACGTTCAGCGTCAAATCAACTTTATGCCAGTATCTGCTTTCTTGGAGCCTATATAGTCTAACCTACATCACAAATGAGGTGCGAGTTTGGTCTTTTATATCACTGTACGAGTCCATTAAGCTGTGTTAAGAGTTTATATGTCCTGATGGCAGCTATGACGGATGAGGGAAGCCCTAGTATTACAACACAGCGCTGCGATACAAAGTAAAGGAAACTAAACAACAGAGAGAAATATATGTCTATCTCAGATTAAACGTTTGATCTATACACCAGCATCGGGCAATAACGTTATCTTGTTCACTGTAGAGAAAGCTGTAGCTACACAGGGAAAGTAAGCGTAAAGACACTGAATTAAACATAAATGCAGCTTTTGTGTCTTTATCAGCTTTTCTGCATTTATACTGGCCCTGATAATCATCACACATTCACTTACCGCTTGCTCTAATTCTGTAAATCCGTTTTTATGAATGAATGACTTACTAGCGTTGCTTTGGTCTTCCTAAACAGCCGCTAGCGGCACCTGCTGGTGAAGAAGACCAACAGCAGATAGAGATGATGCATCGGCACTCTACTGCTCTTCCTGCAGTTCCCGGATGTGAAATGTTGAATTTTCTGCCGAATTTGAGCCACTGAATTTGTGGAAGCGAATTTGTAAAGTGAAATAAAATGGACTGAAAATTGTTAGTCGAATTTTATAGGTTGTATTTTTAAACAGAATAAATATCTTGGAAGTGAAATTTGAAATGTGAATATGAATTATTTAATTTTTAATAATGAAAATGTGTGTGAAATATTTTTAATTGAAATATTCACAGCTTAAATATACGACTGTGTTGAATTTCATCCCATAAAAATGCAAGCCTTAAAAATACAGTGCATCTAAATGCAAGTACAGCTAATGTAATGCTTTTTTTTTTCAGTTAGAGCAATTCAACAAGCTTTTTATTTCAAAAACATTTGGCATTAATTTACTTCCATACGTTCGCAACCAACGAACTTGTTAACTGAATTTAGATATTTTTCATATTTCTGACGGGGCAAGCACCATTCTCACACGTTCACAACCTCCTTTCCTGAATTGAGCAATATCTGCTTTCTTTCCCCATTCCTCAAAAAATGCATAGGCTATGCCGAGGGCGTCAACATGCGTTATTTTCCCATGAAAAACACGGTTAGTAGGACAGTGTGTTTGTGTGTCAGATTACTAACGTTACCTGTGTCATCTTCACCATAAAAAAAACTGCATAATCTGCATTATGCATGCAAAACTGCAACAGCTAGGCTATTATCTACTTTAATTACTATGTTTATGTTTTTCTGCTTCCAAAATCCCATGACTTGTTCTTAAAAAACAATTTCACTTGGTCTTAAATACCAGTTATATGTCTTTAACATCTCAACTGTTTTTCTAAATTAGAGCACAAATGGAGACTTCAATATTAATTTTATAGCTATTCTAATATTATTTCTCCCAAGGAATTTTAGAAGAAACATTTGAGACAAAATTCACACACACACACACACACACACACACACACACAAATGCATAACATATGCTGCTTTTCATGCAAGATGCATCTATAATAATATAGATTATATATAAACCCAAATCAAGAAAAATATGAGGTTTACAATACATCAGGCCAAAGAAACCAAAATAATCCCAAGCAGCCCGACAGGCTCATCCACATTTGCAATGAATGCCATTATATATGTCACACGCCCATGAGGAAACATCATGGGTGGCATATTCATATTTCAGTGTTTTGCTTTGTTTTAATGACTACAAAGTTTTATATCTGTGAGACTGTCACATTTGTGCAGATTGTTTTTAATATTTCTTTGTTGTTGTGTATTTTGACAGTGACTGAGTAGCTTTCGGTTACAAGCCACGTGTGGAAGCCCCGCCCCGCCCCGCCCCTTCATCTAAATCACTATAGCTCTCACCTTTCCCCGTCTCCTGCTCTCTCAAACCATTTACATGATCAACCTGATAACATCTGCTCTGACTTGAAGTAGAACAAGAATGCTGCCAAATTAAGCAGTGAGAGAAATGAAAGGAGACATGCATATCTGAGGAAGAGACGAAGAGTTTCGAACTTGTCAGAGAGATCACACTATAATAATGACCTTTATTGAAAAGGGTCAAAAGAAGACCTACATTTCAACATTCAGGTTTGAGCTAAAGCCTCCGCTGGATGTGCCGAGGAGAAGAGAGAATGGAGCCAAACTGACACACGGAGAGGAGAGCTGTCTGAAATCAGGTAAATCAGCTCAGAGAATATAGTTCTACACATTACTTTAAACTTTTATAAAACATTTTTAGGAGACATTTAAGACATGTTTTCTTGTCAAGATGTTCAAGAAGTTTGGTGGCTGTAAGTAAGTCTCTTCTTGTGATGTAAAGCTGTATTTTCAGCATCATTACTCCAGTCTTCAGAGTCACATGATCCTTCGGAAATCGTTCTGATATGATGATTTGCTACTCAGGAAACATTTTTTAAATTTTTAAAAATAAAATTGTGGAAACCATGATTAAAAAATAATATTCAGGATTCTTTGATGAATAGAAAGTTAAAAGAAAACAGCATTTATTTGAAATAGAAATCTTTTGTAAAATTACAAATGTCTTTACTGTCACTTTTGATCAATTTAATGCATGCTTGATGAATAAAATTATTAATATCTTTTTAAAAAAATCTTGCTGACACCAAACATTTGAACAGTAGTGTATAGGCTACACACAGAAAGAGATGAACTGGTTTTGATATTTGTGCAGTTAAAATAACATCATTCTGACACTTTCAAACAGAAACTTCTGATACAGAGAAAAAATCTCCTAAAAATACCCTGGACAGAGTGGAGACCAATACAGGTATGTACCTTACAAACTACAAGTCCTATATACAAGAATATTATAACATTTTAAGATTTGAAATGTTGACAGATTAATAAAAAAAAATCTGTTTCCAAACCCACATTATAAAACGGGTAGTTCCGGCCCTTGATTCTGATTGGTTGAGCCGAGTTCGAAGCCGTTGTAAAATTCCCGAAACATAAGTATCGCCGCGCCACTGAGTGTGTTGCTGTGTCTGTCTTAGCAACCACTCTTAGCAACGTTAAAGTGTTTGTTCTCAATTGATATTGTTCATTGAAGCTTACTGCATTATGAAAAAGAGTACTGTGAGAGAGATCTTGAGTGACCGAGTTTATTACCTGTATTCAGATTTAGCATTTTCCTTCAGGTCGGTCCTGTGTTCATAATAAAAAATCCATTTCAATGTCCAATGCAATCTTGTCCTTTTAATATTTAATGGGTTTTCCTGTGCCCTGCTGACACTGACAGCGCTAGTCAAAGCGTTTGTCATTTGCGTCTTGTTCCGTGTTCACAACAAGTTTCAATATAAAAGTTTTTGCGACTGAGTGACTCGCTCATAAAGGCAGTCTTTGCTGCCATCTAGTGGCGTAATAATATAACTTCTGTTGCTGTTCATGGTCAGGGACTATTTTTTTCCAGCGGAAGGAAAGCTTTAAATGATTTAACTTTTTTTTGTGTCTAACAACGCCCCTTAGCTGTTATAAATTCACTGTAAACCACGGCTTCTTGGGGCTAATTGCTTTATTCTAGTCAAAATTAACATTTAGGTTAAGTTTACAGGACAATGTACTAAAAGTTTTTCCTTCACGTTTTTCATGTACAGGTGACAATGTTGTCAAAATGATCCCCATTCACATGGATCTGCGAAAACGACTAAAAGCCCTGTATTATCATGCCAGGCCAGTAGTTGGCGATCACCATTTTCACAAATTCACGTTTTAGCAGTTTACACAGAGATGATAACGCTATTGTTTACAAAAGTTTGCATTTTCAGGCCCCCAAAATGCTGTTGTTGTGTAAATGAATGGCCAAAACACATAAAAAGTTTTCAGTTTTTAGTTGAAAGCGGTGTCGTGCAATCTTGCCAAGTCCATGGTTTTCCCCCGAAATCGGGCTACTTTAACACTTTTGCCTTGGGTTTTTTTTATGTCCAGGAGTTGAAGCGACCCCAAATAACAAGATATTTAGCTGCTGGAATGTGAATTTTACCAGGGGAACCCGCCAAAAATGCGTATTTTACCTGCCAGAACACCATTTTTACCATTGGACCACTCCCCCCCCCCCCCCCTGAAATTGGGCTAGTTTTGAATAGCAATTAGAAAGAAAAAAAAATCGCATTTTTGTGCAAACCTGGCAACCCTGTCGTGTGAACGTGCCCTGAATCAAGAAGAGCAAAAAATGTTTGTGAACAAAAGGGATTTATCAATCAAAATGTCCTAAATATTTCTGAATCTGATGAATACTTCTGAATTTGAGCAAAACCATGTTTACATCACATTTAAGCGGTGTTCACATGACACTGTTTTCAACTAAAAAGGGTTTCAAAATGCAAGTTTTTGAACACGATGCCATTATCGTCGCTGTGTAAAATAGAAAAATGTGAATTTATGAAAATGGTGACATCATGCATATTCGCATAATGTGTTCAATTCTTCTTAACAACCTGACATCGCCAACTACTGGCCTGACAGTAGAATACAGCGTTTTTAATAGTTTTCATGGATCCATATATACTTGGATTGTTTTGACAACATTGTCGTCTGTATGCGAAAAAAATCAATGGAAAAATTTTTAGTACATAGTTGTCGTGTAAACGTACCCTAAACATCAGTGCAGAACAGAATGTGGGTTTGGAAACGGATTTCTTTAAATTGCATTCAGAAGACTCCTGGGTCTCGTTATGCCTGTAGCCAATCACAGAGGCCTTCTGTGTTTTCTAGCCAATTATATGCCCCATTTAATTACCCCATTGCCTTGGCCATAGCAAGTCACATGTCTTATTCAAGTTAATGAATGTGGTCTGTGTGTTTCCCTGCAGATGTCACACTGAATAAAACAGCCAGCAGTAATTCAGGTGAGTGTGTGATTTCTGATAAAGACGTTTTCAGCTTTACTTTCACTTGTTAATATGCAACTAACCAGTTAAGGTTGAAGGTGTTTCTTTTGTTTTACATTTACCACCTGTTTAATGATGACTGCACTATAGTTATGTTGATTTTCAAAAGCATTTTAGAATCTGAAGCAACTTTAAATTGACGATTCAAAGAGCAACAATCTATTTTAGAACAAGCTGGATGGATGCATTAATATGTATGTTAATATTTTAAACTGTTACTGAAATAACGCTGGGGCTTAACTAATTCTGATCCTCAAACTGAACTAAATACTACAACAGGAATTGAGCAACTAGGCCACAATCAATGCTAGCAATGCATTCTTGCTGGGAAAGTGATGTAGTTGTAAAGGTGGAGCATCTCTGTTGTGGTTTAAGAATCTGAACTACTTCAATCTTTGTGTTTGTTGTAGTAATTCAGTCTCTCCTCCTGTTGTAGTTGAGTTTTTGGATCCCCAGCAGCAGGTTGTGGCTCGTGTCGGAGGAAGCGCTCAACTACACTGCCGTTTCAGCAGCTCCGGGCCTGTGGCTTCCTGCTGGATTCATGATAGGGAAAAGGTCTGACCAGTTAATGAAGCTTAGTGCAACATGATTGTCTACAGCTGTGTGAACTTAAGAACTCACTAATTAGAAGTCACTGAGAAGAAAGGTTGTTCGTGTATTAGAAAAATGCTTTGTTTGCAGTTTATTCCATGTGTTTGATATTTAATGCAAAGTGATTGTTTACAAGATCAAATCCCTAAAATATCTACATAAGTCAGTTTGCTTGTTTTCTGTTACTCTTAGGTTGTGTTAGAAGGAGCACGAGCGAGTGTGAAGAGCAGCAGCAGTTGCAGCACCCTGGTTCTCTCTAAGGTTCTTCCTGTAGACGCAGGAAGTTATTCCCTCTTTGTTCGTGACCGAAGAGGAACAGCTCACTGGACTGTAACCCTCAGTGTAATTGGTAAGACCTTTCATTCTTTTAATATAGATCACCTTTTTCATCTTTAACCGGTTGCATTCTTTGGTGCATCAAATCAGTCTACACACACCTACATCTGTGATGACCTGACAACCAATCAGATGCCTTTGTGTTCTTAATGGTGTGAAATTTTATAATTATAAATATTTAAATAAAAACAAATGTTACTTCAAAATTCTATTTGGTTTTAATTAATATATTTAGAATTGGCTAGTTTTTTATATTCAGTTTCATTTTATGTGCTTGTCATTTATTTTTAAGTTTAGCTGTAGTTTATATATTTTTAAAATGACTGTTCATTTTTAGTTGGTAATTGTCAGTATTTAATTATATAAAAGTATTTCCATTTAGCTTTATTGAATTATTTTTTTTATATTGTGCTTTTGACATTTTTGAGTTTCTATTGTTTGCCATTTTATTTGTTTGAGATATATAATATAATATAATTTAATATAATTTTTATAGATATTTAGCTTTAATTTATATTTTGGTTATCTAATTTGATTTTAGTTCATCTAATTTCAGTTGAACAAACTAGTTAATAGTTTAAATTTAACAATAACACTAGTTTTTCTTATTCACTTTAACTTTATATTTACTTTATCCAATTTGTTTCTCCCCAGATAGTCCCGACCCTCCAGCCTCGTGTCCGTTCGTGTCCCAGTTGACCTGCACATCTCTGGTTCTGTCCTGGTCTGGGCCGTGCTTCGACGGAGGATCTGCCGTCACAGGATACGTGGTGGAGCATCAGAGGCTGGACCAACCCGAGCCCGGGGACTGGACTGTACTGACTGACCAGTGTCAAAACACCTCGTATCGGGTCCGCTCTGGTCTCAACCCGCAGGGAGAGTATAGCTTCAGAGTACGTGCCTACAACACAGTGGGAGTCAGTGATCCCAGTAAGGAGTCGGACCGCATTAAGATGAACACAGCAGGTAGATGATACTCTTACACATACAAACATAACCAGCAGTATTAACTGAATAGTAAACCCAGCATTGCTTTAAGAAGTGTTCCTCAAGCAAGGTTAATGTTACAGTTGAGCCACAACAGGAAGTGCCCTCATATGGGGAGATTGTGACTGACACCACACACAAAACCAGGGATCATTATCAGGTCCATGAAAAACTGGGAGTGTGAGTATCAGCCTCTTTATAAAATCAAATGTAAAATTGGGATTTGTGTTGGTCATATCTTGATGTACCTCCACACAGGGGGAAGTTTGGGGAAGTGTTCAGGATGACCCATAAGCAGACGGGTCGGGTGTGTGCGGGTAAATTCTACCGGGCCCGTGTCTCCAGAGACAAAAAGGCAGCGAGGCAAGAAATCAAGCTGATGAACGAACTACACCATCCGAAGCTGGTGCAGTGTCTTGCAGCCTACGACACACCGTCTGAGATAGTCATGGTTCTTGAGTAGTGAGTTAAATTATTTTAAATTTCACACATATAAGCACACATAGTCAAATCAATTTATTCAGACACTTTGAACATTTCATTCATGAATATGGTTTATTCACTATAGATTAAAAAAAAATGGTAATAAAATAGACAAATTGACAATCTCAGAGTTAAACTGTCTTAATCTTAAATCTAAATTAATCTTAATTATATAACACTTAAGCAAAACATGGTCAGGTCAAAGTGTCTGAATATATTTTATATATATATTTTTTTATAAACTAAATAAAATAATGTGTATGCATGCATGGAATTTATTATTTTTTTTTTATCCATTCACATACATTAAGTCTTTTTGAAGGAAGAGTCAGTTCAGCAGCCGGTTGCATAAGCTGCTTAGACTAGTCTTAAAAGTTGGTCATCAAACCCTCAGACAAGTCTTAACCTAGTCTCAGACTAGAATGAAATGCATTTTTCAGCAGTTTTTTTTTTTTTTTTTTTCCTGTATATCTTAAATGTCAGAGCCATTGTTTTGTCTCAAGATGCACAAGTTTTTTTTTTTTTTTTGCTTAAATGCCTTGACACCAAGAATAACTATAAAGATAACTATGACGAAAAAGTGTACAACATGTTTTTGCTGTTCTAGTTGCATTCACACAACTTTAACCAGCAGATGTCCTCAAAACGCTATGTTTCGAGTGAATAGTTAGTGTAATCAATCTAATCTAACAGTAAATTAAGCTGAAGTAAAATAAAAATAACACCTAGTCTTTTTCACTGCAACTTCAAAGTAAGCAAGACAATGTGGTCATAACTAACGCTGGATACCTGAGGTAATATTTATTACACTGTTTGCTAGCCTAGTTTACTGATATCATCATTAATACTCCCCATTTATTCTGAGGGTTGTTTTCCATATCCATTTTCTTTTAAATTCCTTTTATCAAACATGGTGGCTTTTTCTTGACCTCAGCAATTAAATTCTCTTCTCAGTAATGTCGTCTGCCATTTTTAAATGCACAAGCCCTTAAATTAGAACTGATTCAGATTGACTGTCAGTGTTTTATCGTTCAACAGCTGAAAAAAAAAAAAAAAAACCGTTCTGAAAGTGATCCCATTGATATCGCTTCTCTACATCATTATAGATGTGGACACTGCTATTTATATATTTAGAATGATTTTTAGAAGTATATTATTATCGTTCTTGGTGGTGTTATCATTCAAACAATGTTGTTTTTACCCACCAAAAACCTTTGAAAATTTTCTTTTGAAAGTTAAGGAAGGTTTTTGTCTTAAAGTATTGCAGGCGGTGAGCTGTTCGAACGGATTGTAGATGAGAATTTCGAGCACAACGAGCCCAACAGTGTAAACTACATGCGTCAGATCCTGGAAGGAGTCCAGTATATGCATCGCAAACACATCATTCACCTCGACCTGAAGCCAGAGAACATCGTCTGTGTGAACGGCACTGGGTCGCTCATCAAGATCATCGACTTTGGATTGGCCTGCAAACTGGGTGAGTTTTTAGTAAGTGCATTTACAGCTGTTTCATCTGGGGCAAAGTAGGATCTTGAGGGAAAACTCAAAATATAGTAAGCACTCTTTCACAATACCCTCTGTTCCACCAATGGAAAAAAAAAAACTTAAACGATTATTCCAAAGTAAAAACTTTTATTTCTTCACAATTTATTAAATCTAGATACATACTTTGCAGTCCATTTATCCACGTCTGGTTTCCGTGTCTGTTACGTTGGGTTGTAGTTTGGGAAGAGCCACATGAGATGTCCCTTTGAGCATTCCCACTGAATGCGGATGAGGCTCCCTGATGTTAAAGTTTTAAATTCCAGAACCGGCTCTCCACATTGATGGCATGTCCTAAACAGTCCTGTCAAGCTGGATTTGTTGACCACCCATTTCTTCTGATCTTCTTTTCCTATTGTCATTGAAATGGGTTCTAATTTTACGTCCGTTAAAGACCTCATGGCATCTAAACGCTCTTCCAGTCGCTGTGCAGTCTGTGCCAGTTCATCCTATAAAACAGAAAACAATGGGTGAGCTAATTGGCTAGATTTTAAAAGTTGCCCTGATGCTTTAAAGCATATACAACCAGTGCACGCTTCGGACGCATTTGACTAAATTTGTTTCTCATGATCTTAACTTTTTGATTTGAAAGCTTGTTTAAGCATTGTAGACGAGATTGGGCTTTAATTACTTTACAAAATATTTAAGAAAATGGGTACTAAGTGGATCGTTCTGAAAGTGATCCCATTGATATCGCTTCTCTACATTGTTATAGATGTGGACACTGCTATTCTTATAGTTCTAAAAATCATTCTAAATATATCTTTATCGCTATCGTTCTTGGTGGTGTTATCATTCAAACAATGTTTTTACCCACCAAAAAAATATTAAGTGGATCGAGAAGGTAAAGCAGCCATGTATCCAGCATAAATATGACTTTGGTTGAGAATGTCTAGCACAGGTGTCCAATCATGTCCTGCAAAGATTACCCTAATTAAACACCCATGAGATCCGCTAATCAAGGTCTTAATAGGCATACTAGAAACTTCCAGGCAGGTGTGTTGAGGCAAGATGGAGTTGAACTGTTTGATCACCCCTGGTCTAGAGTATTAGTAGGTATTGATGACTTGACTAAAATATGGAAAACTAATCCGGAGTCAATTTTCACAGTAAGGACCATTTGTAGTAGTTTCACCAACCTTTATTTCCTCCCAGTGCATTGCATTGTCTTCCTCTGTAGTCGTGCTTGAAGACGAACTATGAGGAACAAAGTTGTATGATGGTGCAATGGAACCAATCACAACATCTATATCAGACCCATCCTCTCGTCTTTCAGGCTGTGCTTGTTTATCCTAAAAGATAGAAAATAGTGAGTAAGAAGGGTAAAATTATAGTGAAGTAAGCAGTTGCATATGGTTCCCACAACTCTACATTTAAAGGTGCCCTATATTCAAAAATTGAATTTCTCGGCATAGTTGAATAACAAGAGTTCAGTAAATGGAAATGACATACAGTGAGTCTCGCATGTTGCATGACGAACAATTTGTAAAGATCCATTTTGAGGGTTATATTAGCTGTGTGAACTTTGTTTTATAGCCGTTTTAGGCAAGCATGAGCTCTGTGGGCGGAGAGCACGAGATTTAAAGGGGCCGCGCTGCTTAAATGGTGCGTTTATAATGATGCCCCAAAATAGGCAGTTAAAAAAATTTATTAAAAAGACGATGGGGTATTTTGAGTTAAAACTTCGGACACATTCAGGGGACACCTAAGACTTGTATTACATCTTTTGAAAACATGTTCTTGGGCACCTTTTAATATAAATTTCAACTGATGAGCAGTCACACACATGTATATGGTCCATTTTAAGATTTGAATGTTAGCCCTTTTTGGATCTGGCAAGCACTGTAGCAATGGCACAAACTTACTGGTTTATATGGCCATAGGGAAGGAAGGTCATAGCAGATGCCAAGGACATTTGTGGGCTTGGGATCCGGACTAGGCTGAGATTCAGAGTCCGACTGGCAATCCGGACTAGGCTGAGAGTGGTCTGTTGAGTGGGGGTCTTCACTGGCATTACATTGATCTGAGTGGGGGTCCCGACTGGGCTGCGATAAATCCTAAAACGGTCAATGTTTGAGATTGGTAGATGTAAAAGGCATTTAGTTTACACTGCATTCTGATACAACACACTAGTTTCAGCAAATAACCTTGGCATAGGTTGACCTGTACTTGTGCAATATTAAACAATTACTTTCTTCCATACCTCAGTTTTCCGTGGTCGTCCTCTCTTTTTCAGCGAGGCGCTGCTGGATTTGTGTTCACCACACACCCTTAGTAAACGAAAATCAGAATATGAAAATATAAACGTTTGGCAATTCTGTACTGGGCTAAAGGTGGCAAACATTATAATCGTTATTTAAAAAAAAAAAAAAAAAGCAAAGGAAACAAATACTTTATTTATATAGAAAATAAAGCTACGTATTATTTGTGCTTTTGATTAACACCAATGACTGAAACATTTAGCTATTTAAAAGGGTAGTTGAACCAAAAATGAACACTGGAACAACACGACAGTGGGTAAATGACAAACTTTTGTTCTGTTGAACACAAAGGAAGATATTTTGAATGTGGGAAACGGAACGATTTTGGGGCGCCAATTAAATTTGTATTTGATTTGGTATTTTAAAATACATTTTGATGTATTTTTGCCCAACCCTGGCGTTGCCTTTCTACAGGGGCGACAACCAAAGCGCGTCGCTTCTTTATTCTGTTATATTGTCCGCAAGTGCACTTGAGGTATGCCATTTGGAACAGGGCCATTGCAAACAGCAGGCTTCTTCATACTGACAGCTATCAGCATGGACGCAGCATTACTCTATCCTCCTGTACACATTTACGATGACTTCAAACAAACGTGCACATACTGTAATTCTTTACCTGTCCAGCAGATAACATGCAACCTCCGCGTCACTCTTCATGCCTTTCTCCACCTTCAGCGCTTTCCACCTGGAATAGGCCACGCCGATGTTTACTCTGTTTTTCTGCCTCAGTCTGTCTTTTTCTCTCTTTCTCTCGTTTGACCTCTTTCGCTTCCTCGGTAACGTTTGTAATGTCCCTGCGGCTAATGCATAACCGTGGTCCATAATTTAATGCTGCGAACAGCATTTAATGCTAAAGATTCTTTAGCAGAGAGTTCGATGAGGCGGAGATTGTCAACTCTAAGTTGCTTCAGATGACGAACGCGTTGTAAAAATCAGTGTTTTCCAACGCTACAAACCCAGTAATATCATTAAACCGTATTTTTTTTATTTTAAAAAATGTATATCCAGGGGCGTTACCATAGAAATAGGTTAATAAAACCACATAAATAAACTGTCGTTGGCGTTTTCAGTAGTTTGACGTCTCCTTTAAGAAAAGGGTTTCTGACCGCTAGCTGCTGCGTCAGCCAATGAGCAAGACGCGTTTGGTCATGTGATCTTAAAATGGAACCAAAAGTGGAGTTGTTTACTCACCTTTGAGAGCCGATGCTTGAAACGGACGGTGGATGAGGTTCAGACCTTCCAAAGTTCGACGTTTTGGAAATGGATGTGTATCTATCATAGCTGACAAGCAAAATAATCATGCAAATAAACAATCGAAGATGACATGAGTACAAGCAAGACTCTAAAGGTTATGGTTCTGCAGCAGCAGCGCTGTTTACGTGCTCAGAACAATCATACTAGAATATATGTGAACAACATTTGCAAAAAGGCTTTAATTTTACTGCCATAGACATGTTAAAGATGCTGTCCGTGAGTTTAGCCTCTGTCGAAATGTTTAGTGGGCTGTGCATCGGCACGGATCCTCGGCTCACAGCTAGTACAAAATAACTTTAAATTTACTATGTTCAACATAGTAAAACTATTTTTAAAAAAAACGACAAAAACGCCTCCATAACTGTATGGATTAAGTGAACAAGTGTGCTACTGTTCCCCAATTAACGTTAGGCTACGCAAAAAGAAGTCTTACCAGTCAAGCAGAAAAAAAGCCGTCTCTGCGTCCGTTTTAAACCCGTTTAAAAACCGGAGTTCACGCCACCTTTCAAAAGCCCTGCCAATATTTATTCGTGTTTTGGCATGGGCCCGATCGCATGCTCTTTTTTGCTGTATCGACTCGGCAGTCCGAACTCTTTTCTTTTTTACTGCTGGTGATTCACCAGTTGATGATTGTCGTTTTGCACTTTCCTGATTACAAGCCGCCATTTAAAATGACAAGTTTAATTATTCCAGCTACTGTAAGAAGTGGTTACAAAGACGCGACTCCTTTTATGTATACAGTCGTGACGTAATGGTGCCAGGAGGAATGGCGGCAAACTTGTATCGTCCGGAAACCGACCCGACCCACTCAAATAAAAAAATAAATAAAAAAAATAAAATAAAAATTACAAGCTTACTACTGTAAGCAAAGAACAATTGCTGAATTGCTATTGGATCATTTTTAACAACATATAAAGTTATGGACAGCAGCTTTAACCAGCGTTAAAGGAACAGGTTGTAGGACCTGCCACTAGAGGGCGCACTACCAAAACAATAACAATCGCGTGGTTTGATGACGCTAAGAAGGTGCGTGGAATGATGGGATTTGTTGTCTTCTACCCAACCGCTGACTGCCATCAATCAGACGGATGCCCCATAATACTAATCGTGTTGATCGTTATAATGGCATACGTTTTCTGTACAGATGCAAATCAAAACGACTCACCTGGGTAGGGTTGCACCAGCCGTTCGTAAGTTCTTTCTTAAATTGGAACGTAAAGTCCACACTAGTGGCTTAGTAACTACTAGCTAGTTTGTAACTAACTCTGTGCTTTTATTTGGTTGCACCATTTGTTCTTAAGGCAGAACGTAGCTAGTAGCTCGTAAGGTTTCCGTAAAGTAATGCGTAGTCGCATATGATGTTTACCCTCAGTGATCTGTCAAAAACAGGAGCAGAAATTGTTGAAATTCCATGAATTTCAGTTTATCGTTCATTCTGACTTATTTTGCCTCATGTAGCTAAGAGTAAAAATAAGTTCCCATTAAATATAATGGCCTACTACTTAATCATAAATATTTTTATATGTAGGCTAAATAACATTCAGAAACTGTATTTGAAACTAAATTAATAAGGATCAATAAATAAATACTGAAACAAGAACAAAAACATGAGAAATGACATTTATTGATTATGACTAATTTTATTTGACATGTTGGCATATGCCCAACACTGAGTGATAGGACCGATGCGCAGTGTGCTGTTTAACGGGTTCGTGTTGAAGAGTGGCTAACAAAGTAATCTTTTCACATGATGTTCTCTCTCTTAAAATGTAAGAGTGTAAATGACGGCAGCATCATATATGTGTAAAGAATGAAGTCTGTCAGGTAAAACAAGAGCTTATTGATGCAGTTCAGTCAGTCTGCTATTTTATTCCAACCGTTACTCCTGATAGGAGGCTTCCGTAAATACGCTTCAACTAAGTTTAATGGTGCAACACAAATGTTTAGTATTGCGTAAGTTGTAACTTAGTGCCCATTTACGTCAAAACTAGTCTACGTTATAACTTGCACACAGCTGGTGCAACTGGCCCCTGTTGAGTAAAACACAAGCGAGATCGGCATCTCTTTCTAGGTTGTTTGTCGCGAAGCTCTCTCCATCTAGAAAAGGCAACACCGATATTGATCCTCGTTCTTTCTCTACTTTTGTCCCAAACTCTTCTTGGGTCGTTTGGTTGGCCCGTACGCTTACGTTTACGGGAGCTGTCCTTGTCGACAGAACCAGCGGCAGATGGTAAACCGTAATTATGTTCCATAAGTAACACAATCCACCATCAAACGTGCAAGAAGTAAATAAGGAACTGCTTGAAGCAAGTTAGTGGTTTGCTGGATGCTAGACACTACTTCCGAATTTGTCCACGACACTGTCATGTGGTTTCTACGTCGGTAAAGGCAGTAACAAAGGGTAACTGACGTCATTGACGGGCGACTGCACTGCCCCGTGTCATTGTTGAGAAAGGGAATTTTCTCATGATTTACAAGTTGTTGAAAACATTAGAGATATTGTTAGTAATCAGCTGGACAAAATAACACTAGCCTAGTGGTTTTTGGATATTTTACTGCAAATATCTTTTTTGAGTATTGTACCTTTTAAAATGACAAGTTTAATTAATCCAGCTACTGTAAGAAGTGATTACAAACACGCGACTCCTTTATGTATACAGTCGTGACGTAATGGCGCAACGACGAATGGCGTCAAACTCGTATTTCGCCCGGAAACCGACCCGACCCACTCGAATTTAAAAAACATTACAAGCTTACCGCTGTAAGCAAATGTATTTGAACAATTGCTCAATTGATATTGGATAATTTAACACTGGTTAAAGCTGCTGTCCATAACTTTATATTTTGTCGTTAATCACCTAAGCAGTGCAATAAAACCGTATAGTTACGAAAACTATACTTTTGTCAGGGTTATGGTTCTGCAGCGGCAGCGCTGTTTACGTGCTCAGAACAATCATACTAAAATACATGTGAACAACATTTGCAAAAAGGCTTTAATTTTACTGCCATAGAGCTGCAGCCAGTTTTTTTTTTTAAGGCATTATCTTTAAGTGGGCTGTGCATCAGCACGGACCCTCAGCTCACAGCTAACACAAAATAACTTAAAATGTACCATAATGAACATGGCAAAACGACAAAAAAGCACAACAAAAGAAAACTCCATAACTGTATGGATTAAGTGAACAAGTGCTACTGTTCCCAAATTACACACAGAAGTTTTACCTGTCCAGCAGAAAAAAAGCCGTCTCTGCATCCGTTTTAAACCCGTTCAAAGAACGGAGTTCACGCCACCTTTCAAAAGCCCTGCCAATATTTATTCGTGTTTTCGCATGGGCCCGATTACATGCTCTTTTTTGCTGTAGCCACTCCGCAGTCCGAACTCTTTTCTTTTTTACTGCTGGTGATTCACCAGTTGTCAATAATGATTTTGTACTTTCTTGATTACAAACCGCCATTAAAATGACAAGTTTAATTATTCCAGCTACTGTAAGAAGTGATTACAAACACGCGACTCCTTTATGTATACAGTCGTGACGTAATGGTGCCAGGAGGAATGGCGGCAAACTCGTATTTCGCCCGGAAACCGACCTGACCCACTCAAATAAAAAAAATAAATAAAAAAATTACAAGCTTACCGCTGTAAGCAAATGGATTTGAACAATTGCTCAATTGATAATGGATAATTTTTAACAACAAAATATAAAGTTAAGGACAGCAGCTTTAACCAGTATTAATCACCTAAGCAGTGCAATAAAACTGTATGTAGGCTATAGTTACAAAAACGATACTTTCAAACAATAAACCGTTTATCTTTAAGTATATAGAGTCGGTAAATGTATCCAAACTGTTGCTCACCTGTCTAATAAAACGCATGCAAGGTCTGCGTCTTTGTCTAAGTTAAGTTTTACAAGAAGCTCTCTCCATCTTGAAAATGCCACACCGATATTTATCCTCGTTTTATTTCTCTTCTTGTCCCAAAACCTCCTTGGGTCATTTGATTCACCCGTACGTTGACGTTTTTTGGTGTTCTCTTTGGCGACAAAACCTGCTGCAAACGATAATGAATAATTGTGGTCCATAACAAAACAGAGAGGATTGCTAGATGCTACAGCTCTTCACTGCGTTGCCATGGTTTCTACGGAAGTAAGATTGAACATAACGCGGATATGACGCCATTGACAGGCGACGCAATGATATGGGACGTTACAGTGGTAAAATCGTGTGTTTCTCTGGATTTAAACGTTGGAATCCTTTGAAATAATGCAGTTATAGAAGTGAACAAAATATAGAACATTGTTCTAGTGGCTTTTGGATACTTTTAATGTAAAATTCTTCTATATTGTGGCTTTAAAACTGTCAATGTGGGAAGTATAAAATAAATACTTTTCATATAGATGGCCTTTTTTTTTTGCAGAACACTTTATATAAAGTTATGTGTGAATGTATATTTTTATTTCCTTTGCAGAGCCTGGGAAAGTTCTGATGGTGTTTCATGGGACTCCAGAGTTTGTGGCCCCAGAGGTCGTCAATTATGAACCTGTAGATTTGGCCACTGACATGTGGAGCATCGGCGTCATCTGCTACATTCTGTAAGGGCTCAAAATATTGCTGTTATTGACTGCCACCTGAACACGTCTACTGACTAATATGTGCATTTTTGGTTTCTGTAATGTTTGTTTCCACTCACTTTTCCAGACTGAGTGGCGAGTCTCCATTCCAGGGAATGAGTGATGCAGAAACCTTCGCTCTGGTCACTGCAGCACAATTTGAGTTTGACCCTGAGAGTTTTGATGATATCACAGAAGAGGCGAAAGATTTCATCAGCGGCCTATTGATGAAGGATAAGAGGTGAATGATAGTCACATCATGCATGTTTTACTAAAATCTGTTATTTAACTTCCATTTCAAATGTTGACTAAAAATGGGCAGTGTTCTGCAAGTTATGAAATTCACACATTCATGCAGTGTCTTAATTCAATTTACACTCCTAGAACAAGACTGTCCTGTGAGAAGGCTTTAGCTCATCCCTGGATAGCTTTATTTGGTGACTCAAACTCAAGATCAACTAAATCCCTTAACAAAGACAAGATGAGAAGATTCCTGGCCCGACAGAAGTGGAAGGTATGAAAATTAGTTATTTTCTTGCAGTTATGTTAGTATAAAGCTCCCTGATGGCTATCACTTCCTTCAGGTGGTCATCTGTACTTTCTACCTCTTTGGTAAACTGTGCATATTGGCTTTTTCTTGTAGAAAACTGGTAAAGCCCTGCTTGCGCTGAAGAGGATGGCTCGCTGGAGCAAATCTGATAGCCCACATTCTCCTATTTCTGTAGATGGTGAGACACATGGGGGAATATCTGTTTAAGTAATGGAATGTCCAGGAAGCTATTACTTTTGCTTTTTTTTTTTTTTGTTTAGCTAGTGGCACAAAAATTACTTGACCTGCAACTACCCGAGGATGAATAACATCTCATGATGTCACTGTATTTCAGAGCAAACTCTGGGAAAAGAGGCTGAAAAAGCTGTAGCATCACTGGAAAAACGGTTGTGGATTGAACCACGTTTTCGCCAAGCGCTGCGTGACCTCACTGAGAGCTGTGGAGCCACAGTCCACCTGGCCTGTACAATACATGGTACTGTTCACAATGTTTGTTTGTCAGAAGCCAAGTGTGCCGCACATGTCCTGAAAAGTGAAGCCAAAGCATTTGATATGCATCAAACATATGAGCATCTCCTGTACAGTTAACCCTATAAAGCCTACTGTATCTTATTTGATACACAAATTTAGAGGCTCAACTTTGTACAACAGGTTTTTCAGCAAACTACTACAAGCCTTCTTTTGTCTGATTGAGGTTTATAATTTTTTACCAAGTAAAAGGCCTTTCAAGTATATTTTTTATTTAGTGGCAGAAACAAGCTTCCATACACGTTTTTATAATTAAAGGTAATTGCAACCCCCCCCCCCCAGAAAATAAAGTCAGAAATGCAACTTTCTATCTCGCAAGAATCTTACAATTCTGACTTTATAACATCCAATTGCGAGTTTATATCACAATTCTGAGAGAGAAAAAGTCAGAATTGTGAGGGGGAAGTTACCTTTTTTGTTTTATGGTGGAAACAAGCTTTTTTTTTTTTTTTTCTGCAATATTACTAATACTTCTTACAATCTTTATAAATTAGTAATTTATAACTTGATGATCGTTAGATTTCAGGATGAATATAAGCAACTTTGTTTTTGTTTTTTGTAAAAGAAAAATGTTAATATGGGAGTATCAAATATGATAGTTAAGGCTTTTAAGGAACATTTATTTGTTCATCTCTCAATCATTGTATAGCATTGTTTTGAGAGAAAGCGGGACAACTGATATTTATATGCATTTTATGCAAGTAATCTATTGTACTAATTTTATTGATTTACATTAGAAGCATTACAAACAATCAGAATGCCATGCTTTTTGGCAATTTAAGTAACTGCAAGGTTTTTAATTGGATCATAATTCACTGAAATTGTGTTTGCAGGATATCCTGACCCTAAAGTGATTTGGCTGTTTGATGAGGCGCCGCTGGAGGAGTCCGGGCGAGTTCGGATGAATTATAAAGAGGATGGCATTTGCACGCTCACCCTTGCACATGTACAACCAGGGGATTCTGGGATCTACAAATGCTGTGCATCCAACAGCCTGGGGCAGGCACTGTGTTCTGCCAAACTCACCGTGATACTCTAGAACACGAGTCGTGCAAGTGCGTTTCTGAAGTGAGACAACTGAGAGAATGTTAGGAACCATGTGCAAAAATTATGTTGGAACAAAAGCACTTTAAAACCATTTTATCTTAGGTTTGAGGTCACTAGATGCTGTTGTAATTCACCATTTCTGATTTGATTTGTTCTGTTGTTGGTTTTTAAGTCACAGTTTTTTTTTTTCTCACACGTTTAATATTTGCTTCAAGTTCATTGTCACTTTTTTCTTTGGTGTGAAAATAGTTTTATCCATCATTTACTAGTTTGAGTGTTTATCTACCGAATGTTTAAAAAGTTACATTTGTTGTACATGCATGTATATATGAAGAATAAATTTACTAAAGTTTTAAGAAATTATGGTGATTTTGTTTTATTTTAAATGGCTAATTTAAAACCACATTCGTATCAATCGTTCAGCATTACATCAAAAATCATGTCGTCTTTTTGCCTTGAATCACTGACAAGTGGGTTATTCTGGCATTCAGTTTTAACTTTGGTCTTCAGGAGGCACAATATAGATGAATAACCATCTTATCACGTTTCAAATGTATAATCTACACCACAATCATGTCAAAGCCTTTTTCTCTGAAAATAAAAATAACTGAAATGACAAACTGACAACCAAATCTAAACTGACCATAGTTCTGGTAATGGTAAACTGTATATTGCAGGTCTATTAAAAATGCTCTTGGTATGTTAATTATTTCGCAGCATTAGAGCTATAACTGATACTGGCTTGTTTGCTTATGATGGATACAGGCTTTTGACAAAAATGATTAAAAACAGGTTTATGCCTCTGAAATTATCAACTAGGAAAAAGCGTCATTAATTCTGAAAGTGTTGATGTAGTTTTATAGAAGTCTGTCGAGCACTTAGAGTGAAGATCTGGTTTCTCGCCTCTTTTGAATCCGATGCTGTAATAGATTCCAGGCTTTCAATACCTAGGGAGACACGCATGCATTAATGATTAGCTGCATGTTTTGAGGTTAATAAAGCACATGCACTGTGTTTGGTGTACCTGTCTCTGAGTAATGTCAGGTTCCCACAGTGTGCACAGCACTACGTTAGCATGTTCTATCAGCTTTGCATTCGGCCACTGACTCTTCAGTCTCCTCAAGGCGTCTTCCTCCTTCACACCGTCACGCTGGACTATACGCTTCACTGCCTGAGACAGAATTAACACATCTAGAATATTTCAATCATGACAACTCAATATTTTTAGCATGTTAATGGATATGACAATGTATTTGGTCTTGGAGGACTATATCTTCTACATATTCTATCTGTGTGTGTGTATATATATATATATATATAACCAGCATAATCTACAAAGAATCACATGGTCAATGCAAGGATGCATTAAATTGATCAAAAGTGACCGACATTTTTAAAAGTTACACAAGATTTACATTTCAAATAAAAGCTTGTCCATTAAAGAATCCTGAAAAAAAATGTATCACCATTTATATAAAGAAAAATATTAAGCAGCACAACTATTTTCAACATTGATGATAATAAATGCTTCCTGACCCGTGAATCAGCATATTAGAATGATTTCTGAAGGATCATGTGACACTGAAGACTGGAGTAATGATGCTGAAAATCCAGCTTTGCCATCACAGGAATAAATTACATTTTAAAATATATTACAATAGAAAACAATTTTAAATTGTAAAAATATTTCACAATATTACAGATTATTTTTTATCAAATAAATGCAGCCTCAGTGAGCAGAAGAGACTTTGTTTGTCAAAAACATCACACAATCTAAAATATTTCATATATATCAGGTTCTTTTCATGTTTCTTTGTTTTTTAATTTTTTTAAAAATGTGTTTATTTCCAGGTTTAAATCTGATTTTGAATGTCAAAGTGCTCTCAGACATTTTAAAGTAAAAAAAAAAAAAACCCTGTGTGGTTATTTTAAAGTGTTGGTACCTCTTCCTCTGGGATGGTCGCCACCCAAACCTCATGCACCAAATACGTCCATCCCGCTTCGAGCAACACGGCTGCATCCACCACGCAAACACCCTTACCTGAAACCATGAAGAGAGAATTAATCACACTCACCCAGAAAAGTGATTTAAATCAGAACTATTCTCAGCATCAGCACAAGTATGAAGCGAATCAGAGATAAAATGCTTCACCCTGTTCTTTTGCTTGTTCTATTCTTTTCTTCACCAGCAGAGCAATCTCAGGCCACATGATATCTGTCAGAGCTTTCAGACGCTCCTGGAAAACACATACAGAAACATGCACACAAACACATTACATACAGGATGAAAACTATGTGTTCTGAATTCAATTACATTTATCAGCAGCGTTAATGTACCTGGTTCCCAAATACTTTTCCACCCAGTACTCGTCTGTTAATGGTCTTATCCCCATTAAGAATATCTGATGGCAAAAAGAAACAAACAAAAATACTGATTAACTGACATTTTTCACGTTTTCTGAGAGGAAAATCTACAAACTGAGATTCAATACACTGCAAACCCCACTATGTTGTCCTAAGTCCAGTTGAACTCAAAGATTAAATGAGTAGAACTTAAAATTTTGATGTTATACTACACAAATATGTTAATTGCAAGTTAATTGAAGTACCTACCAAATAATACAATTTGAATGAATAAACATCATATTAACTTAAACATTTCAGTGTACCAAAATTCCCCCTAATTCAACTTAAAATTTAAGGCAGCAACTGAACTTAAGGTTTAAAGTATAATTAAATTGGCTGTACAAGTAATTTTAACTCATTTTTACATTTTTTTTTACCAAGTTAAATCTTGTCTAGCTTAGAAAATGATGCTGAAATTGGTTTAATCATTTCAATGAGTTAAAGTAATGGAAAAACATATGTTACTATGACTTAGACATTATATCATTTTTTTTACAGTGTTATTCTTCATATACAGTCTGACGCAAAGCCTGCTTATAGAATTTTTCTATAAGTACAATGAACTTACAATGAACGTGAACTAATTTCTTTTAGGTAATTTCAACGTCTCCTCTCCATACCTGGGCCGAACTCCTGGATGACCTTCTGGTAGGCGGATGTTCCCGGCAGATAAGCCTCATGACCGAGCTGATCGCAGTCGATCCGCACGGCGCCGAGACCCTCCAGTCTGTGTGCTATAGAGCTCTTGCCTGACCCACTGCCACCCGTCAGACCAATCACATATGGATCCAGAGGGAGATCAGGCTGCGGCTGGAAACAAAAGAACAGGAAATTAAACTAATAAAGCTTTCTTTATGTGTATGAAATCAGAGTAATAAACAATAACTCGAATCTTTATTAAAACTAGACCGAGAGTTAAAATGTTAACACCAAGTTAAATGCTAAAATATATCACATCACATATGATCAAATGACCATATTTTATAACATATAAAGTTTGGTCACATGACGATAAATAACAAAAAATACTACATTGAAATGTTTGTAGAAAAACTTTGATATTGGTTTGAAACATTTAAATTTAGAGAAGTGGAAAGAAAGAAAGAAAGAAATAAAGAAAAAGAATGAATGAACGACATTGCTAGCATGAATTAACATGTTTTAACACATTGCAAAAGTTTATGGGACTTTTCGGAGTTTTGATCATCCATTTAATGAAAAGCGTAAGTCGGATCAGTTAGAAAAGAAATATATATATATTAATAATAAATTAATAATAATTAATATATGTTTATACTGTAGATTATCTGAAAGAAATAATAAATTTGATCCTAAAGGAAGGTTAAATTAATATTTGCTCATATTCATATAACAATATAAGAATATGAATGGGTTTCCACAACAATATTAAGCAGAACAACTGTTTTCAACATTGATAATAATGAGAAAATTTTCTTGAGCAACAAATCGGCATAATAGAATGATTTCTGAAGGATCATGTGACACTGAAGACTGGAGTAATGATGCTGAAAATTCAGCTTTGATCACAGAAATAAACTGCATTTTAAAATATAATCAAATACAAAATGGTTATTCTAAATTGAAATAATATTTCTGTTTTACTGTATTTTTGGTCAAATAAATAGCATGAGATACTTCTTTGAAAACATTTTAAAAACTTTCCAACCCCAAACTTTTGAACTTTAGAGTATATGAGTAAATATATAGTCTCAAAAGGGAGGGCAAAAGAAAGCAAGCAGTAGCACCAGAGCTAAATCATTCATCACATGATCAACATGCACACTTCATTAAATTACATACGCAGTCACACTGGCATGACTCTTTAAATTAATGTCTGGAGACCCAGTGTTAAAGAGGAGACAATAAGGTCTGTCACTCTTTTTGCTTAACAAGCTTTTTGTCATAATCCTGCACTGAAAACATAATCAGGGACACAAAACCGCCTGATAGGTCTCCTATGTAACCATTCATCCTGATGAAGAACACATTATTCACCAAGTCCTCATGCATAAGACCTTTTCCAATGATATACTGTATGCTATAGTTAAAATATGCCATTTTCAAAGAATTAATAAATAGGATAGTTATGGGTTACACTTTATTTTAATATGACGTAGTTACATTGTACTGAATCAAATAAGTACTGAGTAATATTAATTAATTATATGCACTTACTATACAGTTGCGGTTAGGGTTAGTTACTGGTAATTATGCAAAATTTACTGTCATTACTATAGTAAGTACATGTAGTATCATGTAACTACATTACCTTAAAATAAATTGTTACCCAGTTATGGACTAATGAATGATAGATGGATGAACCGATGAAGTATATTATGTGATTGTGGAATTTTTAGTACTAGTGAATATGGGATGTTCATACAGATGGAGGTTTGAGCAGCGTTCCCAGCAATCGTGTTCTCAGGCTGGAAGAACTGATCTTCTCCTCCTCGATGTCAGCGTGATGGGCGTCTTTCAACAGCTGGATCTCGTAAAGAACCAGTTCAGCCAATCCCTGCACAGAAACCATCACTTAATCTCACACTATAAACAAATAAATGACCAAAAACTGGCCAAAAGTAGACAACAGCAAAGTCCAAATGCACTGTGGTCAACATATTAACACAGCCACACTGATCTCACATGGAGAATGACGTTCAAAGATCACAAATGTCTAGTTTATGACTTACTGAAGATTAAACATTTGAGAGGTGACAATAAATGCACGTTAAACTTCCAGAGCAAAAGACTTTCATTTATAAGCATTATAATGTCGAAACTAAAATTCTTGATATTATATAATACACTATCGTACAAAAGTTTGGGGTTGGTAAAGATTTTTTTTTTTTTACTTTCAATTTTGATTAATTTAATGCATCTTCATTGAATAAAGTATTATTTTCATAAAAAAAAAATCTGACTAATCCCAAACTTTTGAACCATAGTGTATATTTGTTTTATTATCTAACTAACATAATCACATAAGTGTCCAAATACATTTTGAGCTACTGTACATCATAAATGTGGTTTTCTGTTATAACAACAAAAGCTTTTTATATGCACCAGAAAACAACCAACGTTCTCACATTTTCCACACGCTTCCTGTTGACAGCTTCACCCCCTTTCCTCGTCTCCTCGCTGACCACAATGCACTGCAGCTCAGGGTCGCTTATAGAGGGGCCGAAGGGGTCAGAGAGAGGAACGATTTTGTACTTGAGTGACGGTTTTACATCATTCAGAAAGTCCTGGAGCTTCTGCACTCGCCGATCGTATGGCTCGATCAACTCCTTCAAGACCTTATCTACACATTACAGCAAAAAAAAAGACACATTTAAGAATGAATGTATGAAATTAGACGTTTTTTGTGGTTCAAACAGTTTCGCCACATTTCCAAGTGGTTTATCAGTTGATAACAATGGTGGCAAAATATATATATTTATATATATATATAAAGCAGCTCTAAAAAGACAGTATATCATTATTCAGCTCAAGTCAGTTTAGTGTTGATTCAGTTCAGTTCAATTACTGCGTAAAGTTCATCAATTATGAAATGAGTTCAGTTCAGCTACTCTTAAAAATAAAGGTTCCAACAAAGGGATTTTCGCAGCAATGCCTTAAAGAACCATTTTTGGTTTCCCAAAGAACCATTCAGTAAACAGTTCTAAAAAAAGAACCGTTTTTTCTTAGTGTGAAGAACATTTTAATGATCTAAAGAATGTGGAATGGAAAGATTCCATGAATGTTAAAGGTTCTTCATGGAACCATTACAGGGCTCCTTGATTATGATTTCACTTTTTTAACTTTAGTTAGTGTGTAATGTTACTGTTTGAGCATAAACAACATCTGCAAAGTTACGACGCTCAAAGTTCAATGCAAAGTGAGATATTTCCTTTTAAAGAATTCACTGTTTAAGGACTACAACAAATGGATGGTAGGGACTACAACGAGCTTCAACAAAGGGGGTGAGGCCATGTTCTTTTGCTTTAGAATGAGGAAGAGTTGTTGTAGTCGAGTGTTGTTACCATGCCGTCATTTTACGCCGGACTGCTTCACAAACAAGGGTCAATTCAGTGCTGGATTTGCACAAAAGATGAACATGACGGCACATGCTAGTGATGAGTTGAATCAACTTCACAGCAACTACATAAATTTATCCACTAACCATTCAGAAACGTCTAAAAGTTGTAACTTCTTCCTGAGTCTCTCCATCAGTGTTTGAACAATGTAAGGCTGAACACCGTTACTGACAATCCTCATTTTGTCTGCGTGAGATTCTCCAGCTTTGTTGTTGTTGAGCTGTTAAAGCTCCGCCCTCTTCTGGAAAGGGGGCGGGAGCAGCAGCTCATTTACATTTAAAGGGACACACACAAAAACGGCGTGTTTTTGCTCATACCCAAATAGGGGCAAATTTGACAAGCTATAATAAATGATCTGTGGGGGATTTTGAGCTGAAACTTCACAGACACATTCTGGAGACACCAGAGACTTATATTACATGTTATGAAAAGGGGCATAATAGGTCCCCTTTGATGCCGATAAATAACTTTTTCTAAGAGTAAATAAGCAGCTCTACAGAAGACAGATAGCTGTTATTCCGCTCAAAAATGTTGATTCAGTGTTGAAAAGTGTTGCAAAATTCATCAATTATATTCAATTAATCTATAAATCACCTGTACAGAAAACAACAGACAATACTCTACTAGTTATTCATCCTACAAACTTTATCTTTCTAAAGGGTCTCCACTTACTTTTTAGTAGTTCCTGGTCACACACACCAATGACAAAACGTCTGTTGGCCAGCAGACAGGAAATATTCAGCAGGGTCTTGTGGGCGCCATGTAGACGGTCAAAAGTCCCACCAACAACAACATCACTGAACGTCTCTAAGGGTTTTAATTGTGCACCACTTCCTCCTCTATCATCATCTTCCTCGCCGCTAACCTCTTTTAGTCGCGTGTACAGAAGCACAGATGAGAGACTCGGGGTGCAGACGTAGCAGTGACCTGCGTACTTCTGCAAGCATTGGGTGACCAGCGAGGACTGGCCTGAGTCCTGGATGGGGAAGTCTGTCAGCACTACTTCTGGTGAGTGGGACAGAGTCTGTGGGGTGGGAAACGGGCCGTTGTTTCCACTCAACGCAGCCGGTTGGCCACGGACATTAGTGAGCAGCACCCTGACGTCAAGGTGCGAGCAAATGTCAGCTGCATTGCTGTAAAGGCGGGAGATGAGAGCGCAAAGATCCACCACGGGTGGGATGTAGACGGGCCGCACTGGCCCACCTGTGCCCAGGTTCAGGCCGGGGTGGAGATGGACATAAAGCGTGCGCTCAACCACCTGGGCGGCAGACGTGAGTACAGGTGCAATGCGGAGAGGAAGAACATGTAACGGAGATGTAAGGACCAGGATACCGGTGCTGAACATGGACATGATTGACAGCTGATGGTGACTGAGATGCTGGAAGATATAACACAGATCTGATTAAAAATAAAACATTTCACACAGTGATCATGAACAACTGCTTTACTGAGTATGCTTTATAGATACTTTATGCTTTATAGATATTATGAAAATGTTTAATACTCTGCAACTAATAAATACAACAAATAAATGATTATATAGTTATGTTTTTGTCTATATAATGTGATCATCTTTTGTTTTTACCTAGAACTGTTCATTTTCTATGTATTATTATTATTATTATGCTACTAATGTAAAGCGTATTTGAGCTTCGGAAAGGCGCTGTATAAATGAACATAAAATATAAAATAGAGTAAATTAGAAACTATAAAAAGTACAACTCTTAATCATGCAATTATAATTAAATTGATTCAATAAAATAGACTGGAAATATTGCTCTTAGTTGAGGAACGAAGTCAATAAAATGACTAATATTCAGAATAAAACAAGAAAACAACAGAATAGAGAAATTTCACATACATATGCACATACCTTTAATAACTAATTTACTGAATCATTTATTAATTTAAAGTAGTAACAGACTCTGAACAATTGCTGAGCTCTTATATTTCTTATATGCCGATGAATGACTCCTGAATAGTGCAAAAACAACACAGCTGATCCGGAACAACATACAGCAACAACAGACTACTTCAGCAAAACTCACCTAGTGTATTCTGCCGATTAGGGTGTTGAGAAATGCTAAATGCAGAATAATATTGCAGAAGACAACTGTCTAATATCAGCCTTCGTCATAATGTCCATATAAAACACTAATGTTTTGCTCAGGAGAACGAACTCAAGTCCAGTTGACCTAGACGGCCATGTGCTGGAATACTGACTGCTGATTGGCTGTCAGAGAGAGTTCCTGCCCTAATGAATCATGGGAAATGTAGTTTATAAAGACTTTCAATTTCTTCGAACGCTTACGAACTAATTTGTCACCAAATAAGAACATTTCGCATCTTGTCATTTCAAACTATTTATTTTTATTTCTTTTTTTATCAGAATTAAATATTATTATTGAAATAATCTCACTTTCCAGTCAGGATAATAATTAAGAAATATTTTCACATAACTTCAGGGCTTAGATTATACCAGGATTAGGCCTTAGTTAAATTAGGACATTTAAGTAGCTTTTATAAACATTACTGGTGTCCATCTTTTGACAAAACAATGACACTGACATATTTTAAGACATGTCAGTGCAAGTTGCTTTAATTTAAAACAGCTCAAACATGCATTTTAGTCTGGAACTAGGCTTAAAGGGTTAGTTCGCCCAAAAATTTAAATTCTGTCATTTATTACTCACCCTCATGTCGTTCCACACCCGTAAGACCTTCGTTCATCTTCAGAACACATATTAAGATATTTTTGATGAAATCTGATGGCTCCGTGAGGCCTGCATAGCCAGCAATGAAATTTCCTCTCTACAGATCCATTAATGTACTAAAAACATATTTAAATCAGTTCATGTGAGTTCAGTGGTTCAATATTAATATTATAAAACGACGAGAATATTTTTGGTGATGGCCAAACAACTGCTTCAGGAAGCTTCAGAGCGTTATGAATCAATGTGTCGAATCATGATTCGGATCACGGGTCAAACCGTCAAATTGCTGAAATCACATGACTTTGGCACTCCGAACCACTGATTCGACGCGCTGATTCATTATGTTCCGAATCTTCCTAAAGCAGTGTTTTGAAATCGGCCATCACTATATAAGTCGTTATTTTGGGTTTTTTTGGCGCACCAAAAATATTCTCGTCGCTTTATAATATTAATATTGAACCACTGTACTCACATGAACTGATTTAAATATGTTTTTAGTACATTAATGGATCTTGAGAGAGGAAATGTCATTTTCTGGCTAGGCCTCACTGAGCCATCGGATTTCAACAAAAATATCTTAATTAGTGTTCCGAAGATGAACGAAGGTCTTACGGGTGTGGAACGACATGAAGGCGAGTAGTAAATGACAGAATTTTCATTTTTGGGTGAACTAACCCTTTAAACCTTGTCTTTGAAACCGGGAAAATTAGTTATTTGTGCCATTAAGTTGTGCTATTGAGTTATTTTTGCCACAGATTCGAACCCTTTTGAACTTTCCTGTGTCCTACAGAAATGAGAGATCATCATAAGAGTAATTCTATATATTAATATTATTAATAATAATAATAAATGCTTCATCTGAGGGCCTTTGACTGTAGCTATTTATGACAGACTACTAAAAAGTATTAAAAGTACAGATTTTATTTGACAAAAATACAAAAATAACTTTTCAATTTCAGCAATTTCTAATGTACAAGGTTTTAGTGTCTAACTGTCTGTGAGTAACTAAAAAACTAAAACCTACTACAAGCTCCTGAAACAGTTAAAATCAATCTGAAGAATGCTTCACATGCTAATTTCAAAGATATTTGTGCATCTAATTTATAATTGAAAAAACACAACAAACAATGTTAGCCAACTTCTGTAGCAGCATGTTGTCTGGCATATCTAGACAGAGGGAATGACCCAGTTCTTTTAATATTACAAAGCAGCAAAGTTACAACAATGTCTTCAAGTTCAATTTCTACGGGTGACAAAATAGATTAAGTATATACAGTATATTTGATACATAAAAACCTGAAATGTCATCAGAAACCTGAAAAAAATGCACAACATTTTTCTGTACTAGCGCCGTGGTAAGACTAAGGCCAGACACAGATACAAATGCTTGGCCAACGAGAACATTGACAACAGTCCTCAAGGGGGCGATAGAAATATAATTCTGCAGTTCTTGCCATTGCTAATGCCCACTATCGCACCCCTCAATGAGAATGCAAAGTGTACTTGTGTTGCATTAAGAAGGTTGTGCAAAACTGAGCTAACTAGATGGCATACTTGAACATAATTCGTTTCAGGCATAAAAATACAACAATTAAAATGGTAGCTGTGCTGCTGACATCCTCAGTGGCATTGTGCTTTTGCAAAAACACATTCAACCTCAGTATCTGATATATAAAGCAATCAGAAGTTTCTACAAGACTTCTTAGAATGCCACATTAGTCTCTCATAATAGTTTGGGCATCATTTTAAAACAAAGTACAAAGATAAATAAAATGCAAGCTGGTGTTTTGACCATTGTTGGCCACCATTTCAGTTTGATCCCTAAATGTTTTATGGTCAGTTTATGTAGTTCAAGTTCTCTTCATTTTAGGCTTTTCAGTGCATATGGGTAGTATTTGAGGAAGATCCGTCGTGCAATGTCATATGTGTTGCCTAGTGGTTTGGACGGATATTTCCTCTGGTTGTAGACAAACCCTTTCTCAACCTGGAACACGGCCTGGTTGAACACGTCCTGTTTGAAAGGTCTTCCTCTGTCCAGACACTCCACTAGCGTATTGACAAACAAGCCCCAGCGCTGTAAATAATAGTCTTCCACTAGACCAGCCCACTCCTTGCTGGCGTAGTCCAGGATTTCCCCATCGGGTCCCCATAGGGTGATCTGATTTCGTGCGTTTATATCATACAGCTGCGCCTCGTGCTCGTCCACACCCTGAGACTGAGCCTGCTCAAGCCACACCCCCAAAAGGAAGTGTTCGTTGCTGGAAAGGAGGCGGTCAAGTTCAGGTAAGAGATCGTAGACCAGCACGCCACCAGCGGTCAGCAGGTCAGGAAGCTTTTGGGCCTGTGAATCGAAAAAAGATAATATTTCAAAGCTGTAATATTGTACACACTATGGGTTTTCCCATTGGCAGTGTAGGTTCGAAACAGAGCACAGTTGATATAAAAAAATAATGTGAAATGTGGTAAATGGGTAATGTGAAAGCTGGGAGCGCACCACAGTACCGAACACAAAAATGATGCTCAATTAACAAAGTTCGGGAGGAGCACGTTCAAATTATCTACCCAATCAGTACAATCTGAAGCATATTATATATATACATACAGTGGCATGAAAAAGTATGTGAACCCCTTGCAGAATCTGTGAAAATGAGAATTATTTGAATAAAATAAGAGGGATAATAAAAAATGCATGTTATTTTTTGTTTAGTACTGTTCTGAGTAAGATATTTTACATAAAAGATGTTTGCATATAGTTCACAAGACAAAACAATAGCTGAATTTATTAAAATAACCCCATTCATAAGTATGTGAACCATTGATTCTCAATACTGTGTGTGGTTACCTGATGATCCACGACTGTTTTTATGTTTTGTGATGGTTGTTCATGAGTCTCTTGTTTGTCCTGAGCAGTTAAACTGAGCTCTGTTCTTCAGAAAAATCCTCCAGCTCCTGCAGATTCTTCAGTTTTCAAGCATTTTTGCTTATTTGAACCCTTTTCAGCAGTGACTGAATGATTTCTAGATCTGTGTTTTCACACTGAGGACAACTGAGGGACTCAAACATTCACTGATGCTCCAGAAGGAAACACGATGCATTAAGAGTCGGGGGGTGAAAACTTTTGAATTCAAATATCAAGGTAAATTGTACTTAATTTTTCTGCTGGAAAACATGCAAGTATCTTCTGTTGGTTCCGAAGGGCAGTACTAAATGAAAAACAACGATATTTAAACAAAATAAGAAAAATCGTGACATGTTTTCACCCCCCGGCTCTTAATGCATCGTGTTTTCGTCTGTAGCATCAGTGAATGTTTGAACCTTTTTTAATAGTTGAGTTTGAGTCCCTCAGTTGTCCTCAATGTGAAAAGATGAATCTCAAAATCATTCAGTCACTGCTGGAAAGGGTTCAAATATGCAAAAATGCTTGAAAACTGATGAATCTGCAGGAGCTGGAGGATTTTTCTGAAGAACAGAGCTCGGTTGTTCATGAGTCTCTTGTTTGTCCTGAGCAATAAAACTATCACAAAACATAAAAACAGTCGTGGATCATCAGGTAACCACACACAGTATTGAGAATCAATGCTTCACATACTTATGAATGGGATTATTTTAATAAATTCAGCTATTGTTTAGTCTTGTGAACTAAATGCAAACATCTTTTATGTAAAATATCTTACTCAGACCAGTACTAAACAAAAAATAACATGCATTTTTATTATCCCTCTTATTTTATTAAAATAATTCTCATTTTCACAGATTCTGCAAGGGGTTCACATACTTTTTCATGCCACTGTATATTATATATATATATATATATATATATATATATATATATATATATATATATATATATATATATATATATATATATATATATATTTTTTTTTTTTTTTTTTTTTTTTTAACATGTATTCACAGTATGGATGTCATGGTTTGGTGCATACAGTCAGACAACGAATAGAGTCAGTCACAGGCAATCCACACTCCAATCCAGAAGGCGGCGCACATGGTAATGCAATGCTGTTTGCTAACTACAGCAACAGGAAAAAGCGCAGAAGAGGAACAGATGATCTAGGCATAGATATAGATAATCTCTCAGTGTTTCAACCACGGAAAGACATCAAAAAAACAGCTTGAAAATAATATCTCACATAGCATTACATTTACCTCAGGCAAGTCATTTAGTGTCCGCAGCATGTTAGTTCACTAGAAAAATTAACTCTCACTAACTATACACACTATATTAGTTTCTATGCAAAAAAATAAGGTTTTTGAGGAAAATATTCCAGGATTTTTCTCCATATAGTGGACAACTGGTTGAAGGTCCAAATTGCAGTTCCATTGCAGCTTCAAATGGCTCTACATGATCCCAGACGAGGAATAAGGGTCGTATCTAGTGAAACGATTGGTCATTTACTAAAAAAATTTAAATTTATATACATTTTAACCACAAATGCTCATCTTAGCTCTGCTCCACACATTACATAATCACGTTGGAAAGGTCACACGTGACATAGGTGGAAGGTGACATCTGATTTGGACTGCAGAAAACATCCCCCTAAATTTTCAACTTGTAATGTAGTAGGACTGGTTCACCAATATCAACCACAAACATTAAGTTTGTGTTTACCTGGAAAGCATTCCGTATTTCCTTGTAGAATTCAGTTGTAAGAAGCTGAAGAGCTTGTCGCGTAACGTCCACAAGATCATACCGGAAGGTTTCCAGAGTGACTAACCCTGACGAGGCCTCGAACAGAAGCTTCCATGCCTTGTAGAGGTCAGCCGGTTCATACCAAATGTCTGTTTGCATGTGCATGGACGGCCGATGTACCAAAGGACTCCGGTTGTGGTTCTTGTATTGTGGAAGAGTGCAGTTGTACACGCTATGAAACAAGATTTGCCAGGCCACCGCCAGATTCTCATCCATGCTACCGTAGCGCCGCAAGGCGTATAGCGATACCCACTTGGAAAGGTTGACGGGTTCTTTGCGCCAGGCCAGCTCGCTCATGAGTTCGTACACAACTGGATTCTGTTCGATGCCTTCGGGAGTCAAACCCAAACCCACTAGGGTTGAATTCGGGAAGCGGATGGCATTGAAGGGGCCAGAGTTAATGCTCTCCACCGTTCCAAAAAGACCGCTATTCCCTCCAAAGTTGTGCAGCATGCACCAGATAAACGGTTGGCCGTAGAAGGAGTTTGTGGAAGAGTAGACAGGCATGGATTCAGCAAAGAGATCCAGGACAATCATGCGCCCCAGGGGGACGCCGTGTAACAAGGCCTTGACCTGGTCTGGTTTCCAGAACGAAGGGTCACTGATAAATAGCCAGCCCTGCATCAGCCAAATTGCTTGAGGGTCCACTGCCAGAGAGAGAGAGAGAGAGAGCAAACAGGAGAGGATAAGTGATCTACGCATCTGTGTAAGCAGTTGTGAGGGTGCCATGCCTCAGTCCATCACGTGTTTAAGAACCCCAACTGTGCCCCAGAAAAGAAACAGGTCAGTTGTGGGTTTTAAAACGAGAGCAAATGCAAAAATTAGCAACTTCAACATCTAGGACAATACCACTTTTCGACATCAAAAACTTGTTGGTGCAAAACGGCATAGTTACCTGAAGTCATAGTACTGAAAACAGCACGGCTGATAGATGCCAGGTACGTGGGGTCAGAAGAGGCTGGGATCATCTCATTAAAGGTGTCTGTGTTGTAAATGTGGTCTGTTCCAAACTCCGCAATGACCTGAGTCAAAAAGAGCGCTCCTATTCGCTGGAAGAGCGGGTCGCGTGGGTCCAGCACGTAGGCGCAGGAGTAGGTACAGTTAAAATGGCTCCAGGGGCTCAGCTTGGTCACATTTGCTTGGGGAAACAACCTAGAGGACATTGATAAATGTGATTATTTCTGTCTTTACTATCACATAGCTGCTAAATAGATGAAAACAAGTTGTTCTTTACACATTTTTATTGCACTGGCCATATCCATAGAAAAATTATGTATTATGTTTGAATGCCACATCATGGCGAATAACAAAAATCATGCAATTAACAAAAAGCTATAGAAGACATTTTTTGTTTAAAGGTGATAGAGAGGATTTTTTCGTCGACTGAGAAAACCAAAGACTGTTACTGAGTTTTTGAAATGAGCGCATGCGTAAGAACAGCTCCCCTCCTTCACAGCTCATTTCAAGGAACGCCTCCCAAAACTCGTGCACGAGTATTGGAACAAGAGTGTTTACCACCGGCATTCGCTGTGTCGTGTTTTTTGGAATCCTTATGTCGGACTCACCGCAGGTAACTCATAATCTGCAGTTGTTACTCCTGTTTCCTGACAAAAACATTGCATGCGGCGCATGTGGAGTGTGGAAAGTTACTGGAGCGCGCAGCCGCGCACGTCTCTCACAACGAACGTCACGGCAGTGATTGACAAGCCAGAGGGCCAATCGTTTACGCGATGATCGCGTAAACGATTGGCTGATGTTTTTAAGGCCCTACCTCGTGCACAGATGATGTATATTAATATTATTCCTTTCAGTGCACCTAATAGTCTTTTATCAGTTAGTAAAGACAGTTTCAAGTAATATTGCAAAAATGTATAAAACAAAACATCCTCTTTAGCACCTTTAATACAAGACAAAACTTCAGGTGGTACTTTTTAAACACATCAATTAAACATATCTCTGGACAATATATATTAAAAACGGGTCAGTCCAGTAAAATATGCCTGAAGCGACAACTAGTGAAAACAGTATTACCTGGTAATACCTTCAGGTACGATTCCTGAAAAAGCAGGCAATACAGGAATCATCCCAAAAGATCTCATACGCTCCAAGATTTTAAGCTGCAGGAATAAAAGGTACAATGTTTAAAATAATGTTTAAATGCAACTAGATTTGTACATTTTCTGATGGTGCTTGCCTATGCAAAAGTTGTTATCATAATGCTAGGGTGTTGTGGGTGGTTGGAATGCTTTGCTCTGCGGCTTTTGTATGATTGATACCCACAAGTCTCTATGAAGACCTCTCCGGAGCAGAAGGGGGCGGTAATGCACCAATAAGCTGGATGCCAACCGCCGTAAAACAAGAAAGAAGAAGAAGCTTTATCATATCAAAAGACTGCTCAGTACCTGCAAGTTGAGCTGTTTGACATGCCAGGACTGAGGAAGCGGTCCTCCCCACTGAAACAGGTTTCCCATCCGGTTCCACGCTAGAAAAGCTGGGCCTGTGAAGAAGCGATCCATCTCTGTCTGGTTCAGACCGAGAGACAGATAAACCTACAGTACATCAGGAAAAGAATACAGGCAAATATAAAACACAATACTCTGAAAATATGCATGGTAGCACTTAATAGATCAGTCCTGTTCCCCATGTATGTACCTAGGATTATAGTATAGGGCTGCAACGATTAATCGCGATTAATCGTTTGCAAAATAAAAGTCTGTGTTTACGTAATATATATGTGTGTGTTCTGTGTATAATAATTATTTATATATAAATACACACACATTCATGTATATATTTAAGAAAAATGTTATATTTATATATAAAATATTTATGTTTATATGTAATATAAAATATATATAAATATATATATATTTATAATACATGCATATATTTCTAAACTTTATACCTGTATGTGTGTGTATTTATATATACATAATTATTATACACAGAACACATACATATATATTACGTAAACACAGACTTTTATTTTGCAAACGATTAATCGCGATTAATCGTTGCAGCCCTATTATAGTATTTGCAATAACTGGGTAATAACTAGGTACTAACCCCGAACCTAACCTTAAACTACATACAGTACACTGTAAGTACAAGTGCATGCACTACATTTATAAAACTAAATTTTTTTGAATGAAATACTCTCACCTCTATCCATAGCACCTCCTGTCCAGTGAATGCCAGTGGAAGATTTATGCCATTCAGTGCCATCCAATCAATCTCCCTTTGCCATCTTGGCCAATCCCACCACACAGAGGAGTAACTCTGGGTACACACATTCTGATAGTACCTAAACCTAGAGTCACACAAACACTAAAATAGATGAATTTGCTGAAATAGTGTCTCCAGAGATTTGATGGCACAGCTCAATGATTGTTATCGCCTACTTAACAATGCTGTTTACTGTTTTGGAGCTGTGTGGAACACGACCTCATTCATAACGTCATATTCACATTGTGTGGAAATCACTGTTCGTCGGCGTCTCTGAGAGTCACATAGCACAGGCCTGCTCATGCAGAACTAACAAGACAAACACAATCAGACAAAAAATGTCTGGCTACTACAAAACAATAGCAGAGAGAACTATCAACAATGCTGCATTTTTTTCTCAATGGCCTTCAAATCACACACACAACACAGGCTGTCCTGATTGGATCTACATGGGAACATGTAGAAGAAATAAAAACAACTGCTCATGGAATGACAAGCTGCCTGCAGAAACACAAACAACAAAATGAACAAAGACAGACAATCTTACCTAGACAGCTAATAAAGTGTGCATTAGTCAGGTTAAAAGCTTTGTGGGTTAAAATGATGGGTTTAGTTGAACAAATCTGAACTACTTTACATTACAAAATACATTAAATAGTTTAGATTAATCACGTTGAGAAAAATAGTGATACTAGTTATTAGTATATTAGTATTTTGTTTGATATCTGTGCTACAACAAAAGTTGCGTCCCAAATGATGCACTATACACTATGTACTCATCCATGTAGTGCATGAATTGTATAAGGTTATTTTTTTCATTAAAGGGTTAGTTCAGCCAAAAACGAAAATAATGTCATTAATTACGCACCCTCATGTCGTTCCAAATCCGTGAGACCTTCGTTCATCTTCAGAACACAAATTAAGATATTTTTGATAAAATCCGATGGCTCAGTGAGGCCTGCATTGACAGCATGTTAATTAACACTTTCAGATACACAGAAAGCTACTAAAGACATATTTAAGTGTACAGTGGTTCAACCTTAATGTTATGAAGCTTATGATTCATAACGCTCTGAAGCTTCCTGAGCAATGTTTTGAAATCGGCCATCATTATATAGGTCGTTATTTTGGTTTTTTTGGTGCACCAAAAATATTGTCATCGCTTTATAATATTAACCACTGTACTCACATGAACTGATTTAAATATGCTTTTAGTACATTAATGGATCTTGAGAGAGGAAGTACCATTGCTGTGAATGCAGGACTCACTGAGCCATCGGATTTCAACAAAAATATCTTAATTTGTGTTCCGAAGATGAACGAAGGTCTTACGGGTGTGAAACAGCATGAGGGTGAATAATAAATGACATTATTTTCACTAACCCTTTAAGAACTCCTTATTTTGTAATGCCAACAATGAAGACACCTGATGATAACAAGCAGAATCACCGAAGCAAAGAGAATTAACAGAGATTTAGATGTTGATTTTATTGAAAATGTCTGGTCACTATTATGGTGATCTGTGTTTCATTTAGTTGGCCAGATTGACTCTGCTTTTTATGTCAGTTTGTGGGTTTTTGTAATGGTGTTTGCTAATTTTACACATTTTAAATCAAGTTTAAATTAATTTGATTAATTCTAACTTATTTTTTATATGTTGAATTTAATTAATAATATTGCTATAGCTACAATTTTATTGAGTAGATAGAGTGTATTTTTGAGCTTCGGGAATATGAAATGTGCAGAATATAGACAGATTCAAGAATTAAAATGCATGCATTTGATAAATGTGCATATGAAAATGCTAAGACCGCATCACAGGAACATTTCGGTTTGAAACATTCTCCAGGGCTTCATTAACTTGAATTATTAAAAGTTATTAATCTATGATAGAAAACTGGAGAGTGTTTTACCTAGTGATCTGTCTGTTGTCAAACAATAAAAGCACATCATAATTATCACCTCTGTGACATCATATAGTTGCACTGTGATGTAATTTATCTGTGCCATTCTTTATATATGATGTCATTTATGGGTCAGTTACAAATAAATAATAAAAAAATAAAATAATAGCCTAGTCCAAGTATGGAAGGTGGCAAGAAACGAGGAGAAAAGTGAACGTGAAACTGAGCTTCAGTCCCTATAAGAAATTTGCAGAATATAGACAAATTCAAGAATTAAAATGCATACATAAAATAAACATGACAATAAATTATAAATATGTAAATGCTAAGGAACATTTAGGTTTAAAAAAAATCCTCCAGAGCTTCATTAACTGGAGAGTGTTTACTGCGATCAGTCTGTTGTCAAACAATGAAATCACAATTATCTACTGTGACATCATTTAGTTGCACTGTGATGTCATTTATCTGTGGAATTCTTTATATATGATGTCATGTATAGGTCATTGACAAATAAATAATAAAAAAATAAAATAATAGGGGAGCACGGGGCACTGGGTTAGTTGTAACACACATGTTTTAAAACTTTCCACACATGCCAGCATCATGAAACTAGTATTTACTAGCTGCCATATTAACACTATATCAAGAAAAATTGTGGCAAAGTTAAAATATCTTTGGAAGATATCATTGAACATTTATTTACCATAGCAAAATTATATTTCTTACTCAAGTTTTTTTTTTTCATCTCTATTTTTGTGTTTATTTAAAATTAGACAAATTTGATATTATTTTAATCTTATATCTGTTATTTAACAGTTGAGATAGTTCTTTAATGCTGATCTAATCTGCAGAAGACATGAGCCAGGATTAAATTCCATTGGTCAGATGGGGCATGTTGTAACACTGCATTACAATGTGCCCCTATTAGAACTATAATATTCTATTCTATACTTTTATGAATTCTATTGATAAACCATGAGAAGAAGGTCAATAAAGACTGAGAGTCAATGTTAAGAAATTATTATTATTATGTTTTGAACTATGCTGTATAGCTGTGTTTTGTACGGAAGAAGATTAGGGCCAAGCAATAATAAAAAAATAAAACCATCTCGAGATTAAAGTTGTTAAATTTCGAGAAAAAAGTCGAGATAAAATTTTTAAAATAAAGTCATTAAATCACGAGAAAAAAGTTGTTAAATTACGAGAACAAACTCGTTAAATTTCGAGAAAAAAGTCTAGGTAAAATGTTGAGAATAAACTCATTAAATTACGAGAATAAAGTCATTAAATTACGAGAAAAAGTTGTTAAATTACGAGAACAAATTCGTTAAATTACGAGAATAAATTCGTTAATTTAATGCCTTTATTGTCAACATTTTATCTCGACTTTTTTCTCGAAATTTAACGACATTTTTCTCATAATATAACGAATTTGTTCTCGTAATTTAACAACTTTTTTCTCGTAATTTAATGCCTTTATTCTCAACATTTTATCTCGACTTTTTTCTCGAAATTTAACGTCATTTTCCTCATAATTTAACGAATTTGTTCTCGTAATTTAACAACTTTTTTCTCGTAATTTAATGACTTTATTCTCAACATTTTATCTCGACTTTTTTCTCAAAATTTAACGTCATTTTTCTCATAATTTTATGAATTTGTTCTCGTAATTTAACAACTTTTTTCTCGTAATTTAATGACTTTATTCTCAACATTTTATCTCGACTTTTTTCTCGAAATTTAACGTCATTTTTCTCATAATTTAACGAATTTGTTCTCGTAATTTAACAACTTTTTTCTCGTAATTTAATGACTTTATTCTCAACATTTTATCTCGACTTTTTTCTCGAAATTTAACGTCATTTTTCTCATAATTTAACGAATTTGTTCTCGTAATTTAACAACTTTTTTCTCGTAATTTAATGACTTTATTCTCAACATTTTATCTCGACTTTTTTCTCAAAATTTAACGTCATTTTTCTCATAATTTAATGAATTTGTTCTCGTAATTTAACAACTTTTTTCTCGTAATTTAATGACTTTATTCTCAACATTTTATCTCAACTTTTTTCTCGAAATTTAACGTCATTTTTCTCATAATTTAACGAATTTGTTCTCGTAATTTAACAACTTTTTTCTCGTAATTTAATGACTTTATTCTCAACATTTTATCTCGACTTTTTTCTCAAAATTTAACGTCATTTTTCTCATAATTTAATGAATTTGTTCTCGTAATTTAACAACTTTTTTCTCGTAATTTAATGACTTTATTCTCAACATTTTATCTCGACTTTTTTCTCGAAATTTAACGTCATTTTTCTCATAATTTAACGAATTTGTTCTCGTAATTTAACAACTTTTTTCTCGTAATTTAATGACTTTATTCTCAACATTTTATCTCAACTTTTTTCTCAAAATTTAACAACATTTTTCTCATAATTTAATGACTTTGTTCTCGTAATTTAACGACTTTTTTAACTTTTTTTAATTTAATGACTTTATTCTCAACATTTTATCTCGAATTTTTTCTCGAAATTTAACGATTTTTTTCTCGTAATTTAACGAGTTTATTCTCAACATTTTATCTCGATTTTTTTCTTGAAATTTAACACGTTTTTTTCTCAAAATTTAACAACTTTAATCTCGAGATGGTTTTATTTTTTTATTATTGCTTGGCCCTAATCCTCTTCCGTAGTTTTGCGATGTGTTTGTCAAATGCAAAAATTAGTTTATTTTTAATAATTAAAAATGCCATTATTTTATATGAACATTTAATAATTGTATTTTATTGACAAACTATTTTAGTTTCTTTGATTACATCAGATAACATTTTAAGCTGTTGTATGGTCATGTTACAATGCACCCCACCTATGGGGCATGTTGTCACATTTCACTTCCATTCTTTCAGGGTAAATCAAGAAAAAAGTAAACACTGTATTAATTAAACAAAGCAATATCAGGACGTGAAAACATCTCACCTGTGCGGTGTGTTGATGCGCAGGACGCCGGTGAGAGGAGGCAGGGGTCGGGGGAGATTTAACTGGTCTCCAGACCAGGACACATGGCAGTTGCAGAAGTATTTCAGATAGTTGTATATCCCGGTGGCCACCGCGACCCCCGTGCTGCCCACTGCTACGATCTTGTTGTTTTTCGCGGATCGCAGCTCACACACGTCTAAAGTGTCATTAGACAGAGTCCTGTTGACTGACACGATGAAATCCCGAGATCTGTTGCCCAGCAGTCGCCTGAGCAGGTCCACCACAGCTCTGGACTGAGTTTTATCGCTCGCTTTCGCTCTGAGATGCGCGAGAGTCTCAAAGTCGCTGCAGACCGACTGCAACAATGTGACGAAGACAAGCGCGAGCAGCGCGCCGCGGTGACGGACTCTCATCTTGAGCTCTGCGACATCAGTTGCATCGGTGCTGCAGATGTAGGTGAAAACTTTAAACTTTTCTACTATTGATTTCCTTCGCGTGAGCAGGAAGCAACGCGTGTCAATGGAGAGGCAGATGACCAATCACGAGACTGGCTCAATGGCCTCTGAGGAGCTTCAACCAATAAGAATTCCAGATTGAAGAAAACGAGGAAACTCTGTTGTGTTCATCACATGATTGTGTGTGATCCCTATAATGACATAAGCAACTGCTATATACAGCTTTTATGAGGCTGTTTAACAGCATAGTCATAGAAAATTATGTCATTATTATTATTAAATTTCCAGTTCTGTGTAATGCACATGTATTAGTAGAATAAATCGAACAACTTTACATAAAAATAGTGAGAAAACCAAAGGCAATTGTGGCAAGGAAAATATGGAAAATAGTCAGGTAAGGAAGGGGAGCCTGAGTTGGCACATATTTAAATAAATGCTAAATACACACTATCAGTCAAAGGTTTGGAAACATTACTATTTTTAATGTTTTTGAAAGAAGTCTCTTATGCTCATTAAAGCTGCATTTATTTTATAATAAATACAGAAAAAACTATAATATCGTGAAATATTATTACAATTTAAAATTATGGTTTTCTGTTTTAATATACTTTAAAATGTAATTTATTTCTGTGATCAAAGTTGTATTTTCAGCATCATTACTCCAGTCTTCAGTGTCACATGATCCTTCAGAAATCATTCTAATATGATGATTTATTATCAATTTTGGAAACAGTTCTGTTGCTTAATTTTTTTATTTTTTTATTTTTATTTTTTTTCAGGATTCTATGATGAATGAAAGGTTAAAAAGAACAGCATTTATTCAAAATATAAATCTTTTCTAACAATATAAATCTTTACTATCAATTTTTATCAATTTATCACATCCGTGCTGAATAAAAGTATTAATTTATTTTAAAAAATTGAAAGAAAAAACATTACTGACTCCAAACTTTTGAATGGTAGTGTATATTGTTACAAAAGATTTCTATTTTAAATAAATGCTGATATTTTTTACATTTTTATTCATTATAGAATCCTGAAAAAGTATCACAGGTTATAAAATAATATTAAGCAGCACAACTGTTTCCAATATTGATAATAAATCAGCATATTAGAATGATTTCTGAAGGATCATGTGACACTGTAGACTGGAGTAATGATGTTGAAAATTCAGCTTTGATCACAGGAATAAATTATATTTTAAAGTATATTAAAATAGAAAACCATCAATTTAAATTGTAATAATATTTCATAATACAGTTGTTTTTTCTGTATTCATTATGAAATAAATGCAACCTTGGTGAGCATAAGAGACTTCAAAATAAAAATTAAAAATAGTAATGTTTCCAAACTTTTGACTGGTAGTGCACTTAATTATTATAATAATTAGGTCATAGTGATAAATAATATTTATTATGTATAATTATTAAATCAACTACAGTAAAGTAACAAAATGCATTTATCAATTTTATTTTTTTATTTTATTTATTTTAAATAATGAGGAAGATAGACACAGCACATTCATTGGAATAAATCAGTGCAAAATCTCCAACATGCCAGAGTAAATGTGTCAAGACTTTTATTTTGAAGGTTGGCTTGACGGAAGCCAATGCTGCGTTTAAAAGTTACTGTTCAGAATTTGTAATTTCACTATTTCCATGAAGCTTCGAGAAGGATGTAAGTATAATTAAATTAAAATATTTTGTAGGTTTATAAACTATATGTTTATGAAATGATAAGGAAGCTCAGAAAGTTGAGCAAACAAACACGTGGAGATTTGCACCTCCAGGTCTCTATAGATTCTACAGGAGCATCTGTTTGACAACTGCTTACACATACCTAATTAAATATTATACACATATACACTGTGTATACACTGTACACTTCATTATACACTGAAGATATGTGAAGCTCACTGTGAATTATTGCTCAAATCTCTGTTTATTATTTACCTAAGCAAGAGCTGCACTCATGTACATGCACACATTGTAGTGAAAACCTCTCTGTTATTTATTTATTTCACAGATCTGTGTTTATTGTAACCATGTCAGAAGAGGTTCTGCTGGCTCGAGTGAAGGCTTTGGAGGAGGAGGTGGGGAGATTGAGAGCTCAGTTGAAAGTAGAGAGAGATGGAGCTGGGACAGAGGACAGGACTGAAGCATCAGACAGCTTCAAACCTCAGGAAGGTGAAGAGAACAGATCCAAGCAGAAGAAACGAGGAGCAGAGAGGCCCTTTGACTTCTCTGCACACCCTCGCAGACATGTGGCACTGCGGCTGGCATACCTCGGCTGGCAATATCAGGGCTTCGCCGTCCAAGAAAACACAGACAACACTGTTGAAGCCCGGCTGTTTGAGGCACTGCTGAAGACTAAACTGATCCAGGACAGACAGACCTCCAACTATCATCGCTGCGGCCGCACAGATAAAGGAGTCAGTGCTTTCTCTCAGGTACCCACAATCGTGAAAAATAGAAATTAAACAATTATACAATATAATTTATTTTTCTGTCAGTGCCTGATAACCAATATTTAGAACCAATTGTTACTTATTTAATTTTGACACAATTATAATAATTAAACTGTAACAACTGCAAGCTTAACACGAATGACAAATATTTTAAAAACAATAATTGTTATTACAGTTTTTTTTGTGATCTAAATATATTGTTTTTATATTTTGTAAAGTTATGGATTCTTACGGTGGCCGAGAGAGCTCAACGCGCTGCAAATGAGAAAACATCTTCATCAGTTTGACAACACATGCGCTGCAAACTCCACAACACTTACAAATAGTGAAACGCGCTGCAAATAAAGAAAACATCTTCATCAGTTTGACAACACATGCGCTGCAAACTCCACAACACTTACAAATAGTGAAACGCGCTGCAAATAAAGAAAACATCTTCATCAGTTTGACAACACACGCGCTGCAAACTCCACATGTTTTCTTTATTTGCAGCGCGTTTCACTATTTGTAAGTGTTGTGGAGTTTGCAGCGCATGTGTTGTCAAACTGATGAAGATGTTTTCTTTATTTGCAGCGCGTTTCACTATTTGTAAGTGTTGTGGAGTTTGCAGCGCATGTGTTGTCAAACTGATGAAGATGTTTTCTTTATTTGCAGCGCGTTTTTCTTTTTGTAAGTGTTGTGGAGTTTGCAGCGCATATGTGTTGTCAAACTGATGAAGATGTTTTCTTTATTTGCAGCGCGTTTTTCTTTTTGTAAGTGTTGTGGAGTTTGCAGCGCATATGTGTTGTCAAACTGATGAAGATGTTTTCTTTATTTGCAGCGCGTTTTTCTTTTTGTAAGTGTTGTGGAGTTTGCAGCGCATATGTGTTGTCAAACTGATGAAGATGTTTTCTTTATTTGCAGCGCGTTTTTCTTTTTGTAAGTGTTGTGGAGTTTGCAGCGCATATGTGTTGTCAAACTGATGAAGATGTTTTCTTTATTTGCAGCGCGTTGAGCTCTCTCGGCCACCGTAGATTCTTGATATTCAGGTTATATCCATTCAATTTATATTTCTGTAAATTGTGTCTGATAACTTGTATTTAGAACCAATTTTTTATTTTTTTACATTGTTATAATCTAATGATTACTTATTATTTTGTCAAACTAAATGCATAATATGAATTGCAAATATTTTAGTAGTAATTATTATTATTTATGCCATTACATCAATGTTTTTTTTTTTTGTGATCTGACTAGTCATAATTTTTTTTTTTTAATTTATGGATTCATGATATTCACTTTTTTTTCTCTTGGTTATATCTATATATTTAGAACCAATTATTATTAATTATTTAATTTTGACACAATAATAAATCACTCAATTATAACTAAAAACATAACATGAATTGTGAATATTTTAATAAAATGGTATTATTATTAAAATGTTATCAGGCACTGACAGAAATACAGATATATCTCAGGAATCCATGACTTTTCAAAATATGAAAATATATTTATGACTACATAAATCACAAAGAATATCATAAATTGAATGCAATAAATATTATTATTATTATTATTTTTAATAATCATGATGATTATAATAATAATAATAATACTATTTATGGCATTACATTTATGCCTTTTTTTGTGATTTATGTAGTCATAAATATATTTTCATATTTTTAAAAGTCATGGATTACTTACTATATATATATATATAATTTCTGTCAGTGCCTGATAACTTTTTAGAACCCATTTTTAATTAGTTGATTTTGCAACAATAATAAATTATCATTTGATTATAACAACTAAAAGCATAACATGCATTTGATTTATTTAAAAATAAATAATAATAATAATAATAATTAATATTATTTATGCCATTACATTTATTTATGCAGTTTTTTGTGATCTGCATATTCATACATTTATTTTCATATTTTATTCTGTCCTGTACAGTTCCTGATATTGACTTTTTTCTCCAGGTTATATCCATTGATCTGCGCTCCACGCAGTATGGAGGAGGTTTAGGTGTGACTGTCCCGGCTGACGTGGAGGTCAAAGGCAAGGCTTCTGCAGAAGAATTACCCTATGTGAAGATACTTAATCGAGTCCTGCCACAGGACATTAGGATCCTGCAATGGGCCCCTGTAGAAAGCGGCTTCAGTGCACGCTTTGACTGCCAGTCCAGAACATACAGATACTACTTTCCTCATGGAGACTTGGATGTGGAAAACATGGCAGAGGCTGCTAAACGGTCAGTAGATGAAAACTTCAACACTATAACCACATCTCAAAAACATCACTCATATTGTTCCAAACCTGTATGAGTTTCTTTCTTCTGTTGAACACAAAGGAAGATATTTTGAAGAATGTTGGCAACCAGAGAGTTGATGGACCCCATAGTATTTCCTCAATGGCTACCGTCAACTGTTCATACCAACATTCTTTAAAATATCTTCCTTTGAGTTCAACAGAAGAAAGGGTTTGGAACAACATGAGGGTGAGTAAATGATGACAAAATGTTCATTTTTTGGGTGAACTGTCCCTTTAAGTGCCTGAGCACAATGACTTCTTCTTTATGTTTCCCTGGCCATGCAGGTATGAGGGAACACATGACTTCAGGAACCTGTGTAAGATGGATGTAGGTAATGGAGTCTTGCAATTCCAAAGGACCATCTTGTCTGCCAGCATCCAGCCAGCCCAACTCAACCCCACCTGCCCTAATGACCCTCACCAACTCTATGTCTTCCAGGTCAAAGGTCTTGCTTTCCTCTATCACCAGGTAAGGAGCCCACTAGTGTTGTTTTTGGCGGCCTGTTTTAATTTTAGTTTTAGTCTAGTCTTTGTGTCAAGCGGTCATTTTAGTTTTTTATTAGTTTTAGTCACGTTCATACTCTTTTTAGTCTAGTCAAGTTTCAGTCAACTAAAAGTCTGAGCATTTTAGTCAGAATTATCCATTACTATTTTCGTTTAGTTTTAGTCGACAAAAACTGATGACATTTAGTCTAATTTTAGTCAATGAAAATTGTATTTTAGTCTCTTTTTAGTAATGCAATTCTATTTAACTCAGTCAATATAGTCTAAGTACCTAGTAGTATAGACGAAACCAAAATTTTCTTTTAGCCAAACCCATTTTAAACAAGGTTATCTTATTATATTATTGTTACCAATACCTTATAATGCCTTGAGATGTCTCTTAACCCTTTAAGACCTAAAACAAGCTTTAGAATAAGCTTGATTTTTGTTAAGATTTTAGTAATTGCTAATTTTTCTTTTTAATGTTTATTTAAGTACATCAAGTTAAACTACATGAAAATGAGAAATGTTTCATTGGCAGCTAGCTGAAATATGTATTTTTGAAATATTTTATTTCAAGTAACAAAAATGTTTTATTTTTCTTATGGTTTTACGTTTGGTTAACTATAATAACCCTGCCTGGAATAAAATATTAAAACTCCATGAGCATTTTACTAGCTATGCCAAGCTCTAAAATATATTTTCTGGTAGAAGTTGTGAGTAAAGATTTTTTTTTTTTAATTCTTATCCTTAATCCCTATGTAGTAAATCACAAATGTCTGGAAGACTCGTGTAAATTAATTAGTTAAAAAGAGAAAACCCTGAAGAGTGTTAAGCTCCTAAAACTATTAAAATAATTAATTAAATTATTACAATAATAATGTTATTTATTCTTTTTATTTACAGAAACTAAGAGCATCTATAGATTAAAATAAGTTTCAAAAACAACTTTTGGGACTTGGTACTACACTATTCAGTATTCATTAGTAGCTAGTATTCCATTCAGATCATAACCGATCTTTGATTTTCCAGGTTCGCTGCATGATGGCTTTGCTGCTGCTGATTGGACAGAAACTCGAAGCTCCAGAAATCATTGATCAGCTGCTGGATGTGGAGAAAAACCCAAGGAAACCTCAATACAGGTGGGTTTTATTTCAACATTTCCACATCTAAGCCTGGATCCCATGCTTTTCCATCATTTTTTGGTTTAGACTGGATTAGTGCTTACATTTCAGACCTGTAGGAATTTTAGTTTTCATGACTAAATTAGTGACCATTAAAATCATCATGAAATCAAAATTCTTTTTCGTTCACTGGTGCAAGGACGGGGCAACCTGTCACTCACATAAAATCCACCAATAGCAAACCATAACCATCCAATCAATTCCAAATGGACAAAATTGAATCCTGCCCCACCTTGTTTGAGAAGTCGTTTCATTTGAATATACATCACAGACGATCTCAACTTCAGTTTCATACCAACTTTAATTCTAGTTCCTGTGTTTTGTAGTATGGCGGTGGATTATCCTTTGGTTCTGTATGACTGCCACTTCGAGGGTGTGCATTGGAGGAATGAAACGGAGGAGGAGAACCACATCCTGAACTCGATGCACCAACACTGGGTTCAGAATGCAGTCAAGACGCAGGTTCTGCTCGGCATGATCCAAGGCCTTCAGAGCACAACCACAGGTGTGTGTTCATATTGAAACTATTGATGTTTGGAGTGAAATACTAACATATGCCTGCTTTTTTATCAAAAAAAGTAGTATGTGAAACCATTATGAAACAGTTATTTTTCTGTTTTTGTATTTTAGGGGTGACTTCTCTGCAGTGCTGGCTCATGGAGGGCTCCAGGCAGAGGAAGTACCAGCCTCTTCTGGAGCGGCCGCGCTGTGAGAGTTTGGAGTCCAGGATCCAGCACTTTGTGAAGAGGGGAAGACTGGAGCAAGAAGAAGGAGAGAACGGGGAGGAGATGACTGTGTTCAGGGGGAAAAGATCAAAACATTCCCATCTGACGACAACAAACCAACTCCAGGAGCAAAACCATGGAGCAAAAACTGAGGATAGCCTGTAAACTTCCAGTTATGAACCTTTACATATTCTGCTTTGACTTTAAAGTGACTCGAAGGCAAAACAGAAACATTTTTCTTAATTTCTTTTTTTACCTTTGTTCTCTCGGTAGCACAAATACATAATTTTCTGCCTTGCACAAAGTAACACTTTTATTAAAGGATTGCTCCATGTGTTTTGATCATGTGTGAATTTGCATTTGAAAATAATTCTATATTCCTCATTCATACAAGAGATCAGGGTAGAGATGTGTCCTTAAAGGATTAGTTCACTTTAAAATGAAAATTACCCCAAGCTTTACTCACCCTCAAGCCATCCTAGGTGTATATGACATTCTTCTTTCTGATGAACACAATCGGGGTTATATTAATAAATATCCTGATGCATCCGAGATTTATAATGGTAGTGAATGGGAAACAACGAGTATGAAGCTCAAGAAAGTGTCTCCATCCATTATAAACGTACTCAACACGATAGGAGTGTTAAAGGATTAGTTCACTTTCAAATAAAATTTTCCTGATAATTTACTCACCCCCATGTCATCCAAGATGTTCATGTCTTTCTTTCTTCAGTCAAAAAGAAATGAAGGTTTTTGATGAAAACATTCCAGGATTTTTCTCCTCATAGTGGACTTCAATGGTCTCCAAACGGTTGAAGGTCAAAATTACAGTTTCAGTGCAGCTTCAAAGGGCTTTAAACGATACCAGACGAGGAATAAGGGTCTTATCTAGCGAATTGATTGGTCATTTTCTAAAAAAATAAAACTGTATATCTGGCGGAAGCTAAATATTTTACTTTATGACTTGTTAAATATGGATATTTTTCTTACACAAATGCATCGTTTTGCTTCAGAAGGACTTTATATAAGTTTATAATGGATGGATGCACTTTCTTGAGCTTCATACTCATTGGTCCCGTTCACTGCCATTATAAAGCTCGGATGCATCAGGATATTTATCAATATAACTCAGATTGTGTTCATCAGAAAGAAGAAAGTCATATACACCTAGGATGGCTTGAGGGTGAGTAAATCTTGGGTTAATTTTCATTTTAAAGTGAACTAATCCTTTAAAGCTGGAAATGACCAATTACTGTCCGTATTGTATTGGCTAAATTTACTGATTTTAAAAATGAAATCCATGTGGTTGATTTATTAATGCCACATCTTCACCCAGAATATGTTGCATTTTTTAAAATGTCCTCCTTTGTAAATAAGTAACTTTGTTATACAAATGTCAGCAAAATCAGCTCAACAAAACATGAACTGATGTTATCCAGATCTGTTTAATTATCATTTAAATTAATTTTTAAATATCTTACAACTATTTATGCAGTTTCAAAAAGATAATTTGCTTAAACTTTACAATAAGGTCTCACTTGTTACTGCTATTTAAAGGTGCCCTTGAATCAAAAATTGAATTTACCTCAGCATAGTTAAATAACAAGAGTTCAGTACATGAAAAAGACATACATTGAGTTTCAAACCCCATTGCTTCCTCCTTCTTATATAAATCTCATTTGTTTAAAAGACTTCCGGAAAACATGCGGATTTCAACATAACACCGACTGTTACGCAACAGTCGGGATCATTAATATGTATGACCCCAATATTTGCATATATGCCAGCCCATGTTCAAGGCATTAGACAAGGAAAGGCAGTATTAACGTCTGCATCTGTGCACAGACAAGGTAAGCCAGCAAGAACAACAGCAAAAAATGGCAGATGGAGCAATAATAACTGACATGATCCATGATATCATGATATTTTTAGTGGTATTTGTAAATTGTCTTTCTAAATGTTTCGTTAGCATGTTGCTAATGTACTGTTAAATGTGGTTAAAGTTACCATTGTTTCTTACTGTATTCACGGAGACAAGAGCCGTCGCTATTTTCATTTTTAAACACTTGCAGTCTGTATAATTCATAAACACAACTTCATTCTTTATAAATCTCTCCAACAGTGTAGCATTAGACATTAGCCACAGAGCATAGCCTCAAACTCATTCAGAATCAAATGTAAACATCAAAATAAATACTTTACTCACATAATTCGAAGCATGCATACAGTATGCATGACGAACATCTTGTAAAGATCCATTTGAGGGTTATATTAGCTGTGTGAACTTTGTAAATGGACTGTAATATGGTCAAGAGCTCGTGTGGCAGGGAGCAGGCGAATTAAAGGGGCGGCGCGCTGCCAAAATCAGTGTATATTTAATGATGCCCCAAAATAGGCAGTTAAAAAATTAATTTAAAAAAATCTACGGGGTATTTTGAGCTGAAACTTCACAGACACATTCAGGAGACACCTTAGACTTATATTACATCTTGTGGAAAAGCATTCTTGGGCACCTTTAATGCATTAGCTAACATGAACTAAAAATGAGCAATATCTTTTTTAGAGCAATTATGAATGTAAAAATACAATTGATTGATTTTTCATGTTAGCTGACAGTGCATCAACTACTGCTATCAAATACAACTTTAAAATTTGCTAATCCTATACATTTTTAAAACTTTAGATTTAGTTCATGTTGGAAGTATCATTAATAAATGATGTAGATGTTCATTGTTAGTTCATGTTAACTTGTGTAGTTAACTAATGAGACTAATGTAAAGTATTGCATATGATTTTCTTATAAATATATGAATGCAAATGGTGCCAAGAGCCTGGAAAACTAGTCTAATTACATGTTAATTTTGACAGCACAGCATGTATCCAACTTAATGAAAAACTGTATTGATTTTTTTCTTTGTTAAACTTGTACTGTAGTGATTATATTCAATTTGCTGCATCAGAAGAAATTTGACATTGAACATTTATTAAGAAAATTAGAAACTGTACAACAAAAAAAAGTGGATGCGGAACATAAGCCGCCAACAAATGAATCATGTAATTAAAGAACTACATGTCAACATCCCTGAGAAAAACAGTGACACAAGCACCATCCATGTTGACATTTGTGCTGGATCTTGCAGGGCTTCTTGCATGTCGCCTAATAAGGTGCTTTTCTTTATGTGTTCTTCTGATATCTCTTCATCCTCCTGACTAAATCGACTTCTCAGGTCATTTCCCCAGCATTATCAACCAATGTGTCTGCTGCGGACTGGTGGAAATGACTGGGAAAATGTTGGCAGAACAAAACACCACTTCCCCATCCAAGCCAAGTATTTTTTTTTTTTACAGCTCTTGACTCTTCGGTTTAGGCTGGAGCCCGTGATCTAGATCCTTTCAGCTGTGAGAGACAAAATATGCATATTTCATCTGATAAATCTTCACTCAAAACTGAACGTCACCTTGTCACTGCATGAAAAAGACATTTCTGTTATGTTTCAGAATAAAAAGATCTGTAAATGATGACAGATTTGGAAATAAACATGGCATATACTTACATTTTTTTGGTCTCAATGAGATTTTTTGCTTTTAACTCCGAAATAACAGAGGACAGTGAAGTCACTTTTCTCTTTAACCTTTTAATCATGGCATTCTTCAGTTTAATTTTTTTTCTGCAGGCCTCAATCTTTCCCAGGACCAGGTTCAAATTGTGCTTCTGCTTCTTTGCCGACTCGATCTCTTGCTTTTCTGCCATTGAGTCTGAAGACCAAGAACGGTAGCAGTGATCATGTCTAACTGCAGTGATACATATTTCAGTGGGATAAATCACTGGCGTCCCACTGGATTCATCCATGTCCAGATCCGAAGCGTCTTCCTCCTTCACAAACTCATCTAAAACGACCTCCTCCTCCACAAACTTTCTTTTGGAATCACTTTTCAGACTGTAAGTATGAAATTCATGATTTTCATAATTTTCCATATTCTTCCGCCTTTTATATAATTTGGACCATGCCATCTTAAAGGAGTCCGGGATCAAAAATTTGGTGGGAACAGCCGTTTTAGCAAGGCACACTTGACCTTTGTTGTTCTTGTAGAAACAGCTGTCTTCAAAGTGATGGGAACATATGCGAGAATATGGAGATGGCTTGAAATTGTGACGTCTCATGTTCGCCATCCACCGATGCAGCCGATCTTTATCACCTAATGGGAAACTGTGAGGGAAATTAATGGATAGATGGGTTAGAGAATGGGAGAGATTGCCAATGAGGTAAAATAAAAAAAGCCATATCATAAAAGTAGTATTATTCTTAGAATAATAATAAAAAAATCACTTTTTGTATTTAACAGAAAAGGGATTTGAACTGGGAATGGGATTTTGTAAACTATAATTTTAACTTTTTTTTAAAAATAAGGTTTTAAGTGTTAAAAGAACCTCCTGGTACTATAGTAAAAATACTATAGTAATTTATAGTAAATAATATAGTGTTTTTGAACCATACTATAGTAAAGTACTTGAATTAATTTGTTGTGGTATTTCTATAGTTGCTGTGATAATATAATAAATATAGTAATATAAACAAATTAGCCAAAACTGTACTAAGTTTTCTACAACTATAGGGTATATACTACAATATGGACTACAGTTTACTGTAGTAAAAACTAAAGTATACTACAGTATTTATTACAGTTTATCAGTTCACTATAGTTAATACTACTGTATACATAGCATTCATTAACAAGGTGTTGTAAATATTATAATATATACAGTATACTACAATTTACTATAGTATGGTTCAAAAACATTATAGTTTACTATAAATTACTATAGTATTTTTTCACCTGGGTGCTAAATTAAGATTTCTCTTATTAGCTATTTTGCACATTTAGGTTATTAAATGGGCTACTTTTTAAAAAACAATTAACATACACAAAATGTTATCGTCTATTATTCATTACAAGACAGAATTCTTAATATGTATACATTTATGAATTGCACGCGATTGATCTAAAGACAGTTTTGACAAAGTGACTGGACGGTTAAATAAGTTAAATAACCAACTGACCGATGAAAACTAATACTGGACCCTGGTGAGTGACGATTAGTACAATCCACAACTGCACACGACATGTTTAAATCTCAAAACACTAGCGACACATCCTGACAACAACAACACAACTTCTGTCTTTCGTTCAGCGGTGGCGCGCAGACGTGAGCAGCGCATTACCGCCCCCTCATGTAAGTGTGAGATATGATGTGTATCATTCATAATATTTATGTTAGTGGGGTGGATATGACCACATTTTTTGACTCAAAATCAAAATTTCGTTTTTTTGTATGTTTACGACAAAGAGGCTATCATAGCATGTAATATTATTTGCATTTTATTTATATTATTATAATTGATTTGAATATTTTCAAATATTTTTATTAGTTTTACAGATATTTTTGTTACATTTTTTGTAATACATTATATATATATTTTTTTTCATTTTTCATATATTTGCATAATGTAAATCATTTTATCAAATACTTTTTACAGTATGATATTCGTTTTTTTGGGGTGTTTAAAACAAAAATGCTATTATAGCATGCAATATTATTTGTATTTTATTTATATTATTATAATTTATTTGAATATTTTCGGATATTTTATTAGTTTTAGAGATATTTTTAGATTTTTGTAAAAAAACAATTTGTAATACGTTTTATTTTTATTATAATTTTTTCATTCTTCATATATTTACTTATGTAAATAATTTTATCAAATCATTTTTACGGTATGATTTTCGTTTTTTGGGGATGTTTAAAACAAAAAAGCTATTAGAGCATGTAATATTATTTGCATTTTATTTATATTATTATAATTGATTTGAATATTTTCGAGTATTTTATTAGTTTTAGAGATATTTTTATTTTTTTGTAATACGTTTTATTTTTATCATATATTTTTTCGTTTTTCATATATTGTGTGCATAATGTAAATGATTTTATCAAATCATTGTAAACTAAATGAACAAACAAGCCTGACTCACTGTCACATGACACTCTCCGGTCACGTGAGAAACAAATAAAGTCAAACTCAGCAGAGAGCAGCGTTACATTCACTTCACAGCGTCCAGTTTTACGGCGATTTTTTCCACTGACCACGTGAAAATACTGTAAGGTAAGAACATGCTGTGTCTTTACACATATGTCATCTTGTTTTTTAATAAAACAAGTCTTTGTTGAGGGTTTATTCCGGTCGAGCTCCTCACGCGCTTCCGTCGGAAACAATAAGAACGTTACATTACAACATCAATAATTACTGATGAAACGAAAACATACTTAGTGCCTCTCAAAGACAGCTTTTAAAGCCTTACTAACTGCTTAACTAACACACATCGAAGCTTTGGTGGATATACATTTGCTCTGAGATGAGATTATCTGATAAAAATAAGCAGAGGCTAAGATAAACATAAGTAAATTTGCAAACACTTTGTTGTCAGTGTCTTTAAAATCTGTAGTGGTATATTCATTTATTTAATTTTTATAGGGTTGTGTCTGACTGTTAAGCTTAATTTTAAAGAAGCCATTATAGTTGAACGTATAAATATTAATACCCATTGTGAGTATGATGATATGTGAACTGGGGTCAAACACCACAATGATTATAAACACTTCAATTAATAATGAATTGACCTCTTTTGCGAACACACCTGTGTGTCAAACCCTGTATGAATGAACTGGATTTAGTTATGCATTTTTATGTTTTGTGTTACAGTGCAAGAAAGTTGTTAATGGGTTTGCATCTGAACGTTTGAAGAGCATTAGTTTTGTGGGTCAGCACAGTCACACACACAATGGTGAGTATTTTGTTGTAGTTTTCTTAATATTTCTTATATTGTGTAATCCAACAGAGCTTTTTCCATTATGACACAATATTTTTTTTTTTTTTTTTTAATAAGTCTAAAGTCTGCTGAAGTGATTGTATATCAACCAGACGTGACCTGGAAATGTCATGAGACCGTCAGCAGTGTGTTTATCATTGTTGTATTCCTCACTAAATTGGGAAATGTACCTCTTTAAGAGACTCTTTTGTCAAATGTTGTAATCCGTTTGTTCGTCAGTCAGGTGACTAAGACACTCAGACATGTGCAATGTTTTAAACAAATGGAAAATAATTCACTTCCCATTAAATTCTACCAGACATTCCTCCACAATCCTTATGTATCAGCAGATTTATACTATATATTTAAAGTGTTTGTAAAGCTTTGCAGCTAATCAAAAGTTTCTTGTCACCATGCAGGTTTTGTCTTGATAGTGTCATAATAAACACAGAATCAAATAATGTTCAGTTCACGGTTGTTTCCTGTGTTTCAGGTGCGTGCGGGTGTTGTAGTGTTACTGTGTGTGTGTCTGAACGTTTGCGTCGCTCTGATTTGTCCTGATGGAGGGATGTGTGAAGATGGAAACACCTGCTGTCAAACACCATCAGGAGGATATGGCTGCTGTCCGCTACCCAACGTAAGACAGTCTTTCAGCTGTGTGTGTGTGTGTTTGGGAGTTACACTACTGGTCAAAAGTTTGGGTTTGGTAGGATTAAAAAATAAATAAATAAATAAATATAAATATATATATATATAATATATATAATATAATATTTCTTATGCTCAACAAGGCTGCATTTATTTGATCATAAATAAAGTATAAAGTAAAAAAAAAAATCATAATATTGTTCTTAAAATGTTCTTTTTGAATATATTTTAAATTGAAATCAAATAAATATATAAAATTCTGGTATTGTTTATTTTTAATTAATTAATTTATTTATTTTTATTTTTTTGTTCATGATCAAAAGTGACTGAACACCTGAAATGTAACTTTTTTTTAAAATTGTATTTAAAATCAATGTAATATATTTTTGTTCAATAATATTTTTTTTTTCCTTTTTTTTGTATTTTGAGAGAATTTCATGGTAGTAATTAATATTTATGCAATAATTGTGATACATTTTTTTCAATTAAAAAGAATGCAAATTTTAAAACTTTTATTACTTTTAAATTAAAGCTGTATTAATTCTGCACACGCTTTTTTTCCGTGGTCAAAAGTGATGAAACACGTGAAATGTAACCCCTTTTTTAATTTGATTTAAAATTTATGTAATATATTTTTATTCAATAATATTTTTTCTTTTTCATTTTGAGAGAATTTCATGGTACTAATTGATATTTATGCAATAAATATGATCAATATTTTTCCCATTAAAAAATAATGCAAATGTTTTTTTATAATTTGTATTACTTTTCAATTAAAGCTGTATTAATCCTGCACGAACATTTTTTGTGGTCACATAGCGACTGCCACAAAAGTCACCATACTGATGAATTAGTGATATTTTTTTATTTTTTTAAAATTTCAAAACATTTTTATTTCTGTCTAAAATGACCGAACAAGAGTGTTCAAAAGTTTGTTTGGTAAGATTTTTTTTTTTTTAGTGTGTATGAAAAAAGTTTCTTATTTTCACCAAAGTTGCATTTGAGTAAAAACTAGAAATGTTATTTTAACTTTCAAATATTGTTATACATTTTTTTAATGTAATTTGTGATTAAAAGCTGAATTTACAGCATCATTACTCCAGTCTTCAGTGTCACATGATCCTTCAGAAATCATTCTAATATGCTGATTTGCTGCTCAATGTTGAAAACAGTTGTGCTTAATATTTTTGTGAAAACTGATACATTTTTCAAGGTTATTTGATGAATAGAAAGTTCAAAAGAACAACATTCTTGAAATGAAAATGTTTTGTAACATTATAAATATCTTTACTGTCACTTTCTTGATCAACTTAATGGATCAATGCCAAATAAAAGTATTAATTTCTTTTAAAACAAAAATATTACTGAATCCAAACTTTTGAACTGTAAAACTAAAGGACTTTACACTATTAAGTGAATTTATTTTCATTCTTTTAGTGTTTAAGACAGTGTTAATGATTTACTTTGTTCCTTTTCATTTCAGCCAACAAAAGAACATCCTGTCATCATGTACTCACCCTTATGTTGTTGCATAAAGACTTTCTTTCTTAAGCCACCTTTACTTATATAGCCCTTTAAACAAAACGGATTGTTTTAAATCAGTACTGATAACAGGAAAATGATTCAACGATGCGAACAGTTCATTTTGGTTACTTTAAAACATCTCTTTTGTGTTCCTCAGTAGATTCTAGCATTCTACTATTGTACTACTAACTGTTCCAAGACCAGTAAAGTACACATTCATATGGAATGACTCTTGTTTGTATGTGTGTTTACAGGCAGAGTGCTGCTCCGATCACTTGCATTGCTGTTATCAGGGCACTCTGTGCGACCTGGAGCACTCTAAGTGTGTGAATAAAACACACTCTTTAGACTGGGTGGAAAGAGTCGCCATAACGCAGGTAATACACATACCTGCAAAGCCACAAATTCAGATAGGCCTTGAGTAAATACTCTTTTATGTCTAGAAAGCAGTAGTTTGTCCAGATCAGGAGTCTGAGTGTCCCGATGACACCACCTGCTGCGAGATGCCTGATGGGAGCTGGGGCTGCTGTCCTATGAAAAATGTACAGCACCGGTTTGATCATATTTCTATTCAGGAATGTTGTTACATGCATATGGTAATGTTTGCGTTTGTGTGTGTTTAGGCCGTGTGCTGTGAAGATAAGCAGCACTGCTGTCCTTATGGAACCACATGTGACCTTGTGCATTCAATGTGTGTATCGGCCATCTATGGTCCGTCCCCCTTCTGGAGGAAATTCGCTGCTTCTCGTAGGAAACCATTTGAGAAAAAAGCAGGTATGATGGTGGGAAATATGACTTTTTACTTCATTTGGCATTAAATTGCGTTATGCTTTTATTGGCATTGTGTCAGCCATAATACAGGAATTTAAGATTTACACCACCGTTCAAAAGTTCGGGGTTGGTAAGATTTTTTTCAACACAGTAAAAACAGTAATATTGTGGAATATTATTGCATTTTAAAATAACTGTTTTCTATGGAAGCCCGTTTCCGCCACTAAAAAAAAAAAAAAAAAAACGCCACTTAAAAAAAAATAAAATAAAAAAAAGCCACTAAAAAAAAAAAAAAAAAGATGAATTGCGACTTTTTATCTCAGAATTGCGAGTTATAAAGTCAGAATTCTGAGATATAAAGTCGCAATTGCGTGATATAAAGTCAGAACTTTTTTTCTCGCAATTAACTGATGGTCAGTATCTCTGTCTGTAACAGTGCATCCAACGATAGCCGTGCTGCCGTGAAGTCTGAAGCTGTTGGTGTATAAAATGTGCCACTTCAGCTTTGTCTGATTTATTGCGCCTCCGCCACAGCTGATTCTTCTTCTTCTTATGATTATTATGATATTGTTATTATCGTGTAAAATTCATTAGTGTATCCATTCTGTTAAAAACAACTTTTATTGTCCAAATACCTCGACTGTAATTTGCAGAATTGCATGATTCTACCCTTGAGTTGCAAAGTTAATGAAACATGATGGTATTGGTTGTTTTAGTAGTTTTAGTATTAATCCCACTAGATGGCAGTAAAAGCTGTTTTTTCTCCTTGAAACGCTGTGTACAAGGTTACCGTGGAAACATTCTATATGCATATTCCTGCATAATGCATATGTCCGGAGACTAATCTTTATGTCTCCTCCAGTAAATTCAATATTTCTTTATTGGTAAATCGGCGCTAAAAATAATCCTTTATGATGTCCTGTATTTTATCTATAAAAATAACAAAGCAGTAATCCTGATGGTCAGTCGCAATGAAAGGAAACGCAAGCAAAGTAAGAACTGTGAGAAATAACGTTTCACAGTAGTGAGGAAAAAGTCAGAATTCTGAGATATAAAGTCGCAATCTTTATATCACGCAATTGCGACTTTATATCTCAGAATTCTGACTTTATAACTCGCAATTCTGAGATAAAAAGTCGCAATTAATCTTTTTTTTTTTTTTAGTGGCTTTTTTTTTTTTTTTTTTTTTTTTTTTGCGGAAACGGGCTTCCATAGTTTTCTATTGCAGTATATTTTAAAATGTAATTTATTTCTGTGATCAAAGCTGAATTTTCAGCATCATTACTCCAGTCTTCAGTGTCACATGATCCTTCAGAAATCATTCTAATTTGATGGTTTGAAACATTTCTTCCTTTTTTTTCAGGATTATTTGATGATAGAAAGAACAGCATTTATTTGAAATCTTATGTAAAGTTATAAATGTCTTTATTGTCACTCGATGAATAAGTAATTGCTGATTCCTAAAAAAAAAAAAAAAAATCATACTGACCCCAAACTCTATATATATATATATATATATATATATATATATATATATATATATATATATATATATATATATATATATATATATATATATATATAAAAATAAAAAAATTAAACAAAACATATATATTAGTCACTGTTATAATCACACAATATCATTGCAGATATGACAATGGGAAATTTTTTTTTTTTATAAAATATAAAAATGAAAAGTTGGCAATGATTTAAGATGGTGCTCCTCAAATACTTGCCACATATTTACAATAACAGCAAAACATTAGATAATGCTTTTCTGCTATCAGCAATTTGTGTATTGAGGACAAATAGCTTTCATGATTTTGCTTTCATTATTAATTATTGTTGTAAAAGCTTCACATGCATATTTTATGTCTTGTTCACTGGGACATAAAACAGTATAAAATTTCATGAACTAATTTGAAGTTCTTTTATGGAATTAATAGTACATCCTTAAGTTTGCTTGTCAGTTTAACACCTGTTTATGAGTGTTTTTAAATTATATTCATGTTTCTGCAGTTGATCCACATGCAGACTTCAGTGTTATTAGAGATGGTAAGACTAACTCTTGACACCTTTTTTTTTTTTTTTTTAAATCTACAAGCACTATTTTATGTATTATTTAAATCTATTGATTATTCATCAAGTGTCTTTGTTGAAACTGATGCCTCAGGATTCTGTGTGTGTGTGTGTGTGTGTGTGTGTGTGTGTGTGTGTGTGTGTGTGTGTGTGTGTGTGTGTGTGTGTGTGTGTGTGTTTATGTGGGTAGTGATCTGTCCAGATAAGACTTCCACATGTCCAGATAATACAACGTGCTGTGAACTGGAAACCGGCAGCTATGGATGCTGCCCGATGCCAAAGGTGCTTCATGTTTGTCCTAATGTATATTTAAATATTTTTCTATAGGGTTGAAAGTTGTATTTTATGGTTCTCCTGTGGTTTGCATGGTTTTTACTCCACATTAGCTTGAATCAACAAATGTAAAGTGTTTTTTTTTTTTTTTTTTTTTAATGTAGGCTGTGTGTTGCTCTGATCACTTTCACTGCTGCCCAGAGGCCACGACCTGTGACCTTGTCCATAGTATGTGTTTGTCAGCCAATGGCTTCACGGAAATGGCCACTAAGATCCCAGCAGTCACTGCCCTGAAGCCTACAGGTGAAATTAATTTATTTTATCTTTGTGCAAATAAAAGTTTTTCAGTGTGTATTTGAACCTCGTATCTCAAACCATTCTGTACTTTGAGCATGTTGAAACGGATCAGTATAGAATATGCATCGGTCCATCTATTTATCGCTCTTTCTGCCTGCAGAGAAAGTAGTTCCCTGTAATGACACAGTAGCGTGTGCAAGCGGAACCACCTGCTGTAAAACAGAAGAAGGCTCCTGGGCCTGCTGCCCTTTACCAAAGGTATTCAACACTGCTTCATTTCAAAATCTACACTGGAGTGCGATAATTATGGCTTAGTATCTTTTAAAACCCAGCCCATAACAAAAGTTCCTGATCAAATCTACTTTTTTTTTTTTTTTTTTTTAAATATTGCAGAAAAATAAAAATGTTTCATTTAGTGCAAAGGCAGTCTATGATATCATTGTGTCTTGTGACCTTCAGGCAGTGTGTTGTGAGGACCATGCCCACTGCTGTCCAAAAGACACGGTGTGTAACCTCGCTGCAGGCACCTGTGATGACCCTGCTGACCTCTCAGCATCAATTCCCTGGCTGACAAAGGTGCCTACCTTTCCAATAGCTCCACCCAATCAGAAATGTGACGAGACCATTTCGTGCCCCGGTGATTCCACCTGCTGCAAACTTGCATCTGGAGAATGGGGCTGCTGCCCACTGCCAAATGTAAATGGATTTTTTTTTCTCTCTCTTCATTTTAAATAAATAAATAAATATATGGGCTTTACATAATATATGTGTGTTTGTTCTGTGTATAATTATTATGTATATATAAATACACACACATACATGTATATATTTAAGAAATATATGCATGTATGTATAAATGATATATATATTTTTATATCATATATAAATGTAAATATTTTTATAGAAATATAAGATATTTTCCTTAAATATATACATGTGTGTGTGTGTGTGTGTGTATATATATATATATATATATATATATATATATATAATAATATTATAGCTATGGAAAAAATTAAGAGACCACTCCAAGTTAAGAAATCAATGTTAAGTGGTCTCTTAATTTTTTCCATAGCTGTGTATATATATAAAATAAATTAAAAGTTAAATATATAACATTCTATAATGCAAATATAAAATAAAATTATGTATGTCATAAACAATATTTATTTAAATAAACAAACAAACAAAAATAATTATTGATTTTGTATTTATTTATTTATTTAAATTTCTAGGCAGTGTGTTGTGCGGATCATCTCCACTGTTGTCCCCACGATACTGTGTGTAATCTGGCCGCCAGCACTTGTGACAGTGTCAACAATCAGGGTCCCCGTTTTTCTGTGCCTTTGGTGAAGAAGATCATCGCAGTGACCCTACCATCGCAGAACCAAAACTGTGACGAGTCATCGCTGTGTCCAACAGGGACAACCTGCTGTAGACTAACCTCAGGGTCATGGGCCTGCTGTCCTATGCCACAGGTAAACACACATTTAGCAACAAGACTTTAGACCTAAAGCTCTAATGTACAGGTGTGCACACATGCTTGCACTTATAATGTCGTCTAGATAATGTTGCTTACTATGTTATGTTAATTATGCTGTTATTGACAGCATTGCATGTATCCTTTACAGAGAATGCAATTCCATAATGCATGTTGAATAAATATACATAGTTCATGTGTACTCTGATTATAGAATATATTAGTTGCATGACATGCCGATTAATTTAAATAATTGCATATCGATCTTTTAACATTATTTATTTGTAATAAATTTCACTGATTACACATGTTAAATTGAAAAGCCCTAAATTAGCCCAAACTATTTATATGTGCTGTTTTTTTTTGTTTTTTTTTAAATACTTATTATAGTATTCTTACCCCAAACTCTATTGGAATCAATTATGAGTTGTGTTTTAATGTGTATAATTTAATATTGTAGGCCGTGTGCTGTGCCGATCAGGAGCACTGCTGTCCACAGGGCTACAAGTGTGACTTGGCTCAAAAAACCTGTGTACGTCCCGGCCTTCCCAGCATGCCCTGGTTCAGGAAGAAGTCTGCGCTGAGCGTGACCCAGCATTCTGATGATAATACTCCAGAACTGGCAGATCCGGTGGACAGACACATGTGTGACGCTCACACCAGCTGTCCAAGAGACGACACCTGCTGCTTTATGAGCAATCTCGGAAAGTGGGGCTGCTGTCCGCTGCCAAAGGTTAGACGTGTGAATATTAAACCATTCACTAATTAATACAATGTAAATGCCACATGTGAGCCTTAAAACACCACAAATGAGTCAGCTTAGCTACAGATTGATAGATCACACTGAATAAATTCACACATATAGTACACGTATATTACAGTAGATACAGAACGTTCAAATAGCTTAAAATGTATAGTTTCATATATGCAATAAATACACTCAAATACAGGTACAGGCAGATTATTGACGATATAGAAGGATAAGTGTGCTGTTTGTGTGGATGTGGTTATTGTTTTCATATAGACACTATATAAATAGGCACTATTTAAGTTATTATTAGTTATTTTTATTTTATTTATTTTAGTTTTAGTCATTTTATTTGTTTTTTTTAAAGTTATTAGTTATTTATTTTTATTTGAAGTTATTTTATAGTTATGTAATTGTTTGTATTTGTTTTAATTTGAATTTCTATATTTTTTCTGTATAATTTATATATAGTTAATTTATTTTGTTTTATTTAATTTTATTTACTATTTTATAGTTATTTATGTTTTGTTTGATTTGAGTTATTTGATTTGTTTTATAATTTAGTTATTGTTCATGCATTTGTTTTATTTTAATTTTACTTATTTCTATATTTTTTTATAATTTATATATATATATATATATAGTTAATTTATTTTATGTTGTTGTTTAATTTTAGTTATTTTATTTGCTATTTTGTAGTCTTTAGTTATTTGTGTTTATTTAATTTTACTTATTTGTTTAATTGTATTTATTTTATTTATTTTATAGTTATTAATATTTTTATGTTATATATTTGTTTTATTTGCTTTGATTTAAAATGCAAAAAATCCAAGATGATGACCTCCAATAAACATTCAACATAATATAGCATACTACCATTGAAATGTTATTGTTTCCTATTTTGTACTGTTTTTCATACAAAACAATTGCAGTCAGTATATAGTACTCTGTTATGAATATAGTAAAGGAATTAATTCTCACACAATATCATCTCCTCTCTTTAAGGCGGTGTGTTGTACGGATGGAAATCACTGTTGCCCTGTCGGCTACAAGTGTAATGAGAAGAAAACGTCCTGCATTAAAGCCTACCATGAGATCCCCTGGTACACAAAACAAGAGGCCAGGGTCACAAAGGGGTCAGAGGTGTTGCTTGGAGACAAAGATGTGAAGTGCGATTCAACGACCAGCTGTGCATCTGGTACTACCTGTTGTAAATTACCCACAGGGCAGTGGGGATGTTGTCCTCTTGTCAAGGTAAGTCTTTTTGGCCCTGTTTACACCTGATATTAAGATGCATTTTGGTTGATTGGATCACAAGCGGACAACACTAAATACAGGTGTAAAACGTTTTGCTTTCGTAGTGTAGACTCTCATGTGATTGAATGTGTCACAAAAGACTGCCTACTCTCCACCTGTGAAACATTATGGGAAGCACGCTAGCCAGATTGGGTTTAAACTTTGTTGCTGAAGACCCAAGTTTGGTTTGAAGATGAAAAATGTACCAAACACAATGTTCTCTGACCATTCCTAATCTCTAACACACACTAACAGGGTCCGGCGTGGTTCTTACGGCTATTAGAGCAGAAACGAAAGCTGCTGATCTCCACATGTTTTTCCATCGTCTCTGGTTCATATGTAAATTGAATGAGCTTATTTTGTCCATTTGATAGAAAGATCTGAAAACCCTCCCCTCGAAGAAATCAGGACAGAAGTGGTTAAAAGTGGAAAAAAGTGATTGATTGAAATATTATGTGTAAACGAGAATATCTACTTGTGATCCGAATGACCAAAACAATCTTAATATCAGGTATAAAGAGGGCCTTTGGTTATGTATTTATTACTTAAAGTACCTCTGCATTTATCATACAAAAGTTACATGGTTAAATAGCTTTACATGTTTATTACAATAACTGAAAGACTTTTATTCTATTAGCTATACGTGTGTTTTTGAGACCTTAAACAGAGTTTATTTTTGCTCTGAATGTCGTGTTTTGTGGAAGTTTTTCCATCTAACTGTGATTTTTTTCCTCTCAGTTTGAGTACTCGGAGCACCACAGGGTTTGTTTTCATGCGCTTTACATTAATTTGATACTCTTTGTGTTTGTGTGCTCTTCTGATTTTCCTCTCTGCAGGCTGTGTGCTGTGAGGACCATGAGCACTGCTGCCCACAGGGCTACACCTGCAACCTCGAATTCGGAACCTGCGATAAAGCGTCCGGCGTGCTCAGTGTTCCTCTGACACAGTTACAGACACACATCGACACGCATTTAGAAGAGGAGGAGCTGTGTGACGCGTCCACGCGCTGCTCAAAGACCCAGACCTGCTGTAGACTATCAGACTCCACATGGGCCTGCTGTCCATATAGAGAAGTATGAAATCCAATGATTGTTTTTCTGTGATGTCTGATATTATTAGTGCTGCTTGCTAAAGGAAACATCACTATCACTGTTACTTATTTTTATTGATTTGTTTACTGAATTTATTTTATTTCTTTATCTTAATTTTACATTTGTATATTTATATTTTATGTATTTTGTTATTATTATTTATAGTGTTTTTACTGAAACTTTTTTTATTTGTTTTATGTATTTATTGAATTTCCCAAATTGTATTTTTGTATTTATTTGTTCTTTACTGAAATGTTTTTATTTAATTTTTTTCTTTTTTGTCTTTACTTAATTATATTTATTGATTTGGTTAAGTAAAGATGGAAAAAAATTATGAAATTTATTTATTTATATTTTTATTTATTTGATTAATTATTATTTTTAGTGTTTTTTTTTTTTTTACTGAAATATGTTTACTTGTTTTATTTATCTAATTGTTTTTTGTCTTTGCCAATTTTTTATTTTATTTTTTTTACTGAAATTTGTTTTTGTTTTGTTTACTTTTTGTCTTTACTTGACCAAATAAAATAAATCGAATTAAGATGAAAAAAAAAATAATAATTTAAGTAAATTATATATATATATATATATATATATATATATATATATATATATTAGTTTTTTTAATCCATAAATAAATACAAAAATAAAATGAGAAAGATAATTACATAAAACAAACAATAAAATTTCAGTAAATACAAATAATAACCTAATAAATTAATTGTTTACTGAAATTAATATTTGTTTTTATTAGTTGATTTTTTTAATACATATTTATTTATATTTTTAGTCATACTTTTGTTTTTATCTTTTATTTATTGTTTGTTTTTTGTTTACTGAAATGTATATTTTATTGTTTTTTATTTATTTTATTTAATGAAATATATTTTTTGTTTATGTTATTTTTATTTATTGTGTTGACTGACATTTTACATGCATGCATGAAGTGAAATCAGTTCTACTGATAGCTATCTTCACCGAGGTATGCAAACATTTAACAGAGTTTTTTCTCTTTTTGTAGGCAGTGTGCTGTAAAGACATGAAGCACTGTTGCCCTATGGGATACAGTTGTGACCCGGAAGTGCACGGTTGCACTAAAGCATCCACAGCCACCTGGTGGGATAATTCTCTTTGAGTGAAAATCCACAGACTGACACTGGAACACATGTCCATGCATAACACAAGTGCACATCCATACACACACTCAGCACTCAGACATGTTGCATAAAGCATTGCTTTTAAAGAAGCCCTCTTTGGACAAGGGACTATGCATCATGTTTTTTCTTTAATATTTACCAGAACAAACACATACAGAGCCTTATGCTTAAGCAGGATACACTGAGAAACATTTTAGTTTTTGATTTAAATCGATTTTGTTAAGGGAAACTGACAATAAACCAACGCACATTATCAAAGTTATTATTTCACTTTAAAATCTCTACATGTACTCAGTTGCTGAAGATGTCAGAGTGACTATAGAAGTGATTTCAGCAGAATTAAAGTAAATGACATCTGAAGTCCATTGTGTGCATTGTTAGCGGATGTTGATTTTATGCATTTTAAATTGTATTGCCGATTACCACACAATCTAAGAACAGATATTATTGTTAGTGAGAAAAGCTACTGAGAATCAAAACTGAATGTATCAGCAGTGAACTAAACCTAAAACTGCAGTCCAATGCATCAACCACAAAAGCAACTTCATAATGACTTTAAAATCTGATAGAACAAATTTTAATCTGTAAAATTTGTTCCAGAATTGTAAATGTAATTGGCCTGTGATGAGAAATTAACCCTATATTTTACTTAGAGGGTGTTAAGTGTCAGGGTTCACTCCGAATTATCTGCTGTTTCCGTTGTAGGTTTCATTTGAAACGTTTCAAGTTGTCCGCGTGCATTTTTAAAAGTTTTCCAATTACTTAAAAGTGTTTATATTCAAGTGCAAGTGTCATTCAACAATTAATTTTGTGATTTTTGTCTTTATCTTATTTTAAAATTTACTGAAGGGTCAAATAAATTTGCTTACTGATTGACTGTGATACAATGGGGTTGATTTTGATTTTTTGGATTGTCCTTATTTTTTTTCCTCCGTTACTTGTTGAAGTGGATTTGTTTGTTTTTGTTTAATAATTATACCAGAAAAAAACACTGAAATTAAATACTTTTAAAATAGATTGCACGTTGACTCATTCGTGTCTCCTCAGACTGTTTTGATAAACTCTGTCTGGTTTCCATGGTGCGTGTTGGCAGATCCATCTCGGCAAAGTGATTGAATTTTTACCAGTATTGGAATAGGCATGTAAATGTCTTTAACCAATCAGAGAGGCTGACACAGATTTTCCAAATAGCTGTTGCTTGATGGTCTCATGTTTCACAGCTTGCGTGTGTTTGAGGTCTCACTCAGACCGGCTAAAACACGTTACCATCGACTGAAGCCATACAAGAGTGAAAAAATATTCATCAGCCAAGTGTGTTTGACGAAGGAAGAAAACAAGAGAAAGTTTGCAGATTTCCAGAACCCTGTCCAGGCTGATTCTTCTGGTATGTTGACATTTGGTTTAGAGAACTTAAACAACACCTGACCGGAACAACTTAGTATACTGGTGTAAGCCGAGTTAAAGCGAGTAGGTGTGTAAAAATAGATAACAGCTAAATCAAAATGCATCTGCAGGACTATTCAAACGTTTGGAGTTGGTAAGATTTATGTTTTAATGTCTCACGAGGCTTTAGTTAATGGGTTAAAAATACAATAAAAGCAGAAAATTGTGAAATAATATTACAATTCAAAATAGCTGTTTTCTATTGTAATATATTTTAAAATGTAATTTATTCCTGTGATGCAAAGCTGACTTTTTCAGCATCATTACTCCAGTCTTCAGTGTCACATGATCCTTCAGAAATCATTCTAATATGCTGATTTGCTGCTTAAGAAACATTTCTAATTATGATCAATGTTGAAAACAGTTGTGCTGCTTAATATTTTTTGTTGAAACACTTTTTTTCAGTATTCTTTAAAGAAAAGAAAATATTTACTTATCTTTTTACTGTCACTTTTGATCAATTTAATGCATCCTTGCTGAAAACAACTTTTAACTTGTAATTCTTGCATAACTATCCTGTTGTGTGTTGATTATGGAGCTGATAGGTGTGAATGCTTTATGTAATGAAGGCATTCTGAGCATGTGTGATGATGTTGAGGTACGAATGAACTAAATCACTGTATGAAAGTTTGACTATACAGCAAACAGTAAGTAGAAATCAAATTTCAATGGAGATGGTAAAGAGACTGACAAAAATTGCAAGAATGTTGGGACTGATAAATGATCCGGTATGAGAAAGTGTGAAAGGGAAAGACTGGGACAGCTGAAGGGAAGCGAGAGACACGCAGCTTCAAACGTGCCAAAATGTCACTTCTATTAATACACCCCAGCAACTGCTCTCCAATGAACACACTATCTGAGAGTGTGTTTGTATCAGGAAGTGTGAAGAAAGTGATGCCCCTGTTATCTTACCGACCTCCATTTTTGCTTATTTTTTTAGTTGAGACGAACGAGAAATGGCCATACCGACCATGTCTCGCTCCAGCAGGCTTACAGAGGTGTCTACACTGGTTTATCTGGATGAAGGGACCTCGACGTCCGGCACAGAGTGTGGAGAGGCGCCTGAACTTCAGCCAAGAGCTTTAAAGGAACCTCAGCCAGTGGGTGTAGAAGACACTAGAATTTCAAACATCATGCCGAGGGGTGAGAGAGGACAGTCACTTTAAAGGCTTAGTTCACCCACACATGAAAATTCTGTCCTTAATTACTCACCCTCATGTTGTTCCAAACCCGTAAGACTTTAGTTCATCTTCAGAACATAAATTAAGATTTTTTTAATGAAATCTGAGAGCTTTCTGTCCCTCCATAGACAGCTACGTAGTAGCACTTTGATGCTTCGAAAAGTTTATGAAGAGATTGTAAAATAATCAATTTGAATTGAGCGGTTTAATCCACATTCATTTTCTGAAGAGACTCGATCACTTTATATGATGAACAGATTTCGTTTATTCACATATAAACTTTGATCAGAGAATATAAACAGCTCAACCGCACTTGCTTGATGCGCGAGAACAAATCTCAATCATTCCTGCAGAAGCTCAAACTTGCTGCATAACGCAAGAATGAACCTCATTGGTTGTCACACATGTCAATCAAGCATGTTTGAGCTTCTGTTTACCAACTGATGTGTGAGTTAATGAATGTTTATATGTGAATAAAAGCCTAAATGAAATCTGTTTAGTGTATAAAGTCATTGTCTCTTCAGATAATTTTGAGTAAACCGCTCAATTCATATTGGATTAGTTTTACGATCTCTTTTATGAACTTTTTGAATTATCAAAGTGGTAGTTGCATAGACTGTCAACGGAGATACAGAAATCACTCAGATTTCATCAAAAATATCTTCATTTGTGTTCCGAAGATGAACAAAAGTCTTATGGGTTTGGAATGATATGAGTGTGAGTAAATGATGACAGAATTTTCATTTTTGGGTGAACTATCCCTTTAAAGGTTAATGGGTTCAAGAAAGGATGTCAACTACTTTTTAGTCAGAAGAGGATCTTATATTCTTAGAAATGAACTTTCTTCCAAGAACTGTCTAGTAGTGTTGTAGTATTCGAGACCGGTCTCGAAACTATATTTTTTGAAGATCTTGTCTCGGTCTTGAGTACTCGGTCTTGTGTCAGTCTCAGACTGAGGGTACATTTACAAGACAACATTGTACTATTTTGCTTTAATTTATTTTTTATGTCTATTTCAGTTGTAATAATTTTAGTACTAAAACTTATTTTATTTCAGTTAAGCCACGTTTTCACCGCCGGAACTTTCCCTAGGAAATAGGAACTTTGGGTGGTATGTGTTTTTACCACAGGAACCAGGGTCTAAATAAAGTTCTGGGTAAAAATATTCCCATTCAGAATGTACTCACTAGGTAGTACCAAAGACTATAGAATAACACAAGACGTGTCACTCGTATTGCAATATGGCGGAATAAGTCCCGCCTTCTAAATAAGAGCCAATCGCCGACTGGTAAAGTCTTCGCGTCACTTCAGCTGCCGTTAGAATCACCGGTTTCTATAGAAACAGTCAGACGCGCGCCTCCGAAGAGAAACTAAATTTATGAGCCGGTTGTTGTTAGATTTCATTGTTGATTTCAAATATGAAATTTAATCGTAAGGTTGGCGAACAGTTTTGGAGAATTTGATGTTTCCCCATACAAAGAGATTGCATGATGCCCAGGATGCCTGAGAGGCGTTTCAAAGATGGCCGCCGAGTGAAATGACTTGTCTTAAAGGGACTTTGGTAGTACTTTTTCAAAGTTCTGGAACTTTCGGGGTGGGACTTGGGCGCTGAACATGCTGATTGGTTGAGTTCATGCAGCATTTTGATTGTTTGACTCCACAGCATTTTATTTCAACCATAATTTTTTTTAAGTTTGTTGTGGTGTGTGCACCAACAATGGAGTTTAAAAAATACGACCGATGGACTGACGATGAGGTTCAGGCTTTATTAAGCTTATATGCAGAGGATGTAATCCAGCAGGAACTGGAAAGTTGCACGCAGTCCTCCGTCACCAGACTATCTTCACAGTACTTTAGACCTCTATGGAAATGCAGCTAGCAATAGGTCTGGGGGATTTTGTTCTGGGTAATTTTAGTGGAAACGCGGCTTAAGTTGCCAAAAAAAAAGTTTTTGAATTTTTGTTCAAATGTAATATTTTATCATGTTTTATTTTAGCTTAATTTTAGTTAACAAAAATGATTTAGTTTAGTTAAAAGGGACCTATAGTACCCTCTCTATAAGTTGTAATATAAATCTCTGGTGTCCCCAGAATGTGTCTGTGAAGCTTCAGCTCAAAATACCCCACAGATCATTTAATATAGCTGGTCAAATTTGCCTCTATTTGGGTGTGAGCAAAAACACGTCATTTTTGTGTATGTCCCTTTAAATGCAAATGAGCTGCTGCTCCCCGCCCGCTTTCCAGAAGAGGGCGGAGCTTTAACAGGTCGCTCAACAACAACAAAGCTGGAGAATCTCACGCAGCCAAAATCATTAAAGTCATATTTTCATGATATGTGCCCTTTAACAAAAACAACACTAGACTGTGAACTTTTTGAGGTTGATTTGGATGGGAAGTTGCTGTCGAATTTATGTTTGTGTTAATATTCATATGTTTTAAGTGATATTTATGTGTATTTACAGGTGAGGAATATCAAACGTCTGGCTTTACAAGTACAGAAGACAACAATATTGAGTCGTGCATCAGCAACAGGTTTGCACAATGTGATTCTTTCCATTTACTTTCAATTAAACGACATGTTTATGGTTCCATTTATTGATTTAACCGTGAGGTTTTCTGTGGTAATTCAAAGGTCTGATGCATCTAGTAAGAGAGAGAAGAAAGCTACATCCTACAGCTTCAGGAAACATCACTGGAAACGCAGAACGGAGATTGAAGACATGAAGAAAAGAAGGGAAACTTACAGAAAATACAGAGCAAGAAAGAAAGGAAATGCTCCGGTCGATTCAGACCAGAAGAGCAACAACTTCTCAAGATGCTCCTCAACACCAGAGCGTCTATCCCAACCTCAGCAGATCTCCCACGTGTGGGATTGTCCTCAGGATGTTGGCATTTCCCGTTTATGTCTTCACAGGCTGGAGGTTGACTTTCCTTCCACCAGCTCGATATCTGGCGGTGTGGAACCAAACTTGGACTCTGAGTTTGAGTATATTTATGCTGAGAGCATCAAGGGATGCGACTCTTCTTGTCACACTACTCCAGTTGACTGTAATACTCACAATACCCTTGTCAAAACTGATGTATGTAATGAACAAGACCCTGTATATGTCTGGAACAGCTTTGATGAAGACTCTGAAGATTTGTACGTCTCGAGTAACCTGCCTGGTTGCAGTATAGAAGCTACAGCAGGTTCTGGATATTCCTGCTATACTTCCAGGTTGAACGCTGATCACCTTGGGTCATTCATAGATGATTTTGACTTCAATTCGACTTGCATTTACACAGACTGGGAAAGGAGAGCTGACAGCACAGAAACCGACCACCGTGACAGTCTAGTCGAGGCGGAGTGGGGTTCAGCTTCATCTAGATTGAACTACAGCTCTGAGACTTCATGCTACACCACAGACTGTAACACGGACAGACTAACAAGCAGCTCAGATTCAGACAGCTGTGGTTTGGAGGGTGTTGGTGGCATAAAATTCCCTGAAGTGTTTTTGCCAGGTTGCTTTGATGCTCTAGGTACATTTGAAGACATCTGCAGCAACACAGAAAGCGATTCCGAGTCTTGCATTTCAGGGTTTTGCTTCAAACTGGAAGCAGGTGAACTGTGGGGCGTTGTGACTCAAACGGACCGTTGGCATTTCTCTGAATTTTTCGGTAAAATGGTTAAAGAAGTAACGCAGGAGAAAGACATGAATGTGAACGAGGGGTTTCTCTTCCACCCTAAGCAGGTGTGTGACTAAAGACAGTAATGCAGCTTGACAGTAGACAAGATACAAATGTGAATATTTATAATGTTTATGTACATAAAGGGGGCAAAATTATAAGGTATTGCCTGATTTTGAAAGTTTAATTGTTCATTCTCATTTAGATAACCTTTGCCATATAACATTCACTTAAAGTTAATCTTTAATTGTTTTTTTATTTTTAATTTAGACATCAAAAATACATTTAAATATATTTTCTCAAATATATTTTAAACTATACAAAAATATATATATAAAAAAAAAATAAATAGAAAAAAAAAATATATATAATATTTATTTTTTTTTCAATATGTTTTAGTTATGTCGTCATATTTTGGGGCAATTTTTTATTTATTGTCTAAATATATTTATATTGTCCAAAATATGTTTACAAAAAACGTTTAGCGTTTACTCAAAATGTATTTTAGGATTGGAAATGTATTTTCTTGCCCATTGTAGTAAATTTTGTACATTTAGCATATATTTTAAATATATTTTGGCAAGGGGAAAAATATTAAATATATATTATTATATTTATTTATATAATAAAAATTATCTGAAAATATATTTTTTTCTGTATGGGTTTTCTAATTGAAAACATAAAGTAAATGTATAAATTAACAAATAAATGTATAAATTAAAGATGAACTTTTAAGTGAGTGTTATATGTCAAAGGAAAAACATGAAAAGAATTTTGATTCATAATGAGAATATTTTATTACCAGTTCCTCCCACATGACCCAGTTTTTAACAATTTCAAAACGGTACAGTTCAGATCATTTTGTTAAATCTGAGGCCGGCAGAACAATTTTTTTTATCTATCAATTTCATTATCTTTTTTTCTATACAGTTATTTACAGCAGTTTTCATGGTGCACATTATTTCTTAGTTCCTCCAGGTGAAAAACTCAGAATATCGAGAGGGACGTGAATATTCACTTCTCCGCCACATTCAAAACGGGTCTTATGGAGACGTCTTCAGCATTCGGGACAAACAAACAGGATTTACATGTGCCGCCAAGAGGGTAAATATCCATTTCTGACTTATATATTAAAATTACTTGCACACTCTTTATTGGCATTGATGGTTCCATGAAGAACCTTGAACATGATCCATGGAACCTTTCCATTCCACAAAAGGTTCTTTATAGTGGGAAATGGTTCTTTAGAATTTAACAATGTTCTTCAAACTAAGAAAAAATAGTTATTTTTAGAACTATTCACTGAAAGGTTCTTTGGGGAACCAAAAATGGTTGTTCTATGGCATTTCTGTGAAAATCCCTTTTGGAAGCTTTATTTTTAAGAGTGTAACGCTAAATAGCTCTGAATATTCTTGATTGCATGCAGTGTTTTTGGAAAAAAATGCATGAAAACCATTTCCTGTGACTCTCTGTGATTATTTCCTAACTGATCCAATGCATTGCTCTCTTGTGAAGATTCCCCTTTGTAGTTTTAGGTGGGAGGAAGTAGAAACATGGAGCAGGATGGAGTCTCCTCGTGTCCTCCAGCTGTATGGAGCCGTGAGAGAAGGACCCAATGTGATTCTCTTCATGGACCTGAAAAGAGGTGATCACTTTTACCAGTGGAAGCCTCTAAAAATCAAGTCAACTCATATTTGAGCCAATCAATTCTCTCTCTCTAGGTTCTTTAGCTCAGTTGCTGAGAGCGAGGGGTCGTCTGTCTGAAGAACTGGCTCTGTATTATCATTCTCAGGTGCTGCAGGCTCTCAAACACCTGCACAGCAGACGCGTCGTACACCTTGATGTGAAAGGTTTGTGGCACGCTCATTGCTATGGATTTTCAGTACAAGAAATCCCTGAGATCATTCATGTGTTGATTTCATGTGTAGTTGACAACGTGTTGCTGTCTGAAGATGGCAGACAATGTTTTTTGTGTGATTTCGGGCTCTCTGAGACGCTCAATCAGGGAGGATACAGCATCAAAACCTTCAGAGGTGACTACACACACACACTCCAGCATGCATCCATGCCTACTTATAAAGAATAATAGATGCAGTGTGTGTGGTGTGTGTGTGTAGGGAACATTCTCCGTGGCACTGAGTCTCATATGCCTCCAGAGGTGGCGAGGGGCGACCATCGCTCTGCTAAAGCTGACGTCTGGAGCAGCTGCTGTATGTTACTGCACATGCTCAATGGACACCAGCCCTGGACACGATACTATCCTCATCCCCTCTATCTGAAGGTGAAGTGAGCATGCAGTCTGTGTGTGCTGCTTAGGAAGCAAGTCACCTTATTAGACACAACCAGTCAAAATTAACACACCTCCTCATTCTTAATTATGACCATTTCCAACATTTTAGAATAATGGTAAAATCATCAAAAAAACACACATGGAAATGTTATATGTATATGTTAGTGCTGTCAATTATACTTCTTATTTACATATACACATTATTTATTAACATTTTAACAAATATAAATATGTATAATATATGTAATTAATACATATTTAATAACATTTATATTTGTCCACAAAGTTTAATTTCACACATAAGATGTTAATCTTTAGAAGTTAATCTTTAATTTATACATTTACTTTAGGTTTTCAGTTATACAACCCATACAGCAAAAAATATATTTTCAGATATTTCATTATTATATTCATAACTAATATATATTTTTAAAAGTATGTTTTACAAAAAATCTATTTTGGCATGAAAACAAATTTGTATACATAACATATATTTAGCATATTTGACACATATTTTGGCCAGAAATATATATATATTTTTTTATTGAGTGTATCCATAACATGAATATTTTATTATCAGTGCATCCCTCACTCAATTCAGTTCATATTGCTTTATTGGCATAACATATTTAGGTACATATTGCCAAAGCATTGCATAAAGCAAAACAAAAACAAACAGAAAAACAAAAAAAAACAAACAAAAAAAAACAGACAAGAACATATATCTCTGACCTCATTTTAACCAAATTGCAAAACTTTAAAACAAAACAGTTCTGATCAAACCTAATTTCACACATTTAAGCATACAGATCAACATACGTTTAAGATCATAATGAACATAAATTCAATCAAAACTAAAATTCCGTCTAAACTATTGACTTGTGCGATATATACATGCATAATGTCTGTGTGTTTTCAAGACTGTTGATGCCTTGACTCTATATGCAGTCTGTGTAACTATGTTGAAATCTGTTATGATTATCAGATCGTCAGTGAGCCCCCTCCTCTATGGGAGATTCCACCTGACTGTGACCCCCTGACCTGTGATGTCATCAAGGGGGGACTGGTTAAGGAACCAGGAGAGAGACACTCAGCATCCGAACTGCTGCAAAAAACTGTTAAAGCACTCAGAACAGGTTCGAAATGTTTTATGGTGATGAAATGTGTATAATGTAAATATATAGAATGTCAACCTACTAACGTACACTACTGCTTAAATTTTTGGGGTTGGTAAGATTTTTTTTGTTTTTATGTCTCTTCTGCTCACCAAGGCTGCATAAAAATACAGTAAAAACAGTAACATTGTGAAATATTATTTAAATTCAAAATAAAAGTGTTCTATCTGAATATATTTTAAAATGTAATTTATTCCTGTGATGCAAAGCTGAATTTTCAGCATCATTAGGAGTCACATGACTCTTCGGAAATCATTCTAATATGATGATTTGCTGCTCAAGAAACATTTATTATTATTATCAATGTTGGAAAACTGTAAACATTTTTTTTTTTTAGGATTCTTACATAGAAAGTTCAAAAGAACAGTCTTTACTGCCACTTTTGATCAATTTAATAAATTATTAATTTGGTAAAAAAGCCCTTTATTTTATGCACATTTAGTATGTGGGCTCTCTGGGCCTGAAGCATCAGCCGAACAACGTTCAGCACCTCCATTTGAAGACTGTCTAAATGGGAGCTCTTCTGACCCATCCATCCCGAAAAGTCCAGAATCTACCATGACAACAAAGCCTCCTAGCTTCCCAGAAGACCTCTCAGCACCCACAATCCACTGGTTGAGCACATGGAGACAGGCAGCACTGAACGAGGATGATTCTGACTCTGAGGAAAGCGAGTGGGATGAGGATGCAGATATGAACAAACTAACAAGAGACAAGACGAGCAGCTGGATGGACAGATACTGGGGTGAGAAGCGAAACTATTCAGAGGATGACAGAGAGCTTGAATCTGACGAAGAGACTCAGATCAACGAACATCTGACTGATCAAACAGATGCTGAAGCTGATCATTTCATGGAAAAGAGAGTTGTGTTTGGAGGATGTGGCGAATATGACAGAAGTCTTTTAGAGGAGTCGGAGAGCTGGGATGGAGACATCCGAAGCTTTGTGGATGATGATGATGATGATGAAGAGGTGGAGAGTGATTTGGAGAGTCTTCGAGAGCTGGGAAGCGATTTGGCACAAGAGTGGGAACCGTTTCTACAGCTCCAAACACTTTATTGCCCGAAAGAAGCTCAACTGCATAGTGAAGAAGACAGCTACTCTGAGTCTGAGGAAGAGTCGGTCATGCTGAGGAAGAGTGGTGAGCTGGATTTGATCGATTGCTTCCAGTTTGTACGTACTTTTATAGAGTCGGTTCTTATTATCATGTATTTATAATTATCGTTCTTGGTTTGAACAGAACAAAAAGGCAAAAGTTTACCTGATTCTCACAGACTGCAACCTCTCATCTGCACCAGCCGCTGTGACTCTGAGCAAGATCTTAGTGAGGAGGTGAACATGCAGTCATAATAATCATTTTTATTAAGGGGATAGTTCACCCAAAAATGGAAATTTGATGTTTGCCTGTTTACCCCCAGGGCATCCAAGATGCAGGTGTTTCTCTTCAGTAGAACACAGATGATGATTTTTAACTCCAACCGTTGCCGTTTGTCAGTCGTATAATGCATGTCAATGGGAACTCCATCTATAAGAGTAAAAAAACATGCACAGATAAATCCAAATTAAACCCTGCGGCTCGTGACGACACATTGATGTCCTACGACACGAAACGATTGGTTTGTGTGAGAAACCGAACAGTATTTATATCAGTTTTTACCTCTAATACACCATTATGTCCAACTGCCTTGCGCACGGCATCCGGTGCATGAGGTGTGTATGCGCTCTAGGATTAGTCCACTTTCAAATAAAATTTTCCTGATAATTTACTCACCCCCCATGTCATCCAAGATGTTCATGTCTTTCTTTCTTTAGCTGAAAAGAAATTAAGGTTTTTGATGAAAACATTCCAGGATTTTCCCCCACAAATGATTGCCTTGTAGGTGCTTCCGCTTTCCGTATTCTTCAAAAAGCTTATGCTGTATGTCCTACGGCTTCCCTATTCAACTGAAGGAATGAACGTGCCGCCAGTCCTACCCTTTCCTATTTTTTCCATGCACGTACAAGGTGATCATTTGTGTTTATAAAGTATATACAGTTGTATTTTTTAGAAAATGACCGATTGTTTTGCTAGATAAGACCCTTATTCCTCGTCTGGTATCGTTTAAAGCCCTTTGAAGCTGCACTGAAACTGTCATTTTGACCTTCAACTGTTTGGAGTCCATTTAAGTCCACTATAAGGAGAATAATCCTGGAATGATTTCATCAAAAACCTTAATTTCTTTTCGACCAAAAAAAAAAGAAATGAACATCTTGGATGACATGAGGGTGAGTAAATTATCAGGAAATTTTTATTTGAAAGTGGACTAATCCTTTAAACTATGCCAGAGCGCATGCACACCTCACGCACCGGATGCCGTGCGCAAAGCAGTTGGACATAATGGTGTATTAGAGGTAAAAACTGATATAAATACTGTTCGGTTTCTCGCACAAACCGATCGTTTCCTGTCTTAGGACATCAATGTGTCGTTACGAGCCGCAGGGTTTAATTTGGATTTATCTGTGCATGTTTTTTTTTACTTTTATAGACGAAGTTCCCATTCACTCGCATTATAAGACTGACAGACAGCAATGGTTGGAGTTTTGTGTTCTACTGAAGAAACAAAGACACCTACATCTTGGATGCGCTGGGCGTAAGCAGATAAACATCAAATTTTCATTTATGGGTGAACTATCCCTTTAAGGTTTATTTTGCCAGAACATCAAATGAACCCCATGTTCTTGTTTTAAAGGACTCTGATGATTTAAGCTCAGGGGTCTTCTCCTCCTGCAGCACCGCAGATGATCAAAGCTTCAATGTGGATTGGTCCGTGTCAACTGATCAGACGCCTTCTTGCTACTTTGAAGGTAGGTCTCATCATCATTAAAGGATTAGTTCACTTTCAAATAAGATTTTTCCTGATAATTTAGTCACCCCCATGTCATCCAAGATGTTCATGTCTTTCAATCTTCAGTTGAAAAGAAATGAAGGTTTTTGATGAAAACATTCCAGGATTATTCTCCTTATAGTGGACTTCAATGGACTCCAAACGGTTGACGGTCAAAATTACAGTTTCAGTGCAGCTTCAAAGGGCTTTAAATGATCCCAGACGAGGAATAAGAGTCTTATCTAGCAAAATGATCGGTCATTTTCGTAAAAAATACAACTGTATATGCTTTATATTAACAGATGATTGCTTTGCACGTTCTTCCGCTTTCCGTATTCTTCAAAAAACTTATGCTGTATGTCCTACGCCTTCCCTATTCAACTTACAGAAAAAAAACAAAACTGGTGCCGGATTCGTTGCGTAAGTTGAATAGGGAAGGCGTAGGACATACAGCATAAGCTTTTTGAAGAATACAGAAAGCGGAAGCACGTGCAAGGCGATAATTTGTGTTTATAAAGCATATACAGTTGTATTTTTTTTTTTTTACGAAAATGACCAATGGTTTCTCTATATAAGACTCTTATTTCTCGTCTGGTATCATTTAAAGCCCTTTGAAGCTGCACTGAAACTGTAATTTTGACCTTCAACCCTTTGGAGTCCATTGAAGTCCACTATAAGGAGAATAATCCTGGAATGTTTTCATCAAAGACCTTCATTTCTTTTCAACTGAAGATTGAAAGAGATGAACATCTTGGATGAAATGGGGGTGAGTAAATTATCAGGAAAATTGTATTTGAAAGTGAACTGATCCTTTAAGTGCTTATGTATGTCATGTATTGATTTGTGCCGTGTACAGGTCTTGGTGTGGATATATGGGTGGAAGATGTAAGTGGAGAGAGTTTAAAGATCAGAGAAAGGCCTCAGGTGAAAATCGGACACATTGCTGTGGGAATCAGTGAACAGGTGAGATTTTAGTGTGATGTAGGTTTTTAAGATTCAAATACAAGTTGGCTTTTCACGTTATTATAAGCAATTTGATTAATTTTTTAGTAACTGATAAAATTGTGTCACAGATATCTTTGAGGACCTTCAGTTTGGCCACGCTGGATGGGCGGCTGGTGTCTCCGGACACAGAAGTGTGCGAGTCGGGCATGTGGCTGCAGTGTGTCCCTGCTCCTGATGGCAATCCCAGCTGGGATTGGAGAGTCCGAGATGGGAAATTAGAGCTGCAAGAATATGATGGACATTCAGACACCTGCTCAACACTGGCACTCTAGCAAAAGTGACCACACAAACAAACAGAACTGGAGTTGTTTACATCTCTTTCTATTCATTTGTATGCATTTGTGTATTAATTTGTGTTGGATTGAATTCAATCCTAATGTGTCAAATTATACAATTACTTTGGCGCAAATGTACAGGTATGTTGTTAATTTGTTGTATTTATAGTTATTGTTATGAAGACAACGCTGTTGGTCAATATTAAAATATACACAGACACACCGTTTTAGAAAACGCTCAATACTTTAATATAAAATACATATATTTTTGTGTATGAAGACAAACGCTATTACAATGTAAACTAAGGCGTGTACTGTTACTACAATAGATCGGAAGTTCTTACTTCCTCATTTCCCAAATCCAACCGGATCTGTCGGTCGTTCTGATTGGCGCTCACTTATAGAAGGCGGGATTCTGCATTGTTCTACTTATCTGATTGGATCGAATTATGTGGTGGGCGGGACCTGTCTAGCCGGTGCGTTGAGTTGCTACATACGCCATTTTGCAGTGACAGCGGTGCGCTACAGCAGTGGAGACATAAAGCTCGAGAAGCCCCGGTTTAGAGGTGACTTTATTTTGCTGCCTTCGTGATAAACATGTTCACTTATTGATAATTACGTTAAGCTCATTAGTCATATATTTATCCGTTTTAAAATGATATAATCCTTCATTTAAAGTACCAGCTGGCTGCTCTTATCTTGTGTGTAGCTAGTCGGCTAATCTGCTAAAGATGCTTGGTCCAAAAAAATCTGTTTATTTGAGGAAAACGCGCCTCAAATATTATGTATTAGTACTTAAAACTGTCTGTAAAATAATCTTAAAATTGTTTGTGGTTAAAAACTAGCTAATCTGCTATTATAACAGAGGTTATCGCCATTACAATGTATTGTTAGTATTGTTAAATTAATCTTAGTTTTAAGTATTAAAGGCCCGGTTTCACAGACAGGGTTTAGATTATGCCAGGATTAGCCTTAGTTTAATTAGGGCATTTAAGTAGCTTTTATAAACGTGCCTTAGGAAAAAAAAAAAAAAAAAAACATTACTGGTGTGCATCAAAACAATGGAAGTGATATATTTTAAGAGATGTCAGTGTAAGTTGCTTTCAGTTAAAACAGCTCAAACATGCATTTTAGACTGGGACTAACTTAAGCCTCGTCTTTTAAACTTTGGATTAAATATTGACTAGCTATCAGTCTGCCACAGATTCTGTCCCATACACATCTAATGGTGTTTGTCCATTTTTTTAGACATTTATTCACAAAATGTGCCTTATATTTTATTGTAAACAGCCATTTAAATGACATTAGCCTTATTTAAGTGTTATTGCATTGCTTTGAAGCATAGAGACTGTCGATCCCAGTTTCAAAGACCTTGTTATACATTGATTCATAAAAAATAAAAAGCTACATCTGATGTCACCTAATATCAGACAATATTTTCTTCCTGTGAACTTTAATGAAAATGTGACCGTGTATGAACATTACTGTGTGTTGTTTTGAAATGGTGCTTTTGAATTAAAGTCAAAACACTGAAATGCATGTAGTATGTATCTTATGTGCTGTATAACCTGTTTTTAAATTGAAAAATATGTTTAACTCTTAATTTTGCAGTGTAAAGCATGGGGAATGTCTTTGCAAACCTGTTTAAGGGTTTATTCGGGAAGAAGGAGATGAGAATTCTCATGGTCGGTCTTGATGCCGCTGGTAAAACCACCATCCTGTACAAACTCAAGCTGGGAGAAATAGTTACCACTATTCCCACTATCGGTATGGCTGAAGACGTCATTTTCTTTTTTTTTTTTTTTTTTAACACATCTGTTATTTGTTTTTGGCAGTGTTTGCTATCTTGATTTTTCACATGTTTCTCACAGTTTGACCTTGTGCATCATGTTGCACAAAGCTCTTTTGTTCTCATCTCAACGTTGCCATGTTCACATTATCTGCTTTGTTTTTCTTTGTGCGTGTTGAATTTGTGTCTGTAATGTCCAAGCTTTATAGTTATTTTCTCCTCTTTTCACTTGCAGGTTTTAATGTAGAAACGGTAGAGTATAAGAATATCAGTTTCACAGTTTGGGATGTTGGTGGCCAAGACAAAATCAGGCCGCTTTGGAGGCACTACTTCCAGAACACTCAAGGTAAACAATCAAAATGAGTGTATTTTGCTGTAAAAATGAATTGATGCAAATTTGCTTGTGATGTAACAATGTTACAAAATCATGTTCAACAATTATTATTGTAATGATTTTCCTGATATTCCTGTTGGCAGGCCTGATCTTCGTAGTTGATAGTAATGACAGGGAACGAGTTAATGAAGCCAGGGAGGAGTTGACAAGAATGTTAGCAGAAGACGAGCTGCGTGACGCAGTCCTTCTCGTTTTTGCAAACAAACAGGTGAGCATCACTTATCTGCAGTATTGCCCATCTCTCCACGGCTCTTTGAAACAATATTACATGCAAATAATAAAAGCAACCAACCATACTGTCATGCATAGTCATGATGGTGAGATAAATTGACTTGTCTGCTTTAAAAGAGAGAAGAAAATGCTACCCTTTTGTTGTTGACATCAAAACCACTGTGAAATTAAACTGGTTAAATTCAGAAGCTTGTCAATTTGGACAGATGCCAACATGAACAGGTTACTTGACGTTCTCATCTTTAAAAAAGACACAAAGAAAATACAACCCAGACTACATTAAAAACAGGTTAACCCTCTGATACCCAATGCAAGTTAAATAATACTTTCACTAAATATAGTTAAAAAAAATGCACATAACAGTAGCTGATACTCTGAAGTTTTGGTGAAAAAAAAATTGCATATCTTGCTGAAGTTGCACAGAATGGCACCAGCCAGCTGACACAATTTACACTTTGTAAATAGATAAACTTGTTCTAAAATAAGTATTTGAGATCTAATATTTTTATCTTTTATTTCTAATCATCTAGTGATGGGGAAAAAAGCTGACATGCCCTGAAATTTTGAACATAAGTAAATTTACTGTTTGGAATATACAGCAGTGGCCAAAAGTGACATCCGGAGGGATTATATGTTTTTGTTTTTATATGGTGTCTTGATACCATGCCCTGAAATTTTGAACATGCGTAAATTTGAGACCGTTTTTGGGATGTGCTATAGGGGTCCAACTCTTTTCAGTTCAATTTAGAAGGGTTTATTGTCATGACAAAAACATAAATTTTTGTATTGCCAAAGCAAACAACAAAGAAAATGATTTTGAAAATGTGAACATTTCGTAAAGCCTATGTACAGAAAATAATAATAATAAAACTAAATAAAAAATCTCTATATATTTATATACACATGACTATATATTGCAAAAAATATTATAAAATTACATAAATAGCAAAAATGATAAATAAAAAAAAAAGATATGTAGTTTTCACTCTATAGAGCCTATTCAGTTAGATACAAAAATTATTCAGTTTTTATCATTATTGTCTCATTGATAAAGCAACATGCATTTCATTTAAACGAAGAGCTATTAAAATGAGTACAATATATTTAAAATACACTTTGATGTAAATATTTATTACAGTATTTACATTTTCCATGACTCTATCTTTACTGGTTGCAATATACAGTAGTGGCCAAAAGTGACATCTGGAGGGAATTTTTTTATTTTTGTTTTTTGTTTTTTTTATGACCCTAAAATTTCAATTAAATGATTAAAAATGAGGAAACTATTTTCTTTTTTTTTTTTTTTTAAATATTTTAAATATGAGGGAATAACAAAACAATAAACTTGGTTAAGATATTTATCTGACAAAATTATGGCAAAAAAGGCAAAATACATGCCAAAAAGTCATTTTTTCTTGGTTCTCTCGTTTTTGCATGCTCATAATGTCTTTGTGTGACAGCCTGGCCAAAAGCTGTTTGCACAATTTGGCATGTTTCATTGCTTTATCACAAATAAAAAATTAGCTTCAAGCACAACAATGTAATATGATTACAAAATCGTTAAATAAAGGGTAAAGATATCAATTTTCCTAGGCTGGACATCACCTTTGGCCACTACTGTATTATTTTCAAATACATTTGTGCGCTAAAATGTGTGGATACTTAGTGTATCAGAAAATAGTGGTGAAATTTTGCAACCTTGTTTGTGCAAATTTTGGCTTCTTAAAGACTTGTTTAAAAATATATATCTCATCATGAATATTAATGCTTGGGGGGGTCTGAAGTTTAAAGTCAAAAAAGTACAATTTTAGAACTTCCTGCAGGATAAAATCAAGTTTGTCATTTAAATATGCTGTTTCATTTGAAAACATGGGTACGGTTCTGAATGCCATTTCATGCTGATTTTACGTGTATTTTTAAATCTCTGTTTGTATTTGTCTCCTGTCCATCACAGGATCTTCCCAATGCCATGAACGCAGCTGAGATTACAGATAAACTGGGCCTTCACGCCCTCCGTCATCGTAACTGGTACATCCAGGCCACCTGCGCTACCAGCGGAGACGGGCTCTACGAGGGGCTGGACTGGCTCTCCAATCAGTTGAAAAATCAGAAATGAGCTAGTCTACAGCCTCCAAATCTGTGTGTGTGTTTGTTGTTGTGTGAATGGGTAGGTGTGTGTGTTTTGTGTGTGTGTGTTTGAGAGAGCGAGACACACACAGCTACAGTACTGACCCAGACTTTGACTGAACTCAGTATCCCATGTCCTCCCCCTCATTCGTTTAGGTTTGGGCATTGCTGATTCAGACTGTGTTTGTGTGTGTGTGTGCATAGTGAAGCGTTTATCTTTAGTATGCACGTTAGCAAGAATGTATCGTTTCATGTGTGTATGAAGGCTTTTCTGTCTGTTTGCTTGGTTTGGGAATGACCCCTGGCGTGCCTTTTATACACACACATCTCCTCTTCTCGTTCCACCTCACAAACTGTAATACGACTCTCGTTGTTTTTGCTCCATACTGCACCATGCGTGGTTTTCACATGGCGAAGAAAGAACCAAGGTTGTCGGATATGAACCGTTCACTGCGATAACCGAATCACCTCTCCTCCGCCATTATTACAGGCCTGCTGAATATACAACACGTACACTTTAGATATAAAGCTTTAAATTGAGATTAAAAACCTGCCCTGTATCTTTAGGAAAAAAATGCATTGTAACCTGTATCAGGTGAGGATCGATTCGCTCAGATTCCCCCACCACCACCATCCTTGATCGTTCTTTTTGAGTCATTTGAAAATCAGGCTGTTTTATTTTTGGCTCTTCAGGTCCATGTTTTAATTTGTGAATGTGTCCGAATGTGGGTAGTGGAGTCGTGGGCAGTTTCTGGTTTCCTACTGTACACTACCTGTTTCCAGCCGCCACACAGACCCCGAGCACAATCACAGACTGCTGAACATTCCCCCTACCACCAAATTGTTGGATTTGATTTGAATTAAAAACATCATATATTACATGTTTGGTTATGTTTATTTCATGCATCTTGGAGAATCTTGTGGGGTGTCAGGTTTCAGACTGAATTTGAGATTAATTCGGTGTTCTTTTTCACAAAGATTAATCTAGAGTTCATCTAATTAAACTGTGTATTCTAGGTCGGAAGTTTCTTCTAAATCATTGGTCTTCAAAATGGCGTCCACCAATTTGTTTCTTATATATGCTAACTAGTAAAGTTAAGCTAGACGTTTAATTGTTCCTCCTACCTTAAAATGTATTAAGTGAAATTCAAATTTAATATGGCTGTGTACATCAGTAATGATTATTTGAATAGATTTGCAGCATCTTAACAAGGTAAACTACCATTTAATAGTTTGGGGTTAGTACGATTTATTATTTTTTTTAAGAATTTTTTTTTTAATCAGAAGGGACAGTGAAGACGCATATAATGTTACAAAGTCAATAAGATTTATGTTTTTCGGAAAAAAAGTCTCCTATACCCACCACAACAAACGGTAATATTGCGAAATATTACTAAAATTCAAAAGAACTCTTTTCAATTGTAATATATATTAAAATGTAATTTATTCCTGGGATGAAAAGGTGAATTTTCAGCATCAATACTCCAGTTTTCAGTGTCACATGATCCTTCAGAAATCATTCTGATATGCTGATTTGCTGCTCAAGAAACATTTCTTGATAGTTATTGAAAAATGTACCATGGTTTCCATTAACTTACTTAACTGAAATTATTAAAATTGTGCTTGGCACTAGCCACAACCATCTAAATGGCATATTTGGAGAGCTTATTTTGATCCCATATTAAATTAATAGTAATAATAGCTGTAGTAACTGGTATTTTGCTGGAAAATTTGGTTACCATGGTATTAAATGTATAACAGATAGTTGCCCCTTTAATCTTGTAAACACAGCCATATATTCAGAAAGACGTATTTATGATAAAACAGGTTTTGCACAGTATTATTTTGTAATATTCATGGCAGGTAACATGAATTTTGTCAAAATTAATCTGTCCAGGTATTGCAATACAAGTATTAATGTTCACTACATTCACATATATTTTGAATTTAAATTATTTTCCTGGCTGCTTTGGAATGAGATTACATTATGTAGCTTACATTAGTATTTTTTCCTCATAAATGTTCATTTTTGTGTTTAAAATGTTTCTTGAGGATTCAACTTCGCTATGACATGGCACCTAAAGTGGGCCAAGGTGTGTCACTGAACACATTTTATGACCCTGTTACAAATGTTTTCTTTCAGTAGATGACGAGACGTCCTGAAATTTAATTAGTAGGCTATTAATTTGCCTAAAGTACAAATTTAAAGGGATAGTTCGCTCAAAAATGATAATTCTGTAATAATATAATCACCCTCATGTTGTTTCAAACAAGTATGACTTAATTTATTTTGTTGAACATAGAAGATATTTTAAAGAATATTTAATTTTGTCCATACAATAAAGGTCAGTGAAGTTCAAAACAACAGTATAGACCCACTGCCTTTAATTGTATAGACATTTTTCAACATATTTTAGTTTGTGTTTCACAGACATGTGGATTGGGATGACATGAAGTTGAGTAAATGAAGACACAATGATCATTTTAGGTGAACTATCTTATTAAAATTTATTAAAAATATGACATCAAAGTACCGCGAGAGTGATTGAAAAGCTTAAGGAGTGGTATGCTCTCCAATCGCTCTCGCGGTAATATGATGTCATACGCCGATCGGTCTGCTCAGGGTCGATGCTCCTCGAACAAGTAGAAGGACCAGCACGAGCTCATCACCTATCTGTCTTTTAAAGGGACAGTTCACCAAAAAAATGAAAATTCTGTTATCATTAACTCACCCTCAATTTGTTCCAAATCTGTATGAATTTCTTTGTTCCGCTTAACACGGAGATATTTTGAAGAATGTGTCCAAATTATATATAACTATGGAAGTAAATTGTGCCCCACAACTGTTTGGTTGCCCATATTATACAAAATATCAGAAAAATAACAGAATAAAAAAAAAAACAGGTTTAGAACAACTTCAGGATGAGTAAACGATGACGAAATGTTATTTATTTATTTATTTGGGTGAACTGTCGCTTTAAGAGTAGGCATGAACTTTACCTGCCCTTCCTGCAGCTGTACATTCATGAGCTCCGCCCACGCGTGAGGTGTTTTCAAACGAAACTCGACTAGAGTAAAGAGGATGTTACTCATGCCGGCTGGACTGGATGAAACACTCTAGAAACACTACAACTTCTGCTTGTGTCGCCGTATACCGATACTAGAGTTAAACAACAACAGGTGGACAGTGTATGTGTAGGTGAGTCTTTTACACTTGTGTTACACTGTTTTTACACTGTATGACTTAAACTCCATGGCTCTGCATGTCAACATCTTACTAGAACAGAAACTAAACTGTACAAGTCTCTGTGACCCTGAGCTGTTAAACAATAAGTGTACTAATTGTATATTCAAAGGTTAGTGAGAAGAAATATGTTGTTTCATGAGTTCTGATTACACATTTACTCTCACTAAATGATAGTCACTAAATGATAGGCTTAATTCAATTTAAAAAAAAAAATCAAAACTGTGGTCCAATTTACGTAATACATGGTACTCTAGGGTGCTTGGTAATAACATGGTAGTACTAATGTCATAAATGTTGATAAATACTGTTTTTGACCATTAACTGTACATCTAGAACAGTGAATCCCAATGTGCCACAAACATAAAACAGATTAAAATGACTAAATATTTAATGTTTATTATTAAAAATAATAACTAGATGATGTGTGCAAGCTTGTTCGCATGAGTTTCATTACATAATATAGTGCTAATTGGTCTTTTTTTAATTAATATTAGTCATTTTTTTTTTGTCCAAAGGCCTTAATAATAATAAAAAACAAACATATGACATCCAAAGTATGTAAGGTAGTACAGCTAGATCTCCTTTATTGAATCCAAAAGGCTTAATTATATTTTGCTACATATAAAGTTATTTTAAAGATTTTGAAGTGTCAAAAGGTCATTCGGTTTAACCGTCCAAAGGCCAATACAGCCATTTAATTTGTGATTACAATATCTTAAAATGTAATAAATGCATATATTTTTTATTCTGCCATGATTTTATAACATCATATTTCAACATAGTGCAAAATGGTATTAAAATTATGTGTAGAAGTCGTTGCTTTGTTATGAGAAAGAATGTATGGAAATTTTTTTTTATTGATGTTATTCGGAGTAACCAATATAAAGTGATGATTAAGTGAGGTTTTGATTAAGTGATGCGTTCAATATCATGTGACAGGATGTGACATCATTCAGATACCTGCACAGGACCACATGGTCGTGAAGCAAAGTAACTAACCCTCTCTTAACTATTTGAAAAATTAATGTTTTCACTTGATCATACGCATGTCCCGAAACATCAGGTCATTTGGTGCAACCGCTATAAAACATGGAAAATGTTGTAAAATTTAAAAACTTGTACTAAATATAAAATGTTTGATTGTTCTTTTGCTAGCTAGCTAGATATCAGCCGGTTAGCATTGTTTGAAAATATCGTCATTCGGTATAACCAAAAGTGTCATTCGGTGAAACCGAAATTTTGGTTAAACCGAATGACTTTTTTGGTGACAAATTGTATCCATCTTGTAAAAAAATGACAAAAGCAGTGTTAATTGATTATAAAAACTACATAATCTCACTTAATAAAACTTCAAAATAAATTAAATCTCCATTATGTTTTTTTACACTTTTAAAAACCTTATTCATCAATGACCCATATATACATATATAACGTTAGTGATAATGTTGAATAATATCTAATATGACATACATTAGTGGCCAAAAGTGATGTCCGAAGAGGATTGGTTTGGTGATTTGTTTCTAAGTTTGATGAAACTATCAAAATATGAGGAAAATATTTTATATTTTGAAATATTTAAAATATGAGGGAACAACAAAACACTAAACTTGGTTAAGGAATTTATCCGACAAAATTATTTGTCAAAAAAGGGGTAAACTACAGTTGCAGGTTTTGTTTTAGTATGCAAAAAAAGCATAGCAAAACAAAAAGCTTACAAGAAAAAACATGCATTGACTGCAACATAATCAAATTTTTAATAATTTGAATAAAGGGTGAAGATGTCAGTTTTCCTTTTGGCCATTACTGTAAGTTAGAGAGAGAAAAAAAGATGGGGAAAACAACTCTAAAATAATGTTTATAGTTTGTTTCAGGGATGCTTTATTAAGCAGTAAGAATATTATTATTTAATAATTTTGTTTACTTTTTATTGATGGAAGGCATTTGTTCTCATTATTTGTTGAGCAATGTTGTATTACACTATATTATAGTCCTGTACTATACTTTTGAAACATCATTTTAGGTGACAAAACAACAGTTCAAAGCAGGATAAACAAGGCAGCACGTCATGCAGAGGACAGAGCAACAGGTGCACAACCGCTCTCACTTACTTTCATTTCTCCAAACTGTTTGTGCGCCACTTTGACTGTCTGTCACTGCGTTTGGTCTGGGGTCGTACTGATGTGCAACCTGATTTCTGATGCACGTTTAAGAGAAATCTTTCCTTTGAGCATGAAAATGGGGCCTGTGTGGTTTACCTTCTGTGTTATTTGATGTAAGTAGAGCCCGCAGCCTTGTTCATGGACAATGGAGCTTTATTTGCCTGAGAATGACATCACCCTTTTAATTGACAGGTGCAAGATAGAGTTTGTGTATGTTAGATACAGAAAAGAAAAGAATTGTTTTGTCTAGTTGCATGAATATTAGAAAGTGTGATTGTTTGATTGCTTTATACTTCAGAGCACCTTGTGCTTTAACAAACAAACTTGCTGAGAAGTGTTGACAAGTATTTGTTTATGACCGAGTGTGTTTAAGAGGTGAACGGTTGAGTTTTAGTGCCAGCTTCCTGGTTCACAAGTTCTTGTGTGATCAACATGAGTGTATAGTCAACACTTCTGTATTCTTTAGCAACAGAGAATAAAAGATGAACAACAAACTACTGTGAAAGGTGTGACTTAATCACTCGCTTACACACATTAGGCACACGTCATTGTTTTCTTATTGCTCTTGGCTGAAAATCAGGTTCTGCCGTGTTGAGTAAAGATCTATTTTGGGAAGGGGAACTTTGTCTGTACTTAGGAAAACAAATGTTGAATATTGTCGCGACATGTGGTTGGTGTAGAGTAGTAATAGTTCAGTGTATGAATCACACCTGGAAGTGGCAAAATCATTTTTCACTTCTGATTTTCTGAAAGTGTTTGTCCTGTCTCTCTCTTTGCAGTGATGGAGGTGGAAGGCTGTAGGTCAGAGGTGGAAGTGTTTAGGAGGTCAGCGGTTGAGACGATGTCTACAGGAGATTCAGTGTCTGGGGAATGTTGTCCATTGTCCCAAAACGTTCAGATGTCAACACCTCGATCGATCCCTCTGTCCATGAGAAACACCGACAGGTAAATCGTGGCACTTGGTGTTTGTATTATTTGGCTGTGGTTGAAAATTTGCTTAAAATACAAACTGACTTACAATACAATGATGTAATTCTTTTTTTATCTCTTATTTTTTATAAATAATTTTATTTACGTTTTACTTAAATAATTTTATTTCATTTAAAGCTGTAGTCCGCAACTTTTTTTGTGTTAAAAATGTACAAAAATGATATAATGAGAATATGCAACATGAATCCATTTTCCAAACCGTGTTTTTGTCTTATCCTGAATCATTATAATAAATGTTTATATTCAGACTGTTTCAGACCGGACTGGTAGGATTCGCCGCAGAGAATTACAGTAACTGCGTGACTCGCCATAGACATACACTAGTAGCTCCGGCTAGAATGTTCTTCCGCAAGACGCGTGCAGTTCTGTTTATTAACCGCTAGAGGGCCAAAAATCACGGACAGCAGCTTTAATATAAATGACTTAATTTTTTTTAATTAATTCTTAAGTAAATTTTATTTAATATTAATAAAATTAAATTAAATTTTAAACTATAGTAATAGTTTATATTCCAAACATTCCAAGTTAAATTTAAATCAAGATTGACACAATCAAATTTATTTGTAGACATTCCTGGTCTTATTGTGATTTTTATTGTAATTTTTATTGTGATTTTTATTGTAATTTTTTATTTTATTTTGTTACTGTAGAAATAATGTCTAAACAGTTTCAAACAGTTCAAAGTTGAGTTAAATGTGTAATTCTGTTGGGGTTTTTTATTTTACATAAATATTTTTGTTTAATTTAATATAGATTTATTTTTATTTTTAATATCATTTTTTTATTTTATTATTTTTTTTAAATATAGCAATAGTTTATAAACAATTCCAAGTTGAATTTAAAGTCAACATGGATCAAGATTGGCACTATTTAATTTGCTAGTAAACATTCCTGGTCTTTATCATTTAATTTAATTTAATTTAATTTAATTTAATTTAATTTAATTTAATTTAATTTAATTTAATTTAATTTAATTTAATTTAAAACCAAGTTGATTTTAAAGATGTAATTCTGTTTATTTAATTTATTTTTTACACAAATAATTTGATTTAATATAAATTATTTTTATTTTATTTTTACAGTAGTTTATAAGCATTTCAAGTCAAATTCAAAGTCATCATGAAAGTAAGATTGACCCTGTTTACTTTTTTGTACACATTGCTGGTCTTATCGTGAATTACTTATTATTGTCTTTTATGAAAAAAAACTATTAGTGTTTATTTGAGCAATTTCAGCAAATGTTCATCAATTCCTACTTTACATTTACTCTTGTTGAATATCCCAAATGTCAGATTACGGAAATAAATGTGTTGACATGTTCGTGATACTTTTTAATCATTATTCTTCCTGGTCTTGTGATTCTAGTGGTCCATCAAAACGGGAATTTCGAGCTTCATCCGCACCTTTGATTCCCAATCCATTTCCAGAGCTCTGCAATCCGGCGCACTCCCCGGTGCTGCCCGGATCTCTCGGCGAGCGGGACCCTCTCTCTGACAACAGAAAACATGTAAGCATGGCTGGATGGTTTAATTGGTGACACAAATGACAGGCAGTTGCCTGTGGCACTATGAATTTTCAGTAGTTATAAAAGGTGACAGCCGCTTTGACACGCCATCCTCTAGGGAAAAACAAGCGCACAAACAAATCACTGGGCGTTGAGTTCATAGACCTGTCAATAAAAATACACAATCACATTCTTTGGCACTCAAAAAAGTTCATGACCTTAAAGGGTTAGTTCACCCAAAAATGACCCCTGGTTAATTATCTTGCTGTCAATGGAGACCTCACTGAGCCATTGAATTTGATCAAAAATATCTTAATTTGTATTCCAAAGATGAACGAAGGACTTACGGGTGCAGATGAAGGAAATGTAAGTATTTTTAAGTAATGCAATGCATTTCTTCAGTTCAGGCAGCTCCACTTTCCATGTGTTTCCCTAACCTCCATACGCTCTATTACTTTATGCTTGCACAAACAGAAGTTGTGTTTGACAGAAATGTATCAGAGTTTGAACAATGTAAGGCTGAACACCGTTACTGACAATCCTCATTTTGGCTGCGTGAGATTCTCCAGCTTTGTTGTTGTTGAGTTGTTAAAGCTCCGCCCTCTTCTGGAAAGGGGGCGGGAGCAGCAGCTCATTTGCATTTAAAGGGACACACACAAAAACGGCATGTTTTTGCTCACACCCAAATAGGGGCAAATTTGACAAGCTAAAATAAATGATCTGTGGGGGATTTTGAGCTGAAACTTCACAGACACATTCTGGGGGACACCAGAGACTTGTGAAAAGAGGCGTTATAGGTCCCCTTTAAACAAATTGAAACATGGAGAGTCAGATGCATTAGTGTGCGTCTTAGTTCCTGACAGATTAATGATCAGGTTCTTGTTGTGTATGTGTATTCATAGGTGGTTCGGGTTTTTTGGGACCCCACACACAGTCGTTCGGTCCTGGTGTCATCTGGGGTGACAGCACATGATGTTTGTCATATGCTAGCGGAGAGCGCCCACTGTACGGACGAGGAGAGCTGGGCTCTCATAGAACATCATTCTGCTTTGGGCCTGGGTAAGACATGAGGATGGTACTCAAACAACAATGCACAATTACTGATACACTTCCAATATTTCCATAGTTTAACTTAACACAAGTATTTTCATAATTCAATGTAAAATTACATAATTCACTTTTTGAATTGTAAAACAGTGGGTTGCTGCTTTGCATGCTCTTTGTTGTTTGCATGCACTTGATTTTTTTTCACTGGAAAACAAATGAGCTTCTAGTGTTTTAGCTTTTGGTAAATCATCATTCATTCATTGCATAATCATGGCTCATTGTTTGGACAAAATCCACTGAATGTCATTTCAAATACCAGCTTGTTTTCGAAGTCTGTATAAACTAATGCTAAGACAAAAGCTGACATGTCTTGTTGTGCTTTTAAATTGACAGATTGTTTGCTGAAAGAAATCAGACCCAGGGGTGTTATGTGGAAAAATCTTAGCACTGAAACAAACACAACCAACGTGTTATACAGGCTTTTATAATGGCTTTAGTTATGCTTTTGACAGGTTTTGGGTTGAATGAACTTTTGGTTTCAGAAATTACATTTTGTGATGGTTTCTGGTATTAATAAAGTTTATGTATTTACAGTTTAATAGGTAAAAATTAGTTATAAGATTTTATCGGCTACTTTTTTTTAAAGCTAACCCCAGAGACTTTTTTAAATATTATTTTAATATTTAATTTAATTTAAGAAATTTATTGATTTTCTTTCATTTTTTTTAATTTTAAATTTTATTTAATTTGTTTGAATTTAATTTCATTTAAGAAATGTATTGATTAATTTTAAAAATTAACCATTTGTTTCCTAATTATTTTATATAATTTGTTTGAATTTAATGTAATTTTCTTGAATTTAATTTCATTTAAGAACTGTATTAATTAATTTTAAAAATAACCGTTTATTTCTTAATATTTTATATACTTTTTAAATTTCATTTGATTAGTTTGAAGTAGATTTAAATTAAGAAATATATTGATTAATTTTGAAAAATAACCATTTCTTTCTTCATATTTTATAAAATTTGTTTAAATTTAATTTGAATTTAATTAAATTTAACAAATGTATTGATTCATTTAATAAATAAACCTTTTGTTTCTTAACATTTTATATAATTTGTTTGAATTTAATTTTTTCAAGAAAAGTATTGATTTATTTTAAAAATCAAGCATTTGTTTTTTTTTTATATTTTATATAATTTGTTTGAATTTAATTTGTTGTAATTTAATTTAAGAAATGTATTAATTAATTTAAAAAATAACCATTACTTAATATTTTATATACTTTTTAAATTTCATTTAATTAGTTTGAAGTTAATTTTAATTAAGAAATATATTGATTAATGATCATTTCTTCATATTTTATAAAATTTAGATTTAATTTGCTTGAATTCAACTGAATTTAAGAAATTAATTGATTCATTTAAAAAAATTAACCATTTGTTTCTTAATATTTAATTAGTTTGAATTTAACTGAATTAGTTATAATTTAATTTAATGTAATTTAAGAAATGTATTAAAACATGAAATAGAAAAAAATAACTTTTAATTTAAAAAAAAAAAGAAGAAAAGTTTAACTTTAAAATTACCACTAAAAGCTTTAATTGTGTCGTCCGTAATTACTGATTTTTTTTTTAGGGACTGTAGGTAATAGACGGACATAAATAAGTGCTGTGTGTTGTTGTGAGTGTTTAGGAGCGTTTGCATTCCAACTTTAATTGCGTGAATGTTTTTTTCAGAGCGCTGTCTGGAAGACCATGAGCTTGTGGTGCAGGTACAGTCATCCTGGCCCGTAGAGAGCGACACTCTGCTGTTCTTCCGCAAAAACTATGCCAAGTACGAGTTCTTCAAAAAACCTGTGGTATGAAGCCTCTTCGTCATCACCCAGTAATTCTGTCTAAAAAATACTCAACATTTAGCATGATGCCATTTTAATGAAAATACAATCATAATCCATTTTACTTCTATGATGTGACATATTTCCGAGTGAAGATCGTCAACTAGAAAATGTAGACATTTTTAATACTGTTTGTTTCTTTTTTTCCCCCTGTTATGCAGTTGTTTTTCCCAGAGAACATGATCTCTGATTGTGCTGATATCACTAAAGGCATGACATCATCAGAGCTGGTGCAGGTATGAGGATCTAGACCTTTTAAAAACATCAAATGGCAGTTTTATTGTCTTCATAACACCAGTAAATGTCTGTCTCTCTTGAAGAATATGGTGAAGAGTGGTTCCTGTCCAGAGATTCAAGGCTTTCTCCATGTGAGAGAGGGTGGGAAAAAATCCTGGAAGAAACTCTATTTCGTTTTACGACGGTCTGGACTGTACTGCTCCAACAAAGGACAATCAAAGGTGCCACACACACACACACACACACACGTTTGTTTTTGTGAATTGTTGTGGGGACATTCCATAGGCATAATGGTTTATTTACTGTACAAACCGTATTTTCTATCGCCCTACACCAACCCTTAACAGGAAACTGCACATTTTTACTTTCTCAAATAAACTCATTGTATGATTTATAAGCCTTTTGAAAAATTGGGACATGGGACATAAGTCACCCTCCTTAATACCTATGTCATACCCATGTCATTATACAAATTTGTGTCCTGATATGTCACAAAAACACGCACATACATAAACACACACACACACACACACACTGAAATGACTTTTGTATATATACACATAAAAATGCATATAAAATTTGGATGCATCTGTATGTTTGCAGGAACCTCGACACCTGCAGTTTGTCGGAGATCTGGAAGATCTGAATGTGTTTACAGTCTTCAATGGCCGTAAACTTTATGGGGCACCAGAAGCGCATGTCTTCTGCATTAAAGTAAGCAACAGGAACAGAGAATCAGTGTTATTTTAGGATTAGTTATATAGTATTATTGTATTTTTTTTATTTTATTTTATTTTTATTTTTTTTAACAAGTAACAATAAAAAAACATCAAAGTCATTATAATGCAAGATTAAATTCATTACATTTAGGGAAAATTTCTGAAATACGTCGGGAATAAAATCATAAAATTTTGAGAATAAGTCGTGTTTTAAGAAAAAACTCGTTAAATTTTGAGGAAAAAAGTTGAAATAAAATGAGAATAAACCCGTTAAAATTTGAGACTAAAAAACTCGTTAAATTTTGAGGAAAAAGTCAAAATAAAATGTTGAGAATAAACCTGCTAAATTTTGAGAATAAAGTTGTTTCGAGGAAAAAACTTGTTAAATTTCGAGGAAAAAGTCAAAATAAAATGTTGAAAATAAACCCGTTAAATTTTGAGAATAAAGTTGTGTTTCGAGAAAAAATTTGTTAAATTTTGAGGAAAAAGTCAAAATAAAATGTTGAGAATAAACCTGTTAAATTTTGAGAATAAAGTTGTGTTTCGAGAAAAAATTTGTTAAATTTTGAGGAAAAAGTCAAAATAAAATGTTGAGAATAAACCTGTTAAATTTTGAGAATAAAGTTGTGTTTCGAGAAAAAACTTGTTAAATTTCGAGGAAAAAGTCAAAATAAAATGTTGAGAATAAACCTGTTAAATTTTGAGAATAAAGTTGTGTTTCGAGAAAAAATTTGTTAAATTTTGAGGAAAAAGTCAAAATAAAATGTTGAGAATAAACCTGTTAAATTTTGAGAATAAAGTTGTTTCGAGAAAAAACTTGTTAAATTTCGAGGAAAAAGTCCAAATAAAATGTTGAGAATAAACCCGTTAAATTTTGAGAATAAAGTTGTTTCAAAAAAAAAATTGTTAAATTTTGAGGAAAAAGTCCAAATAAAATGTTGAGAATAAACCCGTTAAATTTTGAGAATAAAGTTGTTTCAAAAAAAAAATTGTTAAATTTTGAGGAAAAAGTCAAAATAAAATGTTGAGAATAAACCTGTTAAATTTTGAGAATAAAGTTGTGTTTCGAGTAAAAATTTGTTACATTTTGAGGAAAAAGTCAAAATAAAATGTTGAGAATAAACCTGTTAAATTTTGAGAATAAAGTTGTGTTTCGAGAAAAAATTTGTTAAATTTCGAGGAAAAAGTCAAAATAAAATGTTGAGAATAAACCCGTTAAATTTTGAGAATAAAGTCGTGTTTTGAGAAAAAACTCTTTAAATTTTGAGGAAATTTAGGCTTTCTTTCAATAACAAAGAAATACTATCAGCTTTAGCTAATTATAACTGATTAATAAGTAATATACAAACTTTAAAGAGAATTTGCAAGCGGCTGGGACTTTTTAGAAGAAAAAACAGTACAATTTACACAATGTACTCACAAGAAAACAAGACATTCTAAAAGCTTGACGTAAAAAACACTTAACGTGGCTTAATAAAATGAAAAGCGATTCATAAATAAAGAAATCTGTTTAAAGTGCCCCTATTATGCTGTTTAAAGGCTCCTAATTTTGTTTTGGAGTGTCCTACAACATGTTTACATGCATTCAAGTAAAAAAAAAAACACTAGAATTTTCTCATAATATCCATTGCAGCATCGGTTCATTTCTCAGTGTCTGAAACAGTTCAATAAAGGATTCAGTCTCTCTAAACCTCTCTATATATCAGTCTCTATTCAGTCTGAATGAACGTGTATGTATATGTATGCTAGGCCTCAAAAGACAGGTTTCGCTGTCAGGATTTGAAGCTGATGTGTGCTGACAGTGAGCAGAGTCGCACGTGCTGGATCACGGCCTTCAGATTGTTTAAGGTACATTAACAGTGAACACATGCAAACTCAGTAAGAATGTTCCATCTGAAACCTGCAATGAAAGACAAAAGACGTGCATGTGTGTGTGTGTGTGTTTTAGCATGGGAAACAGCTCCAGTGTAATTACCAGTTCGCTCAGTCCAGCGCCAGACTTCACATGGCATCAAAAGACTCCAAGGTACAGTAAACATCTCTCAAGCTCCAAAAAACTTAAAAGTAATCCACAACTATATTCTGATATCATATGTTAGCTTTGTGTGAGGAACAGACTGATCTTCATCACATGTTTTGTCTTCCTCCACTGTGCCATCATCAGTTTACAGATAGGGAGGAGTCGATGGTTGCCATGGATTTTTCAGGGAAAAGCGGCGGACGAGTGATTCAGAACCCACATGAGGCCCAGAATGCAGAGCAGGAGGAAGGACAGAACTGGCGGGTGTGTATGTGTATATATATGTGCTCGAGAGAAATCAATTCTTTGCTGAAACTTGCTGTGAATTCCTGCTCCTCTAATGTAATGTTCAGCCATAAGCTTCCCAGATCAGTTATGCATTTATAATAAGCAAGAGTTTGGATTATTGTGAAGTTTTTTTTTTTAAAGAAAACACAGTTGGCTTTTATCAGCGTTAGTTCTTTGGTGTGTTCCTACCAAATGACCAAATCAATATCGACTCGACTTTAATCACATATATGTCAACTTAAGAAAATCTGAAGTAGTTTAACCCCTACTATATATACACATATAACACAGACTGAGAGAACCACCCTGGGGCCGCTCCGGCATGCCTCAGGCCGAGAACGGTGCATCGTCTTGGGCACGACTAAGAGCGAAAGACAAATCTCCTCCCTAAACAGGCCATCGTGGGGGTCCACTCATAGGCCCCTTTGGGGGGACTCGAGCCGATTTCCACCGCAGGTGTGGGTGTCTGGAAGTCGGTCAACTTCCGGGGGGCTCGTGTGTGACCGTGACAAGGCCGAAACCAGTGCGCTGTCTCAGGCACTTGAACAAGGCAGCTCCAGCGTGCATTGGGGCCGAAAATGGCGTGCCGTCTCAGCCACCTATATATATACTAGGGGTTGAACTACTTCAGATTTTCTTAAGTTGACATTTATGTGATTAAAGTCGAGGCCACATCGTCTAATCACTGATGGCATCATTGGGTAGGAACCAGGGCTTAAAAACAGAAAAAAAAATTCAGTCGTTCCACTCCGAGCAGAATCGGTATTTTAACGTTTCTGTTCCAATGTTCCTTCGAATTATAAACGTTCCGAAACCGTTTTTTATACCATTTTTATTTTATTTTTGCCTGTAGCCTACTTATTATTATTATTATTATTATTAATAATAATAGAACAGCATTTTATTTATTAAAAAACAAAGAGAGTGTATTTGCCGTCTTAGCTAATAGGCATACAATTATCTTATATTACAAGATTCTGTCCAAATGTAAACTTATTAAACGAAAGGAAAAACAATGGTTTTTTTAAATTAAAGTATTTTTTCAAGATATTTTAATGTTTGCTGCATGGTTTAAAATACAGACGCTATTCCTGAGAGGAAAAAAGATAAGTCGCTTAAGTTGCATTTTATTATTATATTCAGAAATAATGATAATAAAGTTATCATATTTTTTAAACACCATTCCAGCTATATTGCTATATTCAAGGCGAGAAACAGGGTTATATATTGGAAATAAAACTAAATAAGATGCAAAACTAATTAATTTAAAGTGAATCTGTAGCCTACCTTTCTTGCACAAATCCAACTGTTTTCATTTTCGAGACGAATGCTAAACTATTATTTATGATGAGCTTTGTACTTCACTCGCATTATCGACATCATCCTTCACATAACAGCACAGTGAGGCGGTGGTCACGGGTGGTAAACGGCAGATTGTATTACAGAATTGAATTGAGCAGTGTAACGTTTGTGTAACGAGGCGGGACTCGGGCAGAGATCCATTTGCAGCTTTATTGAAGTTAGAGTGGTCGTACAGGCAGGGTCAGACAGGAGCAAACAGGAATCACAAGGAACAGGCAGATTCGTAGTCAGGCTACAGGCAGTAGATCAGGGCTGACAGATATCATTCACAGAACAGTAGACAAGGCAAGGGTCAGGATAGGCAGCACAGGATCGTAGACGGTAGACAACAGGTTCAGTAACAGACAATCAGGTATGGTATAAATGCTCGGAATAGTATCGCAGGGAAAACAAGACTTCGCGATCAGGTGGTGTGTGTGTGAGTCTTTTATAGTCCAGGTAGTGTGCTAAGCTGTATGTGGCAACAGGTGATTGGTGTACAGTGAACATGTGACTGGCAGGGAGGATTGTGGGAAATGTAGTCTGGGAACTGACAGGAGCAGACGGTGATAGTGACAGTTTGGTTGATTGTATTTTATTTTAATATTTAACAGGCGATATCAAGCAATGCAATAATTAGTGCGCGCGCGTGAGGCGCCAGCGCGACCACTGGATTTGTTTTCCTTCTATAAGACAGTAAACTGTCTCCGTAATTTATGGTCATACGGGTAAAAGCCAGACATAATTCATACATTTACAAAAGACACAAATAACGAAAACAAGCAGAATGTCTGTTTCCTTTTCTAGATCTTTGGAGTGCGCCGCAATAACCACTTTCGTTTTGTTAATCTGTAGACCTAATTATTTAAGTAAAATATTTTGTGTAGCCTATAGGCCTAATTATTCCCTTTTATTTTATATGTGTTATGTAGGTAGGTAAGCTGCAAATGCGTGATGTGACATTAAAAATTGTACTATCCTGCAATTTTCGCTGGTTTCAAAACGCACAACATATTACTTGGCATGCATTTTCACTTAAATTTAGGCCTAATACTTAACGGTTGGTGACATATATCATCGGAAAAACTAATGCCAGGGCATTGCCATTGTGACTTACCTAACCTATGATGACTTGACGCGCGTCAGCGCGGGCATTTCACTCACGTTGGATGTGTCAGCGTCACATTTGCATCGGCTGTACTATTTGAATTCGTGATTGGTTGACTGCCAAATCAAAATATTAACCGGAACGATAAAATAACGTTATTAACCGCTTAATGGCCATTTCAAATTAGCGTTTCTGTTCAGAACGATTAAATTTGATTTAGTTTCCCTTTCTGGTTACGCTCCGGTCAAAATTTCATTAATTTCCGGTTTTCGTTTTCGTTCCTTGAACCGGTTTAGAGCCCTGGTAGGAACACAACACCGGCACAACACCACCTCGACATGTTTGCTCACTGTTTTGCTATTTAATTTTGCGCTTCCACTAGTTCACTAAACTGAACAGCCAATCAGAGTTGTCTCTCTCGCCCGACGCTGATTCTAAATGCTGAATCAGCCCTAAAAAACCAAACGGCGTCCGACTAGAGCCAACAGTGCAGAACACACTGGGAAAACTTAGTTGGCAGATGCCTAAAAATGGTTCAACATTGCCCGACAGCTAATTGCCGGCTCGGTGTGCCCCTTGCTATTGATGAACAAATAAGCCTGAAGGTCTTTGCACACTGAGTCTGAAATTAGTGTCCGAAATTTTGAATGTTAAAAAATAAATACGACCTCATGTTGTGTCCATCACGTTTACACACTGCCTTCGAAACTTTTGTCCATCATAAAAAATAAAAAAAATGGATCAGGTTTGATTTTCTGCATTTTTTGCATCCATTGCACGCATTTTGAGAGATGTTTTGATAATTCGGAGCCACTGTATCCCGAATCTGACAAGTTGATCCACGTCGTCTACAGCACAAAGCAGCAGCACAAGTGCGGAATACAAAGAGACAGAATATAAAGACAGATTGTGCCAGTATCAAGAGCAAAGCATCAAACTGAGCCACTGACATCCTGAAGTAAACTTTGAAACGCTCGGGGTAATCATGCAGCAGCTCCTTGATGAGGTGGAAATCTTCTTCCTCTCTACCCAATCTCGGGGTTGGACGGATCCAATATTTCCTCATTCTTTTTTCTCTTTTTAAGAAGAGAGAGGACAACTAAATCATGCTCACTACTCCATTTTTTTAATATGCATCAGACTCAGTGTGCAAGGACGAATTTTTAGGATCACAAATACGAAAAAAACATACAAAAATTTTGTGCAAAGGCCTTAAACTTCGAGCACAGTTATGGCAAATGAAACAGCGCTGCCCACGAGGCTATTGCTCCTACATAACAGCTTATTTTTTTATCAGTTCTTTTGTCTTTGGTTCGTTATATTTCTCAGATTTCTGCAATCAGATACAGATAAATAAAAGATAACATTTACAGTGGTGGTCAGAATTATTGGTAAATATGATCAAAGATGACTGTAAAAATAAATCTGCATTGTTTATCCTTTTGATCTTTAATTCATAAAATTAGCAAAAGTCTAACCTTTCATCGAAGAAAAAGAATTGAAAGTGGGGGGAAAGTCACATTAATAAATAAATGTTTATCTACAAAACTTTATCTAAATATTCTAGGGGTGCCAATAATGCCAAAGTGTTTTGGAGAAAAACATTTATTTCATAATCTGAGTTTCCCCACACTTTCAATTCTTTTCCTTCAATGAAATTTTAGATTTTTGCTAATTTTATGAATTAAAGATCAAAAGGATAAACAATTCGGATTTATTTTTACAGTCATTTTTGATCATATTTACCAAGGGTGCCAATAATTCTGACCACCACTGTATATGAATGCATTAGTGAGAGAGCGATTGCGTGTGTGAAATAATTCTACCTGACAGCGTCTCTCTACTAATAGTGAAGCTGTGTGTTTTAAGAGATATATGCTAGAATTTTTCAGTTACTAAGCTATTTTATTGATAAATCACAGAACAGTTGACAACACGTTTCTGCGCTACTGAATGTTTCTGTGTGCGCGCGATGTATCTGTATGGGTGTGCCTTACAAAGTAGCAGCTCATTAGTTTAGGACGGTGATTAACTTATACAATAAGCTGTTTAAAACAAGCATTCAACTGATCAATATTGAGCATCCAGATGGTATAATCAAACATATCTTGTGGAGCACGGTGAAGCACTTTAACGGTGTGCTTTTGTTCTTCAGAAGAGAGAAGCGTTGCGTCACAATTTACCCACCAACGGTCACGGGTCACAGCTCTCCGGTGAGTGTCTCGCATCAACATCGACATCATGCAAGCAACAAGAATGAATCTCTCATTAGTAAAATCTTCCTGTATGTGTATCTGCAGCAGTTCATCGTGTTCAGCCGTGGTTTCATGGGGGCATGTCTCGTGCAGAAGCTCAAAAGCTATTGGAGGAGCAGGGTCAGGTGGACGGGTAAGAATCATCTTATTTTTCCTGCTTATGTACGTTTGCGCTGTAAACTTGTATTTATGTCATTTTCTCCACTCTCTGCAGGATGTTTTTGGTCCGTGACAGTCAGCTGCACGTGCAGTGCTTTGTGTTATGCTTGAGTTATAAACTGAAGACGAAACACTACCTCATCATTCCCGTAAGTCTTTATTCCTGTTTGGACAGTTGAAACTGCAGTTGCATACATGAGACGTTTTCATATTGCTGTGTTTTTCCTCTGTGTCCCTGTAGTTGGAGCAGGGCGACAGACAGTACTACACTATGGACGACGGTGTCACACTGTTTGCAGATCTGCTGCAGTTGGTGGAGTTTCACCAGATCAACCGCGGCATCTTGCCTGTTTGTCTCAAACACCCCTGCACTCGCATTGCACTCTAAACCTTGAACTTTGACCTCTTCCCCCAAAACTAGGACCTAACTGCACCAGTTTCTGGACCATTAAAGTTTTAATGGCAGTGGATGTCAGGACATTCCACAGTGTTTATATTATTTATATTTCATATACTAATCACCTGTAGCACACTTTTGGGCTTATACAGGTCTTTAATATTGGTTATTGAAACAAAAACTTTCAATACTCTTTGTTTACAAGCTATTTGTATTCATCGTCCTACTATCCGGAAAGTGCACAAGCATGTGGGAATGTTCTTGCTGTTCCTTCCTTCAACACTAGGTGGCGCACTGGCGCTGTGAATAACTGCGCATGACGACGCCTGTCCAGGAATTCTCAATAGATAGTTTATGCAAAAGACATGCAGGGATATTTAATGCATCTTAAAGTTGCAGAAGAAGAAAGTGTCAATGTAGCAGATTTATTATTATTAATATTATTTTTTTTTGCTCAGCACTGTGTGTAATTTATGGGTGTTTATTTCATATTACAGATATTTGAGAAGATAATAGAGGCCAGTTTATATTTGCTTGATTTTCTACATGTTTATTCTATTTTATTGTTGTTTAGTACTTAACCGACAGTCGTGCTTATTTGTATGTAGTTTAATTATGACCATGACTCCAAATTGAAGTTGTAAATAAGTAAATTGAGTGTTATTTGAGTAGTTTTAATTGTATGTGTGTGTGTGATTTGAAACTAAAGATTCGTAAAGCTTCATGAAGCAGTGTTTTGAAATCGCCCATCACTAGATATTGTTGAATAAAGTCGTTATTTAGTTTTTTTGGCGCACAAAAAGTATTCTCGTCGCTTCTTAACATTAAAGTTGAACCACTGTTGTCACATGAACTGATTTAAATATGTCTTTAGTAGCTTTCTGGGCAATGAAAGTGTTAATTATCTTGCTGTCAATGCAGGCCTCAGTTGAACCATCAGATTTTATCAAAAATATCTTAATTTGTGTTCTGAAGGTGAACGACGGTTTTACGGGTGTGGAACGACAGAATTTTCATTTTTAACCTGTATTGGTGTTTTAGCAGGACCACTGCTGGAGAGAGAGCATCAGATTGTGTGTGTGTGTGTGTGTATTTTTCTGTATGCTTCAGTTAACTTGACATCACCACTACATCAGTTGTAAGGTCTCCACTGTGTTGTTGCCATGGAGATTATTCCTTTAATATTCAAGGGAGGTCAACAGTCCAGGCTAAAGTATAGGCTATATATGCTGTGACTGATTTGCATGATTCACTTAGAATCAGATTATTCAGTGAGATGGTAATTTATTCAAATGTAAATGGGGTGATCACCTCACTGTAGCTGTTGATAAATCATACATTAATGCTATATTACAAGAGTGAATAAAGGAGACAATGATCAATCGGTCAGTCAGTGAAGGGCACATTATTCATCCTGACAATATTAAATATCAATATGGGGCGAAAATGAATTGTAGAGTGTAATGCATTAAAATTGGTGCTAATTTCAACTGAGTAAAACTGGAAGAAAGTTACATTTGTAATTGGAATGAAAATTTTATATATATTTATACATATATATATATATATATATATATATATATATATATATATATATATATATATATATATATATATATATATATATATATATATATATATTTATATTTATATTTTAATTTTTTCTTTTTTAAAAAAGTTTTATTAAGTGTTAACAGTGAGATTATATGGTTTTTAAAATCAGTTAACACTGCTTTTGTCATTTTTTACAAGATGGACAAAATTTGTCACCGAAAAAGTCATTTGGTTTAACCAAAATTTTGGTTTTACCGAATGACACTTTTGGTTATACCGAATTACGATATTTTCAAACAATGCTAACATGCTGATATCTAGCTAGCTAGCAAAATGACAATCAAACATTTTATATTTATATTTAGTACAAGTTCTTAAAATATTACAGAGCCGTTTTATAGCGGTTGTACCAAATGACATGATGTTTCGGGACATCCGTATGATCAAGTGAAAACATGAATTTTTCAAATAGTTAAGAGAGAGTTAGTTACTTTGCTTCACGACCATGTGGTCCTTTGCAGGTGTCTGAATGATGTCACATCCTGTCACATGATATAGAAAGCATCACTTGATCCAAAATGGTCCCTTTATATTGGTTACTCCGATTGGCATCACTGAAATTCATTCTTTCTCATAACAAAGCAACGACTTCTACACATAATTTTAATACCATTTTGCACTATGTTGAAATATGATGTTATCAAATCATGCCAGAATAAAAAAATATATGCATTTATTACATTTTAAGATATTTTAATCACAAATGAAATGGCTGTATTGGCCTTTGGACGGTTAAACCGAATGACCTTTTGACACTTCAAAATCTTTAAAATACCTTTATATGTAGCAAAATATAATTAAAACCTTTTGGATTCAACCAGCTTGCCGTAGCTCCACCCTACCTACCGTAGACACTCAACCGGTCAGTCACCCCTTTAACTTATTTATGAGGTATGGTTTATTTAAGATTGAACAATGTCCCCAAACATGCATAAAAGCTTAATCTCCACCTTTTTACAATACACACTCACTCACTCACACACACTTTTGTCATACACACATTAACACACTGCAGACTCTACCTTCCTGTGGTGTTTACAAGGTGAAGCACTTCTGAAACTAGGCCACAGAGACTGAAAACAACACATGAGGCTCCTCTGAGTTTAAACTGGGTGTGCTAAATGGGTTCAAATCAATTTCATTTGAGGAAGATCAGGAGTTAGATTAATTGTTCCAATTAATTCTGAGATCTTGTGATTAATTATTCTTACCTTTCAAATTAAAATAGCCTTAACTGAATTGGAACTGGGTATGAGTAGCATTAAATTCATACATATTTCCTGTATGTTTTAAGGATAAAATCAAGTGTGACCCTTTCCTATATATGGAATAGCTTGTCTCTCTTCTGAAGCTCAAATGACACATGACTCTGAGAGGTTAGAGTGACAGAAGTGGATTGAATTTCAGCTTCTGTTACGGGACGTCTGTCCTGTCCAAAGTATCATTTTTACCTGATGACCTGCAATAATTACAGCAAATCAAATTTATTTCAATCTGTTATTACAATCTTAAAGCAGTTTATTTTGCTTTTACATTCGGATAACACTTAAAATGTTTTTTTTTTAATTTTTTTATTAAAGAGTTTTTTTTACATGCATGCTACGTAAAATATAATTTAATATATTTAAATAATTTTGTCATTTTAACTGTAACATTTTATAGATTTTTAAATATATTTTACATAAGTATTTAAATGTTTATCATTTGTATCATAATATAATGATATTTACAAAATATGTATTTTGCTAAAATATAAGTATTAATATATAATTCTGTTTTCAATTTAAATTATTTAAAAAATCTATTTTATATAAGTAATACTTTAATATATGCACTTGCTTATACTGTGTATCATTCGTTTAATATAATTATTTCATTTTTCATATTTATTGTAATCTATTTATTTATTTTTTATTTTATTTTATAGTACTATTATATAATTCTATAATATATTTTAATTGAATTAAAAAAAATATTTTATATAAATAATAGTTTAATTTATGCACATTATATATATATGTATATATATATATATATATATATATATATATATATATATATATATATATATGTATAATTTGTTAATAAATTGATAAATAAAATATATATAATTATATACTAATATATTAGTATATAATTATATATGAATTATATACTAATAATAACATTTAAATATAAAATAAAAAATAAATATTTTAAATAAATAAATTTGTATATATATATATATATATATATATATATATATATATATATATATATATATATAAATACTTCATTATATGCACTTGCTTAGAATCTCTTGTAATGCAATGAATTTTTGTGCAGTGCATGCGTCATTAATCATTTGATTAGAGATGACCATTATCTTTCTTTCAGTTCTTCTGTCAGTTTTTCTGAAGCTCTACAGTTCATGTAGTGTAGCTATCCTGCAATTATCCCTCATTTCCCCTCCTCTTCCACCCATCCAACCCTCCCCCTTTTTTCCTCATGATGGTTCAATCCATGAACCTGCTCAGCCCATGTGTAGTGTATTGGTTCCCTGTACCTTTAAGAGGAGGAGGGGGGCTGGTGGTGGTGTGGGGGTTTATATGAATATCAAATGAGCTCAGTTTGTGCCATGCGGACCTGCGCACATACACACACACACACACACACACACACAGACACTCACATACACCACGAAGGCTAGTGCAGACAATTCCAACTGAAGACACGGATCTGAGAAAGAGAGAGAGATCAGGATGGGTGTTACAGGAGAAATGAAGGAGGACGAGGCTGCGTAAGACAGCTGAGAGACACTGAAAGATAAACCGAGGGTGGAAAGGACAGACAGCACAGCCTCAGCAGGTATGTGGCGTTGCATCACCGTTATCCTCTAGGGTTGAAGATGCCCATCTATTCCCATCATAAAGCAGTTCATGCACAATTTACCGCCTGGTTCATTAACAAACCGCAAACTGTTCTGGTTCACACTGACTGAGAGGTTTTTGTCCATGTTTTCGTCCCCCTAAATGCTGAAGCTCCAGTTTTGATTGCATTTAAACAATCAATATTCATCAGGCACTTTTTGTTCTAGTGTTCACGAGTCGGAAGGACAGACAGACAGGCAGAGAGAGAGACAGATGCATGTCTTGATGCATGGCTGCTGTGGATTTTAATGCACTGTAATGGACTCTGTGTGCAAGCTATATGAACTCCTGTAAGTGTGTGAGCGAATGCCGTCTCTCCATCATTTCACGGACTGCAGAGAGAGTGAGACCGCTGGAGAGACAGACGGGGAGAAAGACCCTCTTAAAATGATCCGAGAGGGAAAAGTCCGTCCTCTGCAGGAAAAATAAGATTTATGGGTCTGGGAATGATAGATGACGGAAGCGAAATGTGAAGGAACGAAGATGCTTTTGAGGTGGAAGTAGATCTCTGGAAGTGTACAGCAGTTTGATTTGAGAGTTCAACATGGAAACATCATAGACATTATCCCATGAGATGGGAGAGGAAAATATATGATAGACTGGGCAAATACAGGGAAGGATATTAAGGAAGGCGGTGACAGCAAAGGAGGTGGAGTGTAGAGCGAATTGAGCCGTGAAGAAAGGGATGAATGGATGAAGAGATGCAAAAAGAGACCTACCCATCAATCCATGATAATGTCAGGTTGCATAAACGCCCAACTGATCATATTGGCTTTCGTGCCCCTTTTGCTGAATGGTTTACAAATTGATCGTTGCAAAATCACAATGACAGTTAAAGGGTTAGTTCACTTAAAATATAACAAATTACTCCTGTTGAATGCAAGAAGTTATTTTGAAGACACAACATTGCACCCTCTTGAATTTCATTGCATGGACAATAACAAACACTCATGACGCTACATGAGTGTGAGTAAATGATGACAGAATTTTCGGGTGAAAGGTCCTGCACTTCCTAATTTTGCAGAGTTGGACGCGGATCAACAAATCAACAAATTTTGTTGACATACCTAAATGAAAATGTAGTCTTAACCCTATCCCTAAACCTAACCCTACCCATAAGTAAACCCTAAAATCAGAGGGAAATGGCAGGTGAATGACACTGACTGTAAGCCTAAACTTGATAAACTGTAAACTTGTCCCTCAAATCTGACTGGTTGATTGGAATATTGATCCAGGAACATGTTGCACTTGGTGAAATCAGATTCCCTTTAAATCCACGAGGAAGGAATGTTTTATCCGACTACACGATTATTAAGGCCATGCTAACACCTGGTATTAAGATGCATTTTGTTTGATCGGATCACAAGCAGACGACACTAAATACAGGTGTAAACATTTTGAGCTTGTCCACTTTTGACCACTTCCAGAGGTAGTTGAAAATGCATTAGACCGGATTGCTTTCGTAGTGGAAATGCTCATATGGTTGAACAGCCACAAAAGACCTACTCTCCTCCTACTGACCTTGCATAAACATTATGGGAAGCGCACTAGCCAGATTTAAACTTTGTCGGCTGAAAACCCAAGTTTGGTTTGAAGACAAAAAATGTACCAAGCACAATGTTCTCTCACCATTCCTGATTTCTAACACACACTCTTTAGGGTATCAGAGCAGAAACTAAAGCTGATGCTCTCTGTGTGTTTTTCCGTAATCTCCAGGCGTGTTCATATGTAAATTTCATGAGCTTATTCTGTCCATTAGATCGAAAGATCTGAAAAAAAACACCAATAGACCCTTCCCTTGAAGAAATCAGGACAGAAGTGGTTGAAAGTGGACAAAAGAGACTAAAATACCGCGTGTAAACAGGGTCTGATTTGGATAAATGACACATTGGACTAGGAGAAGTTTGTTGGTAAGGATGAGTAGTAAGGAATCGATTCATTCCTGCAGGGGTTGTATCTCGCTCTCTTTTTTACTTAATGTTTTTCTGTTTGAAGGCTTTTTTAAGTTAAAGAGGTCTGAGATTTTAATGAACGTGAAGGTGATTTTATTCAAAGTCAGCTTGAATGAAATGGAAATTCACTCTATCTATTTTCTGAATGAATTTTAATGATCTGATTGTGAACGATTCAATATTGACCTTGTAAGTTTTAACCATTTTAGTCATTACTGGGTCTTCGGGTGAAATGACAGACTTCTCTCTGGTGACGTTTACCGAACTTCTCAAGGCCTAATCATTTAGTCCTCTTGAACCTTGCCCCTTTCTTACAGTCGACAACCGCATTCAGATCTGCCTCCATCCAATCAACAACTGATGCACAGAATCAAGTCTCTACCTTACATGCTTTTCTTTTTCGATAACCCGTTTCGCTCGGATGTAAGTTATAATAAGGAAAAAAATCTGTCGCTATCCTTTACATTGCACATTTAACACTCCATGCAAGCTTTATGAAATCAAACTGCTTTATCTAAGCAAGTTCAATTTTATTTATTGTGTTCTGAAATGTAATAAAGCAATATGTGTTGCATTCTCATTGTTGCCACAAGGGGCGCTACAGCGGGCATTAGTGTAAAATTATCGTCTTTTACTGTATTTTTCAATTTAAATCAGTTACTGTCATGAGTGAGGAACATTAGGCGTTTCTCAATGTCAAGGAAGGATCCTGGGAAGCCAGAATTTCGAGGATGCTACGTCAATGACATCCGTTAAAGGACTGTTCCAATGTCGAGGATCTTTGGAATTTCAAACAAAGACTGAGTCCTTCATTCGAAAAAAATCCCATATACAGGAAAGGATGCATATGTGTAGCCTTCGCACTCTTCGCGCTCTCAAATCACCCACAATCCTATGCGCACAGCTTTGCGACCTTGTTCAAAAAAATAAAAAATAAAAATGTCGGACGTTAGCGGGCAATGCTTTCAAATGTAAGGATATTTACGTTACCAAACATTTATTATAACTGTAGTAAATATGCCAGATAAATAAAGTTTAACGTTTAAATGCCAGTACAAATTACTACCGTATTGATATTATAAATTATACAAATACAAATTACGTTATTGATGACTAACCGAACCGGACCGGACCGTCATTTAACAATTGTTAGCTTGGTTGCCGTCACCGGCATTTCTTTTATAAATAACTAGTTAAGTTGTCCAAAGTAATTTAACGTTAATATTATATCATTATACCATTCATAGCGTTATTCATAGCTTTCTCTTCTTTTTTAACAGGGACCAAGGAACGAACAGAGGCGTTCACAGTGGTGTATAAAGTACTCGAAAACCATACTTGAGTAAAAGTATAGATATCTTGCCAGAAAATGACTTTGGTAGAAGTTAAAGTCACTGTTTTGAATGTTACTTGAGTAAAAGTTTGTGATATTTTTTGTACTTAAGTATGAAAAGTATTTTTTTGATATTAAATGTACTTAAGTATTGAAAGTAAAAGTACAAGTAAATGTAAAATACAAAAGGAGCAAAAAAATATTAAAAAATGTTCTATACACAGTTTGAACAGCAAGATTGTGTTCAGTTTTAACTCTTACATTTTGTTTCTTTAAATTGGCTAAAGGTTTATTGTAATTTTTATACATAAAAAATACTAATATATTAATTATACATTGATGATTCGTTCATGTTAATGTATAGTGCATTATAACTAATGCAAGAGACAACTTTAAAATGTTAAAATGTAAATGATGAAATTAAAAATGAACAATACTTTTATTAACCTTATTTAATGTTACAAATGTACTCTTATTGTAAAATGTTACTATTTCATATAAATCCAAACAGTCATGCTTAAAAATTACCACCTTTACACACAAAGGCATAGCATGGGTCTATTATATGTGTACTTTCACACATTATTTGGCTCTATTTTAGAAAAATTGATGATTATCTAATCAAAATATGTGTTACAGTGCCGATAAAAACTGAAATTGAATAGGCTACATTTCTGATTTGTTAAGCTTCTGTCGCTGTATGAGAATACAGTTTAAATATGCAACTTCGCCGGATAATGAATGCATAACAGCGAACAAATAGTTATAAACTAATGCAAATGAATGGTAAAAATCGTGGCATACAGTTGTTGTTTTTTTGTCACATTGTTTTAACCGCTTGAGGTTACTACTAATGTCTCAGCCTCGACGACAAACATACTGTTCTTCACTAATGCAGCATCTAGTCAACAAACTAATTACTTTATAGTGATATGAAAACATGTACTGTAGTGTACATTGTATAACATACCGTTTTGTTGTCCGTTTTAAATCGTTTTGAAGTGACCCGCTCTGTGCAGCGCGCAGCCTCACATCACGTGTCAAAAGAAACCATATGAGGCAATGAGGCATCAGTGATAGTTTTTATTTCGCCTCTAGAGGCCGCTCTCGTAATGTCTCATAATCTATGCTCGTAATGACAGCGCACTTCTCAGGCGCTCCAGCAAGAGTGCCCCAGGGATGACGCGTTTTTGTAGGCAAAACCCGGAAGCGAGTTAGCATTTTAGGAGTTCCGGTTCCAACGCCGTCAAGTCGGGTTTTTTGAATGGGTTTTTGCTAAATCGCCTGAAATAAGGTCTGTGGTTAACAAAGCCTCTAAATACTTTCACGTTTTGATCTATGACATAAAACACACCAGTTATAACCCACTTGTGAGTTTTTAAACTTTTACTGTGTCTTAAAATCGGCGGTTGCTAACAAATTGCTAAAAGGGACTACTTCCTTTGGCGGGGACTTTAGACGTCATCATTAAAAACGGGACATTTGGACAGTATTTCTCATGAAAAAGTGGATAAGTATTAATAACAGCGCAGATCATAATCAGCGAGCATGTTTTTAAATAACGTTGTTTTTTAAATCTATGTTTTAAATACAGTTTGAGGACGCTTGGTGGTGACGACGTTGATCCGCGACTATGGTGTGTTGTAGTCCTACTGTTAGCCTTTTATATCTGACGACTTTATTTAGGCTTCAAAATCTATAAATGTTGTGTTCACTTGTAAAGATTATCTTGATAGAAAAAACGTGTAAGTGTCATAACCCTTTGTTAAACACAGAGCTTATTTTATGAGATTTTCCAAAAGTCTATGGGAAAAATGCATAGGCTTTCGATCGAGGGAACCCATGCGCCGCTAACTTCCGGGTTGGCCTACAAAAACGCGTCATCCCTGGGGCACTCTATGGACGCAACCCGGAAAATTAAATCAACCGCGGTTGTGCGAGCACTTGTTTGCACATGCTTGCTTGCAGTCTGTGTTCTTCCGACTTTATTTTGTAGTAAGTAACGAAGAAATGAAGAAGAAAATGTATCGGTAATAATTTATATGTAATAAAAATAAATGTAATAATTTATTTAGGAAATGTAGTGGAGTAAAAGTAAATGTTGACAGATATAAAAACTCAAGTAAAGTACAGATTCTCCCAAAAATACTTAAGCACTGTAACGAAGTATTATTACTTTGTTACATTACACCACTGGTTCGCGTTCATACGTCTCCGTGTAGAAAACAAGCAGCTGTTTACCGGGGGGTAATGACACAATGATGTGCACTTGCTAGTCTGTTCCATTTACGTGTTTTCCGAATGCTAAAGAGGAGCCTCGCCTAGCCTCTGAAGGAAGTGACTTGGAAGGACCAGTCCTGCCAAGGAAGTATCCTTGACATTGAGAAACAACTAGTATTTAGAGAATCTTGTTAGTTAATCGTGTTAGATAGTTAAAGGTGCAGTAGGAGATCTGCTAGCATTGAAAGCATATGATCCCACCCTCCCTGCAAATCGCCATCCAAAGCCACGCCTCCTCCAAAACACATGAAGAAGGCGCGCACACAGCTGCTTGCGGCAAATCGTCACGATAAGAGATGGTGCTAAAAACCACTTCATGTCTCAAAGCACATAACATTACAATAATAATGCACATAAAGAACCTAGAAAGCTCGTACCTGACTGCTGCAGATTAATTTCGGTGTTGATATTGCTGACATGGATTCTGAGTCTGACTGAACAGCTCCGGTTAGAACGTCACGGCATTTCCAACTCTTAATTACGGCATTTATAGCATGAACGCAGCGTAAGCTTGTTGTTTTAATTCGGTAGGAACTGTAAAAGGTGGTTGATGTTTGCTCCATGACCGATGTCTGTTTCAGTCCCTGAATTTGAATTGAGCCAGCAAACAGAATGCTGTGTTCGAATTTTGGCTGCAATTTTTGATAACCAACCTACAAATGGCTTACTTGGGATTGGAATATTAGGATTGGGATATGAGAAACTGTTTCACATTGCACACTTCAGCTTTAATATTTTCCAATACAAATCATTAAGATGCAAATACGTGGCAGAGGGTGATGATGGAAGTCTTGGTCGACTGCCATCATTAATCACGTCTGACTGTCTGCACTGTAATATTAGATCCTTAGATGCATCAAAATCCCCAAAGAATTTGCAGCTCCATCCGTATATTTTCACACGATGCCCATCACAACATGAAACACAAAAGTATTTGCAGTGCCCGCACCGCTGCGCCAGGCAACTGTTTTCTTGTTTGATTTCTACGGTTTGTTGATTGTACATCTCGTACCTCTGAGAGTTGCGTGGCGTCTGATGGTAACGCTTCACTCATCACAACAGTGTGTTTGTGTCTCGATGGAATGGTGTGCGTTTGGTGTTTGAGATAAAGAGAGAAAGGAAAGTTGTGTGTGCATGACAGAGCAAAAAAGAGGAATAAGGAGCAGACAGATGTGTGTTTATGTTGGTATGTCATGAACATCTGTCTGTCTGTCAATGAAGCTTCAAAAGCTGATGTTGGAAGTAGGTTTAGATGAGACCCAGAGGAGAAGGGTTGTGTGTGTTTAAGAGAGAGAGAGACATAAAAGTGGACAGACCGAATAAGAAAAGATTTGGAAGAATGTGGTTGTTACGGGGAAAATGGATATAAGGACTTTAGAAAAGCCTACATATTGTACTTCATGTAAAATAGGGTGACCTGATATCCCCGTTTTCTCGGATGGTCCCGATTTTCAGTGTCCTGTCCCTGGAAATGTCCCCATTTTTAGCATGTTCAAAACAGCCTGCAAATACATCCGAACAACATAGCCTACAAAAGCACAAACATAAAATGGCATTTGAATTTTTTGTTGTTATAACTATATACAGTACTCTGTGAAAATATTTAATAGAATTAGAAAATATTAAAATTATTTGTTTGGGTCAATGTCATTTTTGTGTCCAAAGGCCTTAATAACAATAAAAAAACAAATATATGACATTCAAAGTATGTAAGGTTGTACACTTAGATCTCTTTTATTGAATCCAAAAGGTTTAATTATATTTTGCTACATATAAAGGTATTTTAAAGATTTTGAAGTGTCAAAAGGTCATTCGGTTTAACCGTCCAAAGGCCAATACAGCCATTTAATTTGTGATTACAATATCTTAAAATGTAATAAGTGTATATGTATGTTTTATTCTGGCACATCATATATCAACATAGTGCAAAATGGTATTAAAATTATGTGTAGAAGTCGCTTTGTTATGAGAAAGAATGTCTGGAAATTCAATGAATTTCATTAATGTCATTCGGAGTAACCAATATAAAGTGACCATTTTGGATCAAGTCATGCATTCAATATCATGTGACAGGATGTGACATCATTCAGACATCTGCAAAGGACCACATGGTCGTGAAGCAAAGTAACTAACTCTCTCTTAACTATCTGAAAAATTCATGTTTTCACTTGATCATACGCATGTCCTGGAACATCATGTCATTCGGTACAACCGCTATAAAACATGAAAAATGTTATTATTTTAAAAACTTGTACTAAATATAAAATGTTTGATTGTCCTTTTGCTAGCTAGCTAGATATCAGCCGGTTAGCATTGTTTGAAAATATCGTCATTCAGTATAACCAAAAGTGTCATTCGGTAAAACTAAATTTGTGGTTAAACCGAATGACTTTTTTGGTGACAAATTTTGTAAAAAATGACAAAAGCAGTGTTAATTGATTATAAAAACCACATAATCTCATTATTAAAGGGTTAGTTCACCCAAAAATGAAAATTCTGTCATTTATTACTTACCCTCATGCCGTTCCACACCCGTAAGACCTTCATTCATCTTCAGAACACAAATTAAGATATTGTAGTTGAAATCTGATGACTCAGTGAGGCCTGCGTGGGGAGCAATGACATTTCCTCTCTCAAGATCCATTAATGTACTAAAAACTTATTTAAATCAGTTCATGTGAGTACATTTGTTCAATATTAATATTATAAAGCGATGAGAATATTTTTGGTGCGCCAAAAAAAAAAACTAAATAACGACTTATTTAGTGATGGCCGATTTCAAAACACTGCTTCATGAAGCTTCGGAGCACAGTGAATCAGTGTATCGAATCATGATTCGGATCACGTGTCAAACTGCTAACGACTGAAATCACGTGACTTTGGCTCTCCAAACAGCAGATTTGACACTCTGATTCATAACGCGCCGATGCTTCATGAAGCAGTGTTTTGAAATCGGCCATCACTAAATGAGTCGTTATTTAGTTTTTTTGGCACTCCAAAAATATTTCTCGTCGCTTGTCATTGCTGGCTATGCAGGCCTCACTGAGCCATCAGATTTCAACTAAAATATCTTAATTTGCGTTCTGAAGGTTAACAAAAGTCTTCCGGGTGTGGGACGACATGAGGGTAAATAATAAATGACCGAATTTTCATTTTTGGGTGAACTAACCCTTTAACACTTAATAAAACTTTAATTAATTTTATCTCCATTATATATATTTTTACACGTTTAAAAACCTTATTCATCAATGACCCATATATATATTATTTGCTGTTTACTGTCTCTGGTTTGTTGAATACATTTACATTTATCTTTATGTATTTGGCTGATGCTTTTTTTCAAAGCAACTTCAATTGCATCAGTATTTGCAAAGGGAAAGACTGACATGCTGGCAGAATGTGTATTTGGCCTGAGATAAAGAGAGAAGTGCTTTCCGATTTGAACACTTAGCTGTGTATTTAAACAAGCTCAAACACACACAATACCTTGCAGGGAAAAGCCCTCTCCGCAGTGATTTTATTAGGTTGACACGCTCAAATTTTACTCTTGCTGACCATGGCCTCTCTCTCTCTCTCTCTAACACATACACTGTAAAGCTTCACACTTGACTTAACACATTTGCAAGATACCATCCAAAACATACCAACCACACATACATGCTGACCATCATAAACATCATTTATAAAGCAGATGAGCTCTCTGCAGTGTTCTATCAGTGCTGAGGTGACAGCGCACGTCTTGCTGAAGAGATGGGAATTAAAGAGCTGCTTGCTCACTACTGAGGAAGGAAGAGGAGGGAGTCAGCTAACGAGTAAATGAGTGCCAGGAGAGATGGGGTGGAAGAGGCTGATAGGGGAAGAGAGACAGTCTCCGTTACTGTGTATCCCTGTAGACTGCATGGATTAGGAAGACAGGCGCATGTGCACACCGCCTGTGGTTTGATGGATTACGGTGATGCATTGACTTTCAGCTACAGATATGCTGCAATAGTGCGTTTCATTGAGACAAATACATTATAGAACATTATAGAATGCTTGAATTGACAGCATAACAATGACATAATACAATGCTATAGCTGCTAGGCAACGTGGATTGATGGTTAAAAGCCATTCTACTTTTTTGAGTGAAACAGGATATTCAGTAAGAAAAATTGTCCATCCATCCATCCGTCTATCCATCCATCCATCCATCCATCCATCCATCCATCCATCAATCCATCCATCCGTCTGTCCATCCGTCCGTCCATCCATTAATGAATCCATCGATCCATCCATCCATCCATTAATCAATCAATCTATCCATCCATTCGTTAATCAATCCATCCATTCGTTAATCCATCCATCCATACATCCATCCAACAATCCATCCATCCGCCGTTAATCAGTCCATCCATCCATTAATCAATCTATTTATCCATCCATTCGTTAATCAATCTATCCATACATACATCCATCCGTAAATCAGTCTATTTATTCATCCATTCGTTAATCAATCTATCCATCCATCCATTCGTTAATCCATCCATCCATCCATCTGTTAATCTATCCATCTATCCATCCATCCATACATACATCCATCCATCCATCCGTAAATCAATCTATTTATTCATTCATTCGTTAATCAATCTATCCATCCATCCATCCATCCATCCATCCATTCATTAATCAATCAATCTATCCTTCCATCCATCCATTCGTTAATCAATCTATCCATACATACATCCATCCGTAAATCAGTCTATTTATTCATCCATTCGTTAATCAATCTATCCATCCATCCATTCGTTAATCCATCCATCCATCCATCTGTTAATCTATCCATCTATCCATCCATCCATACATACATCCATCCATCCATCCGTAAATCAATCTATTTATTCATTCATTCGTTAATCAATCTATCCATCCATCCATCCATCCATTCATTAATCAATCAATCTATCCTTCCATCCATCCATTCATTAATCAATCTATCCTTCCATCCATCCATTCGTTAATAAATCTATCCTTCCATCCATCCATCCATTAATCAATCCATCCATCCATCATCCATCCATCCATCCATCCATCCGTTAAACAATCTATCCATCTATCCATCCATCCATCCATCCGTTAAACAATCTATCCATCCGTTAAACAATCTATCCATCCATCCATCCATCCATCCATCCATCCATCCATTAATTAATCCATCAATCCATCCATTAATTAATCTATCAATCCATCAATCCATCCGTTAATCAATCTATCAATCCATCTACATTCTAAAAATGCTGGGATAAAAACAACCCAAGTTGGGTTAAATATGGATGAATCCAGCGTTTGAGTTGTCTTGACCCAGCGGTTAGGTTAAATGTTTGACCAACCTGCTGGGCAGTTTTATTTAACTCAACTACTGTTAAAAATGACTATATGGCTGACTTAAAATGAACCCAAAATAGGTTGGAAATTAAAAATCAGATACATAATTAGAGGCAACAATAATAACATTTCAATTTCCAACCTATTTTAAGCAATTAATATAGTAATTTTTAAACAATAGTTAAATAAAGATCTACCCAGCAGGTTGGGTCAAACACTTAACGTAAACACTGGGTTTGTCCATTTTTAACCCAGCATTTTTTTTAACCCAGAATCTATCTATCTATCTATCTATCTATCTATCTATCTATCTATCTATCTATCTATCTATCTATCTATCTATCTATCTATCTATCTATCTATCTATCTATCTATCTATCTATCTATCTATCTATCTATCTATCTATGTCCTCTACTACCTGTAGGGATGCCTTCACTTGTGAAACCACATTTCCCCTTTACCGCTCTAACAAATCTCACTGCCACTTAGATAAAACAAATTCTTCTCAACCATCTTCATACCTCCATCCCTGGAGATACAGTCCTACACTGAGCTATTGCTGCTGAATGCTTCAAATGCTAAAATATCACGCTGTTGGTGAAGCAGTAATACATGAAGTGATGAGATGTCAAGGAGGAGGAGGAGAGTGTTTACAGTCTTCTATTTGTGTTATGAATCTGTCCATCATTATCACTCCCTAAAGAGTTGAGATTGTAAAATAGACTTTTACAATTTCTGTTGTGGGTAATTGTCAAGCTGTTGCAAAGGTGAAATTTGCAATGTGCTAAAATGTAATGAGAACCACCAGTTGCTAGGGTGCTTCAGAAGCATCTTAATTGGTCTAATTTTAGGGTGTTTTGAAAGATTTCTAGGTGGTCGCTTACTAGCTAAAGCTATTTCTAAATAAGCATGTTGCTATGCGGTTGCTTGGGTGTTCTTCTAAGTGACTGCCCAGCTCTATTAAGTTCTGGACCCTATACAGCTCCCTCATAAGGGATTTTTTTGCCTGTTTTATATATCCGTGAGGTAAAAATTGCTTACTCAACAATTGCACGATTTGAGGAATCTGTAACACAAACAGTGCAAGTTAAGAACCAAAGTGTAATTCTTAGGGTTAGGGTTTCTTCAATTCACTAACCCTATGTTAAGCAATTTTACGATGCTTAAGACCTCAGGACTAGACATTCTTGATAAAAGTCTTAACTCAGTGCAAGTGTTAAAGAGGATGGTCGGCTATTTATATTACACAAGCGTTTTACTTTCTTCTTTCTGGATATTTTGTTTTGTTCAGACAATTATGTGACACGACAGTTTCTCCTCCCGCAAGGCTTCGCATTCTTGTCAGAAAAGACAGCGACTCGCTTTCATTTTCACCCTCTCTCTCTCTCTGTCTCTCTCTCTCTCTCTCTCTCTCTCTCTCTCTCTCTCATTACTGTTTGGATTATGGATTTTCATATCAGTGCAGAGTTTCCTTTGAAGGCCCCTTCAGCGGTGGTGCTGTACAGTAAGTGGGTTGCGTGTGCTTCTCTTCTCCATCATCCTTTTCTCTCTCTCGTTCTCCCTTTTCCCTACGCTGGACATTTTTGAAATCGCTGGCTGTTAAATGCCTCCGGAGCTGCGTATTTTTAAATGCTCAGACCTCTCGCATGTAGCCTACCTCAAGCACACATGCTCAAAAATCCTGTAAATCGTCTCTTCATGCTCTGATGTCATGATGATGTGGGCACTCAAATCCCTTTATTCAGACTTTTCATATGACAGCTGCTTTCCTGATTCTCTCGGTTTCTCAATGTCTTCATCTCTTGGTCTAAAACAAGAACATATGAGAGTGTTATTGAGTGAGCAATAGTATTTATTGGCATTGTTGCAATGGCATTAGATGTCTTCAAGTGTTAGGTGCCAAAATATCTGATTGTCTTTGATTCAATTGTCGTTCTCAGTCCACTGAGAGATATTGACATTATGAAAAGTTGGGGAAAATAATCACTATATTTGCCAAACTAAACATCTCTCTGTGAAATAATTAGCATTTACCACTTCTAGGAAAGAACTGAGTACCTAGTCGGTACTGAAATTAAAAAAGCTATGAGCGCTGTTGAGCAGATTCTTGACACCTCTGATTGGCCATTGTGTTGATGTGCTCATCAGATATGTCTGTGATTGGCTTCAATGATCAACGCTTCAAAAACGTAAAAACATGGGAGCATTTGAAAGCAGGCGTCTATCAGTCCGCTGATAGACGCCTACTTTCAAACACTCCCGCTTTCAAATTCAAACACTTTTATGTTCTTTCAATCGCTCCCGTGCGTTGACCATTGTAGCCAATCACGGACATATCCGATGAGAGCGTGAACACAATGGCCAATCAGAGGTGTTTACGAATCCACTCAACAGTGCTTAAAGCGTCACATTTTTAAAATTGGTACCGAAGTCAGTACTTTTGATAACTCTACGTCAGACGTCCAGAGAAACGATATCACTGGAATCAATTTCAGAACTAATTTTTCCAGCTAAAGCAGGGTTGCCAGATTTTCACAACAAAACTCACCCAATTGCTACTCAAAACTAGCTCAAAACTAGCCCAATCACATTGTGAAGGGTAAAATCAGCGTTTATGACGGGGTTCCCCTGGTCAAATTCACATTCCAGGGGCTAAATATCTTGTTATTTGGGGTTGCTTCAAACCACGGACATGAAAAACAACCATTGATAAACTAGCCTTGGCAACACTGAGCTAAAAAAAGAGAAAAACACTGACATACAATCAGAATCCATCCAGCTTTAAAGCGGCAAATGACAAAACTGCAGCATTGACTACTGGTGCGGATGCTAATATAGTTATTGTTATCTTTATAGTTATCATTCTTGGCAAATAATATAATAATAAAAATAATAATTTTTGCTCTTTGCAAATAATATTTGCATTAATTAACATTAAAATATGCATTTATTTGTATGCATATGTTGAGTCGAAAACTTAAACGGTTTCTTGTCTCGTCATTAAGAATTACATGAATCATGTAGCCTAAATGCATATTTGAAATTCAGAACAGCCATATTTGAGAAAAAAGTCAAGTTTACATTACTGGATGTTTTTGTCATTCATGCTCAACTTCTGTGAACGATAAAACCCGCCTACTTTGATTTGATTGGCTGTCTCAATTGAATTAACGTTGACGAGCACTGTTAGACCACTGAGGCAGACCAGATTAAAAATGCTACTTTTAAACATTTTTGTCTAACATGACTGGTGGTCTCAATCCTGTTAATTTTCAGCCAAATCTTCACATATTATTATGCATGCATATTTAGCTAGATTTGGTCTTCTTTCACACAACATCTGTGACCCCATATGTTGCTCTTGAAGCCCATATGCATGCTGACTGTTTTACATGCATGCTTACAGACGAAAAGGTCTCTGTTGTCTTAAGTAGCCATTAAATCTGTTTTCCAGTATCACAAGATGACATTGAGGTCAGTGAAACATGTTTTACTGCAGATGAACCATGCAGATAGGGTTGGTTATTCATTTAAAACACGTCCTCTAACATTCGGCAGTGCTCCTCAGGAGGATACTGACCCTGAGAACGGCTACATTAGTGTCAATCCTCAATCTTAGAGCCTCCAGTGGGCGGTCTGTCACAAGGTCAAAGGTTAAACAGGATCCTGTCTCTGCCAAGAGACCCCTGAGAGAAGGAGAGATGTTAATTAAAATGTAGTGGTGTAGGGTCAGATTTTGTGCCTCATTTAAGTCTACTGGTGTGAAACCTCAGTCCACTGACTATTTCTGTGATATGAGTTTCTCCTCATGGCAAAATTAATTAATATTCAGTCTTCGCTGAGATGATTTAATGCTCATCCTTATAATTAGATAGTTTCCTTGTTATTTTCCCAAAGCAACATTCCTCTTAAGTGTGTGCGTAATAAGTTGTGTGCCGGATAACAAGCAGAATTAGTTCAAGTTTTATTCCACCCTCCACTTTAGCAAGTGTGTGTTTATATCCTGCTGTTTTTACAGCTAATGCTGATTAGAATCTAATCAGACTTTCACCTTCCAGCAGGTGTTTCATGTACTCTGAAATATCAGCTGCAAGTTATGATTGCTTGTTAACTTCCTCTATGACATCACTTCACTATCATGATATCTTTAATTTAGGATCATGCATATCTTGCGGCCTAATTTGTGAACTATTTTGTGAAGTATTTTTGTCTTTCTTTCCAGTACAAATATATATAAAAATTCTTAAATCAAGAAACATTTACTTAAGAAGCATAATCAATTAATATATTAATAGTTAACAGTCTTAAAAGTAAAAAAAAAAAAAATCAGACTGGAGTAATTATGCTTTGACATCATAGGAATAAGTTACATTTTTAAATATATTCAAATAAACACATTTATTTATAAATTGTAATAATATTTCACGATATTACTGTTTTTACTGTATTTTAATCAAATAAATGTAGCCTTGGTGAGCAGAAGAGACTTCTTTCAAAAGCATTGTCCAAAGTCCCCCTGTAATGAACAATTTGATCCCTTAAAACTCATCTTTGATCACCAAAATTACATATTTAAACGTTTTTTTCCTGTGAAAAAAACCTTTATGCCTTAAATTAGCTTGAATGTAACTCTAAACCCTTGCCTCATTTAATATATGCGGATCATTGAATATGCAAATTAGCCCCGCCTCCACCCACTCACACCAGCTCAGAGAGGAACTCGTATAACTTACTGAGGTAACCGCTGCACAATGGTATCGCTCTTTACAGCATCGGACACGGTAATTAATATGATTAACCTTTTGCTTGACTACGTTATCAAACAGCTAATAATGTGTTGCTAATGTAACAAAAACAAACCACATTCATGAGTGAGACAGCTGCCTTCTAACAATCAGTACAAACGCTTTGAGCAACTCAAAACATCAGTGGAGGAGAAAGGCATATAGTTCATCATAACAGCATAATATACATCATAACGCCGAATCCGCCATTTTGTCCGATATAGTTAGAAGATTACAGGGTTAGTTCACCCAAAAATGAAAATAATGTAATTAATTACTCACCCTCATGCCGTTCCACACCCGTAAGACCTTCTTTAATCTTCGGAACGCAAATTAAGATATTTTTGATGAAATCCGATGACTCCGTGAGGCCTCCATAGGGAGCAATGGACACTTCGTCTCTCAAGATCCATAAAGGTACTAAAAACATATTTAAATCAGTTCATGTGAGTACAGTGGTTCAATATTAATATTATAAAGTGACAAGAATATTTTTGTTGTGCCAAAAAAACAAAATAACGACTTATATGGCCGATTTCAAAAGGAAGCATCGGAGCGTTATGAATCAGCGTGTCGAATCAGCGGTTCGGAGCGTCAAAGTCACGTGATTTCAGCAGTTTGGTGGTTTGACACAAGCTTGGTGGGAAACCTCTAGTAGTGGAGCTTGATAACACAATATGATATTCACTGCTGGGTGCAGATGTTGAAACAGCATTTATGAGTTCCTCATATTCTCATATTTATTATATATTCTTTATAATATTCTTATTAGGGGGTCTTCAGATGAACTTCTCTATTACTGTGTCCTGTTAGATGGTTATTGAAGTCCAGCACAGTCTAGACTGCTTTATTAAACACCTGTAGATGATGGATCTCTTTTAGATTTCCATTACGGTGCTGTATTATTAAACCCAGCACGAATAAACCTTTCTTTCCTTCTTTCTTTCTTTCTTTGCTCACTCAATGACACACAATGTTTGTATGGTGTCCATGAGAGCGTTTAATAGCGTCACCGTCACCCTGAGTGATGACCTGAACCACTTGACACGCCCCCTTTGCGGTCAAGGATTCTGGGGCGTTTCTTATTACAATCTAACATTACAATCTGAAAGGGGACTAAAAATAAATCAAAACAAGTGTCTTCCATATGTATTATAATCTTTCTCCTTTCCCAAAATGTATGTGTTTTTTTATTTATATTTTGTAGTTATTTTATATCATTTTATTATTTTTTATAATCATTTATAATTTCCTATAGTTGAATTAACAAGTCAAATAAATAACTGATTTCTGACATTTTTTTCATTAATACAGTAAACAGATTATTTCTAAAATATAATATAATATATAATAGCACTTACAGAAATTTGTATTTAATTTAAATATTAAATTAGAACATTTAAAAGATTCTCAGAATCTTATAATGAACCCCAAAGTCTTTCCTGTTCTTCACTCTTTCCATTCTATTTTTCTCTCCGCTTTCATCATCTCTCATCTGTTCATATCACTAAACGAGGGATCGTTAATCACCACTTTACTGATTCCCCTCAGGCGAGAATTCCCAGAATCCCCTGACACTTATGGCCGATCGTTCATACCTGCTTAGAGGCGACAGAGGCTCCGGGGTTAAAACACCTGTCATGGCACACTTGTTTTATGTGTCTGTCTGAGGAGTGTTAAAATTGGGTGGTAATCAATCTTTGTGTGTACTCCCTCACACACAAACACAAGTGGACATTAGATGAGTGATCACTACCTAGTTCATTTGTCAAGCTCATAGGTAGATGATTGCATAATATCTGCAGTTATAACCAAGGATAGAGAATAATATGAGACATTAGAACTATAGCTTTCTAATACACCTGGTGAATGTTGTTGGCTCTGTGACAAATTGGTTATGTTCCTCTATCTATCCTAAGTAGCTTTCCACTAAATAGCCCTGATTGGTCCTTTGAGGGCTTTGCTAGTTTCTGATTGGTTATCACAATGGTTTGTTTAAAGGTGGTAAAGAGGATACATTTTTGCAATATTACTTGAAACTGTCTTTACTAACTGATAAAAGACTATTTATTAGGTGCACTGAAAGGAATAATATTAATATACATCATCTGTGCACGAGGTAGGGCCTTAAAAACATCAGCCAATCGTTTACGCGATCATCACGTAAACGATTGGCCCTCTGGCTTGTCAATCACTGCCATGACGTTCGTTGTGAGAGACGTGTGCGGCTGCGCACTCTAGTAACTTTCCACACTCTACATGCGCCGCATGCAGTGTTTTTGTCAGGAGACAGGAGTAACAACTGCAGATTATGAGTTACCTGCGGTGAGTCCGACATAATGAATCCACTAAGTGTGTGCGCGGCTTAATGATTGTAAGGCCGATTATGAATATAAATTAATACTTATGACTGATCGCGCTCAAACGCGTCCAGTCAGAGCCAGTTGCGTTCAGTCTGCGATTACAGTCGGTGTTCAAATTCCATGTGAAAGTATATAAATCTGTTTCAGGAGCAGGAAACTATCGCTGTATGTTGAGCACAGTCAGAATGTTTTAGCTAGTCGTAAAATGTGTGCCCGGCTTAATAACACAGCGAATGCCGGTGGTAAACAAACACTCGTGCACGAGTTTTGGGAGGCGTTCACTTGAAATGAGCTGTGAAGGAGGGGGATTGTTCTTCCGCATGCGCTCATTTCAAAAACTCGGTCGACGAAAACATCCTCTGTACCACCTTTAACTTTAGTAGCCTTCCCAAATTGTTCTGCTTGAATTCTTGGACACACTTTAAATGTTTTAGAATTACTGTTTTTGTTTGAAAGGCACAACATGTCAGCCTCTGACTCAACCACTGGTGTAAATGTAGGACTACCTGTAATATTTATCTGAACATTGGCAGATGTGGGCAGGACACAAGGGCTGGAGGATAGGAAGCTTTTATGTTGTGTTTGTGTTTGTGTCACCATTGGTGCACCTAGTGGCACAGAAATTACACACTTCAGCTTTACTGGTGGCCATCAAGGTGTAATTTTTCCTGTCAGTCTTGGTAGTTTGTTCATAGTTTATATGATACACCAAAACCTCCTCCCTCTTTGTGAAGTCTTTGATTTTCAGTTAAAAACATCCACCATTTGCTAAAGGTGATATACATCTTAAAGGGGTCATATAATGTTACTTTTACAAGATGTAAAATAAGTCTCTGATGTCCCCAGAGTGTGTCTGTGAAGATTTAGCTCAAAATACCCCACAGATAATTTTTTATAGCATGTTAAATTTGTCACTTTTTGAGAGTGAGCTCTGTTTTTTGTGTCCCTTTAAATGCAAATGAGCTGCTGCTCCCAAGAAAAGGGCGGAGTTTCAAGAGTTCATGCTAGCAGCGCAGATTACCTCAGACTCACTGAAAATATCAGAAACTGTTTAGCCTTTTATGTTCAAACCGGAGTCGGACAATGATGGAGAGACTCAAAAAGAAGTGACAACATGTAGAATGCAACAGGACGTTTCTGAATGGTTATTTGATTAATTTTTGTAGCTGATGTGGAGTTAACTAACTTAACCCTTAATCGCCCCTCAATTAGAACAACGTTAAAGGTCCCCGAGTCAGACAGACCCTAAACTTTTACAGAGCGATTCCATAAGGAAATATACATTTTTTGTATGATATCATTTTTTTCCAAAATTACTTCTCAACTATGCATTTATGCTCTGTTTTTCTCGATATTTGGTAGTTTTTTTTACCTATTTACTGCACAATTACTTAACTATGCCATAGAGTGACTTATGAAAAATGGATTTTTAATTAAAAAAATCACTTTAATGATGATCTTAATTAAATCTAAATTGTATTTGGACATTGCTCTATGTGTTAGGTATAGAATACTGCCATCTACAGGTTTGTGGAAAAACTTTAGGAATTATAGTTAAAGAAAGAAAGTGCAATGACCACATATATCCAATAGAGGTCAATAGGGCCCTAGATTCAAAAATTGAATTTACCTTGGCATAGATGAATAACTTAATCGGTTACTAAATGTAACCTCGGTTCCCTGAGATACGGAACGTGCGAACTTTCCCGCCGAAAGGGGCGGGGAAAGGACCTATATAAGTGAGCATTTCGCCATAGGCAACTCAGGCCATATCGATTGAAGCGACGACACTGAGCCGCAGCCTAGTGGCACGGCAAGTAACGCAGTACTCATTCCGTATCTCAGGGAACCGAGGTTACGTTTAGTAAGCGATTAAGTTCCCTTTCGATACTTCACTCGTACTACGTATGGGGGAACGAATTCAACCACGCCGTGCCACTGCTGGGGAACGGCTGGACTTGACCGGACACTGCGAGGGGACCGAGTGTCAAGTGAGAAGGCCGAAGCTGCCGTAACCCTTGTGCACTACGAGGGAGAGACTCCCGGGTTTTGCGTAAAACGCAGAACTATGATGGCTGCGTAATTACGCCGAGAGGACCCGAGCCTGTAAGGTCGGAATGTCCAACTGATAAAATCTGGCAAAAGTGGATGGCGCGGACCAGCCGGCCGCCTCACAAATGTCTTTAATGGAAATTCCACTGGACCAGGCCCAAGATGAGGCCATAGCCCTAGTGGAGTGGGCTCTTACTCCTATGGGGCAAGGGGTCCCCACCGAGGAATAACAGAGCGTGATAGCGTCGACAATCCAACGCGAAAGACGTTGCTTTGAGACCGGAACTTTGGTGTGCCTGCCAAAGCAAACAAATAGCTGATCAGACTGCCGGAAGGGTTGTGATCGCTCAATGTAAATGCGCAGTGCCCTGACAGGGCAAAGTAATTCTTGTTCCTGATCGCCCGGCATAGGGGGAAACGCAGAGAGGGAAATGACCTGCGATCTGAAAGGTGTAGAAAGCACCTTGGGAACGTAGCCCACCCTAGGTTTCAGCACGACTCTAGAGTCGTCTGGCCCAAACTCGAGGCATGCAGGGCTAACAGAAAGGGCCTGCAAATCGCCAACACGCTTGATCAACACCAGTGCAAGAAGCAGGGCGGTTTTAAGCGTCAGGGGCCTAAGGTCTGCTTGCTGCAGAGGCTCAAAGGGCGGGCCCTTTAGAGCTCTGAGGACCAAATGGAGATCCCAGGAAGGAACCGTAGGGGTCCGTGGTGGATGCAACCGCCTGGAACCCCTTAGAAACCTAACAACGAGGTTTTTCCGACCTACAGACTGGCTAGCAATAGGAGCGTGAAACGCTGCGATGGCTGCTACATATACTTTGAGCGTGGAGGGGGCTCGCCCCGCGTCCAGGCGCTCCTGGAGGAAGGACAGTATATCGGCTACGTCGCATTCCTCAGGGTCTATGCTGCGTGTAGAACACCAGCTAACAAAGACCGCCCATTTCTGAGCATAGAGGCGTCTAGTGGACGGGGCTCTAGCATGTGAAATGGTTTTTAGCACGTTCTCGGGGAGGCCAGAAGGCTCCCGTCGAGAGACCACAGGTGCAGAGCCCACAGCTCCGGCCGTGGGTGCCAGATTGTTCCGTTCGCCTGAGAGAGGAGGTCCCGCCTCAGAGGAATCAGCCAGGGGGCTTTCGTGGAAAGCCTGAATAGCTCCGAGGTCCAAACTTGGCACCTCCAGAGCGGGGCCACTAACAGAACTTTGTGCCTGTCTTCCCTGACATGCCTGATCACCTGGGGGATCAGAGCGACCGGGGGAAAAGCGTAGAGAAGGGTGTTGGGCCAAGAGTGGGCCAGCACATCTTCCTTCTTCGAAAAATAAATTGGGCAATGAGAGCTGTCTTGAGAGGCGAAGAGGTCTACCTTCACGAATATTACCTAAATGGTGTGAACTATCTGGGGATGGAGCGTCCACCCGTCTGAGGGGACGTTGCTCTGGGACAGCATGTCTGCTCCCAGGTTGTTCTTTCCAGGAATGTGGGTCGCTCTGTGCGACCGAACCCGTGAAGAAGCCCATTCTAGCAGTCGTTTCGCCAGGGCGCAAAGGCGGCTGGACGAAAGACCTCCTTGGCGGTTGATATATGACACCAGTGTCATGCTGTCCGATTGGACTAAGACGTGGCGATCCGTCAAATGAGCCTGAAAGGCCTGTAGGGCTCGAATCACTGCCAGCATCTCGAGGCAGTTGATGTGCAGATGGCTTTCCTCGTGGGACCACGAGCCGAAGGCCGGACTGCCCTCGCACAGAGCGCCCCAACCCAGGTTGGACGCATCCGTGGAAAGCACCGTCCTCCGTGACACCGCCTGTAGGGGTACTCCAAGACTGAACCAAGAGGGGTTCGTCCAGGGCCTCAGGGCTGCTACGCAGGCCTGATTGACCTTGAGGTGCAAGCGGCCGTGCCGCCATGCGTGAGGAGGGACCCGAAATTTCAGCCAGTACTGAAGAGGCCGCATTCGTAGCAGGCCTAGCTGCAGCACCGGGGAGGCGGAAGCCATCAGCCCTAGCAACCTCTGGAACAGCTTCAGAGGGAGGTAAGCTTTGTTCTTGACGGAGGCCGCGAGCTGCTGAATCGTCAGAGCGTGCTCTGATGAGACTACTGCCGTCATACTGACAGAGTCGAGAACTGCACCCAGGAACGAGATACGTTGAGTGGGAAGCAGCGAGCTCTTGGCTAAATTGACCCTGAGACCCAGACACTGCAGGTGGCTGAGAAGCACGGATCTGTGGTGCTCCAACTCCGACCGCGAGCTGGCTAGGATGAGCCAGTCGTCGAGATAGTTCAGAACGCATATACCCATCTGTCTGAGAGGGGAGAGCGCAGCGTTCATGCACTTCGTGAAAGTGCGAGGAGCTAGGGACAACCCGAAGGGAAGGACCATATACTGGTAAGCCACATCTTCGAACGCGAATCTCAAGAATCGCCTGTGCTTGGGGGAAAGTAAGCATCTTTCAGGTCCAGCGAGCAGAACCAGTCCCCGTGACATACTTGTGCGAGGATCTGTTTCAGCATTAGTACTTTGAACTTTCGCTTCATGAGGGAAAGGTTCAGAAGTCTGAGGTCCAGAATTGGTCTGAGACCGCCGTCTTTCTTTGGAACCAGGAAGTAACGGCTTTAGAAGCCCGACTCGCTCTGCGAAGGAGGCACTAATTCTATGGTGCCTTTTCTCAGAAGAGTTAAAACCTCGGCCTGGAGGACATGAGCGTCGTCCGGTTGTACCGTAGTTTGAATCACCCCGCCAAAGCGCGGGTGCCTTCTGGCAAACTGGAGCGAGTAGCCTAGGCTTATGGTTCTCAGAATCCAACTTGATACACCGGAGATGGCTCGCCAAGCCTCGACCCGGGCATCAAGGGGTAGAATGACATCGGACGGCGACCCGCTTAGAAGGGGGTCGCACACCGGTATGGTAGGAAGAGGAAATAAGCTCTTTTGAGGAGTGTGTAAAAATTGGGTCGCCGTGATAACGGCGGTTGATGAGGACGCAGCGAGTGTGGGCCCTGTTACTGCAGGTTGCATTTGTCCCGCGCCCAGAGATAAACGAGGCAGAGGGGAGCATGTGCGAGCGAGCTTTCGGGGTGGTCTGGCCGTGGCGAGACATGCCCCGATCCTCTTCTTTTCTGGCTGATCAGGACGACTTCTGAGGCACCTGGTCCAGCACGATCTTGGGCCGGGGTCCCTGGCGTTTCGGGAAGGTCGTGCGCTTAGCAGAGCGCGAGTGGTGGCGGTGCTCTTTGGGCGGCGCAGCCTGATGCTGTGTTCACACCAGACGCGACTTGCGCGTATAAATCGCGCTATTCGCGCGTAGTTGGACGCTTGAACATTTTGAGTTTACTCGCTTCATTCGCGCGTGACATTCGCTTCATTCGCGCGTGAAAATCCCTTCACAACAAACGCGAATTCGCGTCATGAGAGGGGCTCTCCCGCTCTTTTATGTGTCCCAGACTCTCCCACTGCTTTCTGCACACTTCCTCTGAATAAACACAACTTGTCAGTGGGGAAATAATTGTAAATTACAGCGAATAAGCTCAATTGGTTGTCTTTAGTTGGCTTGTAGTCTTAATATGTATATATATATATATATATATGTATATATATATATATCAAATTGAGTAAAGACCGTTTTTTACAACTTATCAGATTGTCCGACCTCCTCACTCACTTTCTTTCAAACACGATCCTTTTTATTTCTGTTTCTATAAATGTATGAAGATGTACAGCGACGATGATTTTGTCCTCCATTGTTGTTTCGAATTTCTGCCTCAGCTCGCTACGTCACGTCACTACTAGAGCAAGCTCCTGATTGGTTAACGCGGCGCGGAAATTCGCCAAAGTTCAGATTTTTTAACTTGCGCGATTCGCGCGAATCGCTCAATTCGCGCTGCGTCATTCGCGCCGCTGGATGTCAATTTGCGTCTTTGCATTGACTTAACATGTAAATCACTCGCGCTTACCGCTTCATTCGCGTCCGGTGTGAACGCACCATAAGAGGCAGAAGGAGCTGGTTTCGTCTGCTGAGCCGGCGCAGGCCTGGGGCGGCTAGGAGCAGATGCTGAGCTTGAAGGTTTGGGCAGGAAATGTCTCATCGCTTGAGAAGACTTCTGTGCTGCCGTGAAACGCTCTGTGAAACCTTCCACTGCCTGTCCAAAGAGTCCTGACGGGGAAACAGGCGCATCGAGGAAGGCCATCTTGTCCTGATCTTTGATTTCCGTCAGGTTAAGCCATAGATGGCGCTCCAGCACCACCAGGCTGGCCATTGATCTGCCATTGGCTTGGGCCGCTGCCTTTGTGGCCCGCAGGGCTAAATCAGTTGCGCTGCGGAGATCCCTGAAGGCGGTCTCTTCAGTGTCAGACTCGTCCATGGCGCGGAGAAGTTTGGCCTGGAAGACCTGGAATATGGCCATAGAATGGAGCGCTGAGGCGGCTTGGCCAGCGGATGCATACGCTCTTCCTGCAAGGGCAGAAGTGGTCCTGCAGGGTTTAGACGGAAGGGAACGCTTCATCTTCCAGCCCACGGCCGCGGGCAGACAGAGGTGAGCGGCCACTGCTTCATCCAGGGGCGGCAGGTGTTCGTAACCCTTCTCCTCCGAACCAGCAACTGAGGTGAGGACTGAGCGGTGAGAAGTGTGCAGGCGGGCTAAAAAGGGGGCGCGCCATGACTTCGCCAGCTCCTGATGAACCTCAGGAAAGAACGGGGCCGAGCGTTGCTGAGGAGCTTGATGGCGGCCTGGGAGGAACCACTCATCCAGGCGGCTTTGTGACGGCTCTTCTGGTGGAGCCCAGTCGAGGTCCAATTCCTCCACGGCTTTAGATAGGACGCGGAAAAGTTCGGCGTCCATACCCGCACCGCGATCGATGGGCTCCAGGGGAGGCAGGGGGGCGGGGTCGTCAGACTCGCCCAGCCAGTGCTCCGGTTCAGAGGCTGCCAGAGACACAGAGTCATCGAGCTGCTCTTCGTCGGATCCGCCGAAGGAAACAAGGTCGCTTGCATCAGCCGAGGGACGTTGTTCAGGGCGGGAGAACAGCACTGGGGACTGTTCTCTGCTGGGAGAGGGCGAGGCACACGGGCAGTGGGCCGGCGTGAGCTCGCTCAGCTCAGCGCGCTGAGCCGGTCTTCCCCGCTGTCTCTTCCTAGCCGGCTCGCGGGAGGAAGGAGAGAGGAGGGCGCGATCGGCGGGGTCACTTCCCATGAAGAAAGAAGCCCGTGAGCGCAGCGATGCCAGGCTCATAGACTCGCAGTGCGAGCATGAGCCTCCAGCAATCGTGTTATCTGCATGGGACTTGCCCAGACATCCGACGCACTCGCCGTGGCCGTCTGCATCAAGCAGAGGGGCTCTGCACGTAGTGCAGTGGAGAGGCATTGAAAAATGCTGGGGCGCCGTGAAAACGGCGATTGTGGTGCTCTTAAACGGCGAGGGCCATAAGCGGTGAAAACCGCTGTGGAAAGTGCTCTTAATGCGGTGTGAGAACCGCGGAAAAATGCTCTATTAGATGCGCCGGATGGCGGCAGGAGACGCGCTGAGTCTGGGCCGGAAGCAGGAAGGAGGAGAAGACGAGTCGTTGCTGAAGGAGAAAGGACTGAGTTGCCTATGGCGAAATGCTCACTTATATAGGGCCTTTCCCCGCCCCTTTGGCGGGAAAGTTCGCGCGTTTTGTCGCCATAGGCTGCGCAGCAAAGCTGCGCCGTCATTGGTTCAACAACTTGCAATGAGTGAACCAATGACGATGCAGCTGCACTGCGTTATTGAAAAGGCTTCAGTAGCGGGGAAAAAGGGAGACTTTTCCCCCATACGCAGTACGAGTGAAGTATCGAAAGGGAACTAGAGTTCAGTACATGGAAAAGACATACACTGAGTTTCAAACTCCATTGTTTCCTCCTTATATAAATCTCATTTGTTTAAAAGACCTCAGAAGAACAGGCGAATCTCAACATAACACCGACTGTTACGTAACAGTCAGGATCATTAATATGTACGCCCCCAATATTTGCAGGACGTCTGGATGTGCACAGCTGAATCATCAGACTAGGTAAGCAAGCAAGAACAATAGCGAAAAATGGCAGATGGAGCAATAATAACTGACATGATCCATGATATCATGATATTTTTAGTGATATTTGTAAATTGTCTTTCTAAATGTTTCGTTAGCATGTTGCTAATGTAGGCTACTGTTGGTTAAAGTTACCATTGTTTCTTACTGTATTCACGGAGACAAGAGCCGTCACTATTTTCATTTTTAAACACTTGCAGTCTGTATAATTCATAAACACAACTTCATTCTTTATAAATCTCTCCAACAGTGTGTAATGTTAGCTTTAGCCATGGAGTACTATCAAACTCGTTCAGAATCACATATGCAGTTAAAAAAATTTATTTAAAAAAATCTATGGGGTATTTTGAGCTGAAACTTCACTGACACATTCAGGGGACACCTTAGACTTATATTACATCTTGTAAAAAAACGTTCGATGGCACCTTTAAGTTTGTGTGTGTGTGTGAGAGAGAGAGAGAAAGAGAGAGAGAGAGTGAACATGCTTGTTCCATGTTGCCTTTGTGCTCTAGTATTAGTCCTTCATTTATGTATGGACATTTTTCAGATTTATGCCAGTTTTGTTGATTTTATTTGCCAATTTCTATAAAAACGCTCGTGTATGTGTGTGTGTGAGAGATCCACTTTGTGTTTATGGCCTAGGACCAGACCTTTGTTTAAGTGTAGAAATTTCATATTTATGCCAGTTTTTTTTTTATTTGCCAATTTCTATAAAAACGCACTCTGTGGCAGTCAGATTTATCCTGGATTTATTTTATTTTTTTGACAAATGAAATGAAAAAAAAAAATCCATTTTTCAATTTTCCCATTAATTTTCAATCTGGGGTCTGTCTAACCCCGAGGACCTTTAAGAGTGATTTTTTTTTACACACCTTTAGAACAACCAAATCAAGCCCAGATGTTTTTGTGCATGTTTAGATAGATCATTTAGGAAAAGTCACTGAGTCTCATGCCCCTGAGATAAAGGAAACCCTTTTTAAAAACGAAGGAAACTGTCAGCGGGGTCAGCTGGACCCCAAGGGCCGATTAAGGGTTAAAGCCATTGATTAGCATATTTTGTCACGATAATCTATAAATCGCTCATGTGGGAACTGTTGTAAGATGCCTATAGAGCCAGAGAATGTTTGCTGCATGAAGATTGAACAATTTACTACTGAATGGACTGCATTAGGGACCATTCACACATTTACATTGTATAAAGCAAGATGTGAGAATGTAAGAAAAGTGCAAGGTCTCAATATGTTTTTGATTTTTTAAAGTTGAGCTTATTTTAACCTGAGTGCAGCATTGTTTAGAAGGCTTTTATGTCATCATGCACGAGAATCATCAAAAGACATGAGCGCAACGGACAGTCAAAGACGAAGAACGGCTAGCTTATGTTTACATAGAAAAACAATGGAAAAGTAGAGCAGTGGAATGGAATAACCATAAGTACTTCACATTTCTATCTTGCATTTGTATTATTTAGTTGACTCCATCCCAGTTGTTAGTTTCTTCCAAATAGTGTTATGAATAAATGATCTGTAATTAGCATTAAATGTTAATTGTGTGTGCTCACCTCAGACTGCCTGTCAGTGTTCTTTGCCTTCTGGTGGGAAAATATGTTAGCCCAGCTGGGTAGACTGTTTAAACACCAACAGACACTTCAGTCCCAAGAAAGTTCAATCAAAGCGGGGTTCATTGAGGTCAGCATTTAGCATCAGGCCATATAATGAGATGGAAGAGTATTTTAGAGTGCTAAATTTCCTACTTAGCTTTCTACTTCCTGTTGTTATTCACAGCTTAAAATGGCGTCATATGTCTTTAGAAGACTTGGAATATAGTGCACAAGTTGTATGGACTACTTTTATTGTGCTTTTTAATGTATCTGTTCCTGGAAAAGCTTGTAATATTCAAATAGTGAGTTCTGTTGTTGAATATGTAAAATACTGGTTTATCGATCTATGTCCATCTTATTTGAAAGAATTCTTGGGATTAAAACAGAGAGAACAACAGAATATGTAGATATGCTGTTATCACCCAATCACTCTCTCATTGGTCAATTGCTGTAGTCTCCGCCCACTTGTGTCCATCTCATTATTTACAGCTGCTTTGGTGTAGAGAAGGTATGAATCTCCTGTGGAAGACCAGCATGTAATAAGACGATCCATGGATAAATCCATTCCCCTCATTCTCTGAAACGCTTTATCCATCTACATTTCTTCCCCGCGGTATGCTAATATAATGGTTCCTCCTTTGATCTCGCACCTCTTCAGTGGATTTTGTTGTTTTGAGTGTCTATTAGTTTGGGCCTCTATTTTGGGCTCCTTGGTGGGTGTTGTGTCTCCACAACACCACTGAAGAAAACATTTTTCTTTTGAGTTGTTTTGTCGCCAGCTTTCTTAGAGTTTTTCTCCAGCTTATTTTCATGTTCAACCTGCTAGAATGTCTTGAGTGTGGGTTGCAACACATTATTTTAAGGTAGGGTGACTAAATGTTTTGTTTTTTTAGATAGTAATTATTTGGTTAGTTGGTTACTTATTTAGTTAGTTGGTTATTTAGTTGGTTAATTGGTCAATATTTGGTTATTAAGTTATTTGGTTAGTTGGTGATTTAGTTGGTTAACTGGTTTTGTTATTCGATTATTTAGTTTTAAAGGTATTCAAGGATTAGTTCACTTTAAAATGAAAATTACCCCAAGCTTTTCTCACCCTCAAGCCATCCTAGGTGTATATGACTTTCTTCTTTCTGATGAACACAATCGGAGTTATATTAATAAATATCCTGACGCGTCCAAGCTTTATAATGGCAGTGAAGAGGACCAATAAGGCTCAAGAAAGTGCATCCATCCATCATAAACGTACTCAAGACGGCTCCAGGGGTTAATAAAGGCCTTCTTGAAGCAAAGCAATGCATTTATGTAAGAAAAAAGCTTATGGAAAAAGCTTAACTGACGCGACATCAGTTATGCTTTCTTCATAAGTTGAATATGGAAGGTAGTCTGGCAGAAGCTAGATATTTTACTTCATAACTTGTTAAATATAGATATTTTTCTCACACAAACACATCGCTTTGCTTCAAGAAGGCCTTTATTAACCCCACAGAGCCGTGTGGAGTACGTTTATAATGGATGGATGCACTTTCTTGAGCTTCATACTTGTCGATCCCGTTTACTGCCATTATAAAGCTCGGATGCTTCAATATATTTATCAATATAACTCTGATTGTGTTCATCAGAAAGAAGAAAGTCATATAAACCTAAGATGGCTTGAGGGTGAGTAAATCTTGGGGTAATTTTCATTTGAAAGTGAACTAATCCTTTAATGCATTTAGTTGGTTATTGATTTATTTGGTTATTTGGTGATTTAGTTGGTGAATTGGTTATTTGGTTATTTAGTTTATTAATGTATTTAGTTGGTTATTTATTTATTTGGTTAGTTGGTGATTTAGTTAGTTAATTGGTTATTTATTTTTTTATTTAGTTTATCAATGTATTTAGTTGGTTATTTATTTGGTTGGATATTTAGTTGGTTATTTAATTTATTTAATTTATTTAGTTGGTTATTCAGTGTAGTTGTTAATTTCTTTAGTTATTATTTAGCTAGTTATTTAATTGTTTATTTAGTTCATTTTTATTTGTTTTTTAATAGTGTTTGCTTTTTTAATAGTCTTGTGGTGTGATTTAATAAAATATAAATTTAATAAAATAAACATTTTAATAATATTATGAATAATATTAATTATTATTATTATTATTATTATTAGGGCTGGAATGTCATGTCAATGTAATCATTAGATTATTCGATTAATCGGAAAAATAGTCGACAGATTAATCGATTGAAAAAATAATCATTAGTTCCAGCCCTAATTATTATTACTATTATATTTGTTTTTACAAATTCTCTCAATGTGTTCTAAAACTGTTTGTATAATAATTATAAAAGATGTGACTTTAAAATTTACATGTGAATTGTCTGCAGTACTGTAAGACACATTTCAACGAATAATTTTGTTGATCTGCAGTGCTCCTTTTTATTATTTGAGAGCTCACATTCTGGCTGTGTGTTAATGCAATGCAGATATAAGCAAAATTGATCTCTCTTTTGGTTGTATAATTAATTCAAGTCCAGAGGATGTAAGCTGTGGGTTTCTCAGTTTGCCAGGTCAGACAGCATTAGTGTTGGCTGACATGTGCTAGAGCTCACTGTGCCTTATCTTCCAGCAAAACACACACAAATCATAATTCTTCGATCTGCAGGCGTAGGTATGACAACCTGCCCATTTCATCATGTTCAGCCTTTATCACATCATCAGACAATTTCCGACCCACCATCTCCCTGTCTTATCTACATCCCTGATTTCCTCTTCCCTTCTTGAACATGCCAGTTTTCCCTCCCATTGGGTTTGAGAGATATGACTGTATATGTGTGGAGAAGACCTCAGGGTTTAACTGTATGTGAATGTCACGTCTTTTACTGTCACATTACATGTCACACAATTTTATTAATATTATTTGCTTTGTTTTTGCAATACTACTATTGCTTTTTAGGCTAATATAAGCCTAAAAAGCATGCACCAATAAAAAAAATACAGCAGAAATAGCATGCCGTCCTGGCCTTTTGGACATCATCCTAATCTTGCAAACCGTTTAGTGCGTATATATCGAATGGCTCCATCTAACATACCAGATATCCAGCTCTTGACCTTTTGCTTATACTTTTTTCACCCCACAGTTTTGTGACGGAGAAGGAGAGAGGGAGAACTAGCCAGATAAAGTGCTTGTGATGTTGCGTGGGGATGATGCAGAATATCAGCGCCGCTATCACACTCTGGGCAGTAACACGCGCCGCCTCTCCAACCCCGACATGGAGGCCTTTGCTAAGCTCCACAAGAGCAGTGACATGGAGCATCAGCGAAATAAATACCCTCCTCAGCACGCCGCCACGCTGGTCAACACTAACTGCGCGCGGCAGCAGGTAACATGAATGGGAGAGTGTGTGAATGTGTGTATGTCAACAGAGCAGAAGGTGTGGTCTAGTGATTAGCATAAGCACTCCACATATGTTGAGCCTTGGTGGTCGTACCTGTGAATCGTGCCTGTGTTGACTCAGTTCTCCTCAGCTTGCTTAAAATTAATGTCCAACAGAAGTTTTGGTAACACTTTAGTATAGGGAATGGATATAAACTTCTAATTTACTGTTTATTAATACAAACCCGATTCCAAAAAAGTTGGGACACTGTACAAATTGTGAATAAAAAAAGAATGCAATAATTTACAAATCTCATAAACTTATATTTTATTCACAATAGAATATAGATAACATATCAAATGTTGAAAGTGAGACATTTTGAAATGTCATGCCAAATATTGGCTCATTTTGGATTTCATGAGAGCTACAAATTCCAAAAAAGTTGGGTCAAGTAGCAATAAGAGGCCGGAAAAGTTAAATGTACATATAAGGAACAGCTGGAGGACCAATTTGCAACTTATTATATCAATTGAAAAAATGATTGGGTATAAAAAGAGCCTCTCAGAGAGGCAGTGTCTCTCAGAAGTCAAGATGGGCAGAGGATCACCAATTCCCCCAATGCTGCGGCGAAAAATAGTGGAGCAATATCAGAAAGGAGTTTCTCAGAGAAAAATTGTGAAGAGTTTGAAGTTATCATCTACAGTGCATAATATCATCCAAAGATTCAGGGAATCTGGAACAATCTCTGCGCGTAAGGATCAAGGCCGGAAAACCATACTGGATGCCCGTGATCTTCGGGCCCTTAGACGGCACTGCATCACATACAGGAATGCTACTGTAATGGAAATCACAACATGGGCTCAGATATACTTCCAGAAAACATTGTCGGTGAACACAATCCACTGTGCCATTCGCCATTGTCGGCTAAAACTCTATAGGTCAAAAAAGAAGCTATATCTAAACATGATCCAGAAGCGCAGGCATTTTCTCTGGGCCAAGGCTCATTTAAAATGGACTGTGGCAAAGTGGAAAACTGTTATGTGGTCAGACGAATCAAAATTGAAGATCTTTTTGGAAAACTGGGACGCCATGTCATCCGGACTAAAGAGGACAAGGACAACCCAAGTTGTTATCAGCGCTCAGTTCAGAAGCCTGCATCTCTGATGGTATGGGGTTGCATGAGTGCGTGTGGCATGGGCAGCTTACACATCTGGAAAGGCACCATCAATGCTGAAAGGTATATCCAAGTTCTAGAACAACATATGCTCCCATCCAGACGTCGTCTCTTTCAGGGAAGACCTTTCATTTTCCAACATGACAATGCCAGACCACATACTGCATCAATTACAACATCATGGCTGTGTAGAAGAAGGATCCGGGTACTGAAATGGCCAGCCTGCAGTCCAGATCTTTCACCCATAGAAAACATTTGGCGCATCATAAAGAGGAAGATGCGACAAAGAAGACCTAAGACAGTTGAGCAACTAGAAGCCTGTATTAGACAAGAATGGGACAACATTCCTATTCCTAAACTTGAGCAACTTGTCTCCTCAGTCCCCAGACGTTTGTTTGCAGACTGTTATAAAAAGAAGAGGGGATGCCACACAGTGGTAAACATGGCCTTGTCCCAACTTTTTTGAGATGTGTTGATGCCATGAAATTTAAAATCAACTTATTTTTCCCTTAAAATTATACATTTTCTCAGTTTAAACATTTGATATGTCATCTATGTTGTATTCTGAATAAAATATTGAAATTTGAAACTTCCACATCATTGCATTCTGTCTTTATTCACAATTTGTACAGTGTCCCAACTTTTTTGGAATCGGGTTTGTAGTAAATTATTTGCTAAGTTTAGGTATTGGGTATGATTAAGAATGTAGGATAAGGTCATGCAGCTTATGTGTGCTTAATAAGTAGTAATAAACAGCCAATATTCTAGTAATATGCATGCTAATATGCACCTAGTTAAAAGACCCTAACATAAAGGGTTACCAAAGTTTTATGTTCTAACTAACATCATGATGTTTGAATATTTAAAAGGCCTTTGATTAGTTTTTTTTCGGTTTGTCATGTGGTTTTTCCGTTCCTCTCTTCTCTTCTGTCTGTCATACTTCCTCCCACCTCTTATCATCTCTTACAGCATCCTCCTCCTCCTCTTTGCAGTCATTCTTTTTTCTTTTTTAGTAGTGACTCTTAATATGTCAAAAATCACTACTGTTATTGTGCCTATATATATATATATATAGTCATAAAAAAAAAAAAAAAATGAACAAATTAAGCGCACATTTTTCTATTATTAATCACAAATAAATTGTGTTGCATGATTCATTTAAATACTCTCCTCCCATTCATTTTGTGTCTGAAAGGGAAACTCCTACTTATTGCATATGCAATAAGGTCAGCCGCAAAAATAACTGTGTCCACGCCTTTTCAGTGCTAATTTTTCACTGCGTGTCTTTAGTAAATCCTGACAATAGTTTTTAACACCAAAAGAGGGTTTGCGCTGGCGCAAGCTGTTGTTAAATCTGGCCCTTGGGCTACAGAAATTGAATAAAGTTATCAAACACTTCATAGTCTTCACTGCATAAATTATAAATTAAATATAGATTAATTCTTATTAAAGCTACAAATGTTATTCAGTCAAGAGCAGTGAGTGATTTTCTCTTTTATATTTTGTTCTTTGATTATCCTTAATGACAAACAGCAGCAGGTTTATTAGGCTGCTGTCACTTTAAGACGCACCTGACGCAGATCTGATACACATTTTATCACAACTTTTTACGTTAATTTAAAACCTCATTTAACTCATTTAACTGTGGTTGCGAGGATACTCGACAAAAAGGCATTTTGGCATAATTTTGTGTGTTTTTGTCCGTTCAAAAGCTGTCTGAATCGGCTTTCTGCGCGCACGAGTCCTTTTCATTTATTTTTTATTTCAGTTTTAGATTTATATCTGTTAGTATTTTTTTTACTTAAACTTATCTCAGTTAAATAAATTTAAATTTTAAAAAATTATTTTGGTTTTTCATCTAATATTTTTATTTATATTCAGCTTTATTTCAATCAAAAAAAATGTTTTAACAGTTTTAAAGTGCAGTCACATTTACCATTATTTGGCAAAATCTTGCTGGTGAAATCCAGTCATTTCAATAGGAATCCACGAGATTTGAATAAGGGCGAAAAAGTTCCCCTGGCTGATTTTGGTCCCCTGGCAGAAGTAGTAGTGTTAATTCGCAGCTCTGACCAATAGAAACTGCTTGGTTGGCTTGGTTGGCCACAAAATGTTACTGCAACATTTCGTTTTAATTTTAACAACACTGCCACATAGCAAAATTCTAAAATACTAAAGAAACTGCATAGCAACACTCTGGCAACCACAAACAACAGCCTAACATGAATGCAGAACTTCTGAATGCTCAAGCACTGAAATTCTCATTGCAAAAAAAATATAATATTTGCAGTTATGTGTAAATCCATAATGTCATTTCCTCCTTTCTTTTAGCCATCTCTCTCTCTCTCTCTCTCTCCCTCTCTCTCTCATGATCTATTTCCTCTTTCTTTTTCCTCCTTGGAATCTATCCATCCTTCCTTGTATTTGCTCTGTATATTTGCCTGTCTGGCTGCATCCACCGTCTCCAAACACCACTGGAATGAGAAAGAGAGAGAAGGGAGTCTACCGTTACCATGGTAACCGAGCCCATGTAGGGAAATCAATGATATCACATAGCTAGCTGGCATATAGTAGGAGTGGGTACTGAGACACAGAGGGAGGAAAACCGCTGAAGGACAGAGTCAACATGAACCGCCATTCGCTTTTTACTTCTATATTATGACGTATTTGTGCGTGAAATGAGAGAAAATGTAGGGCAGGACTTGGTTTTACCATGCAGGAGTTGATTGGCTTCTGTAATGCGAGCATTATGCATCAGAATGTGGGATTGCAGTGGATTGTGGGGGTTTGATCCCCTCCTGAAACTCCACCGGCACACACTTTTGAGGAGGCTTTTTTACCGGGACGTGGAGGCTGAAGGTCAAGTTCACCCTCCAGAGCATCTTCACGTATCCCAATGGTAATGCTTCTTAAAATCTATTGTTATTTGGTCTTATTGTAATAACCTTTGTTACATTTAATGTTAAGAGGCGTTAAATTAGTGCATTAATATTGGCAAATTTAATGCATTACAACGGTAGATTAAAACAATGACTAAGTAGTTATTTGGCTGTTAGTTAGTTAAATAACATTTAACAATCAGCCAAAAGGGAAACTTGTTGCACAAGCAATTATGATAACAAACAGTAACTTAATACTGCACACAGTACGACCAGGAGCGTGTATTAAAGTAAATAGGGTCAATTATGACTTCATTGTTGGCTTTGTAGACTGAGACGAACTAAGAAGTTATTATAGTCCATAGATGACGAAACCGCAGAAAAGGAGCGGAGAGCTAGCAGGAGAGAGTCGACCGACAATGGAGCTTATTAATTAGTGATGGTATCATAGAGTGATGAAGCTATGAGTACATGAGAAATCCACAGTGAACAGAAAGAAAGGGGGAGAGAGATTGATAGCCGGATTGAGGATGCAATCAGGTGCCAATAGTGTGTGTGTATGAACAGGTATTATGGTGGGACCAGAAATTATGAGCATTCACATACCATATTTTGACATACTTCAGTTCATAATGAAACAGAATATTAAAGAGTATTAATAATATTACTAATAACTGCAACTAATAACAGAATATTAATTAAAAAAGCAACAATAATAATAATTAATAACTAGCACTGTCAAATTGATTAATCATGATTTTTTTGCATCAAACATAAAAATTTGTAAATATGTAATGTGTGTATGTATATATTTATATATATATATATATACACACACACACATATTTATAAATGTTTATGTTAGATGCGATTAATCAAATCGATTAATTGTGATTTATCGCATCAGACAAAAGCTTGTAAATATATAGTGTGTGTATATTCACACACACACACACACACACACACACACGCATGTATATATACAAACTTTTATGTAAGATGCTGTTAATCAAATCGATTGATCACAATTAATCGCATCAAACAAAACACAGACATATTCACAAACTTTTATGTTAGATGCGATTAATCAAATCGATTAATCATGATTAATTGCATCAAACAGAAAAGTTTGTAAATATATAATGTGTGTGTGTGTGTGTGTGTGTATACACATACATACAAACACAAACACACACACATATATTTACAAACTTGTTAGATGCGATTAATCAAATTGATTAATCACAATTAATTGCATCAAATAAACGTTTGTAAATATGTTGTGTGTGTACACATTCACAAACCTTTGTTAGATGCGATTAAACAAATCGATTAATCGCGATTAATCGCATCGAACATAAAAATGTGTAAATATATAATATGACATTATATATTTTGAAATTCTTCAAAAAGAAATAGAGAATATTCAAGAGAATATTTTATTTTATACTATAGCATGTTTATAAATAGAAGTCAGTTTATAATAGTAATCAAGTCCAATGTAATTTTATTTTTTACATTAATTTTTATCTAGTAGTAATTATAATAATAATTCTTGGTCATCTTCCTAGTTTGAGGCCTTTTTGACATTTTCTTCATGTAGAATAACTTGCACTGATGAAATGTGCATGATAACATCAGGAATGTGTTTTATGAAAGTAAATAGGGTTGATTTTGACTTCACATTGAATTTAATGTATGCTAAATTGTAGTGATGTTGTAGAGGTCTGTGTCGTCATAGCAACGGTGTAGGTGGTTGTATGACATGCAAGTATAGAAGCAGGTGTGGCCTGCCGCAGTGTCTGTGTGTGTGTGTGTGTGTGAGACAGCGAAACAGACACACACACAAGAGAATGATGTCTGTGTGGGTATGTTTGGAAACCCAAGAGAGACATAAACAATGAGAGACAGAGAAGGGGATTTGAGAGAAATGGGATGAGAGGAAGGTGGGCTTGCTTGTCATGCAGGTCAGGGTTGGTCTTCATCTAATTTCTGAGCTACTGTTACTGTAACTAAAACCCATCTGCTGCTGTATGTGTGTTCTGATGTGTGAATTAGTGTATTAAAGCAGCTTCTAGCATTTGCGTTATGCTCTGATGCACATACTTCTGTTGCTCGTAGCAATTAGCTAAATAGTATCTCAGAACATGGTGCTCCTTACCTAGACAGCATTTTAGGATGTTTAAATCGAACAATTGAATGTGTCTGGGCAAAAATGTTTTGTAGGCACTTAACTGTTTTGAGATGCCACCCGTATGAGATTTCATAGAAGCTCTTTTTATGTTTTATATGGGCTGTGTCCGAAACCTGAAAATTGCATATCAAGACGTATCCAGATCGTGGGGTTGCATAACATCCTGTCACAGATGTGCGCTTCCTAACATTGTCAATGATATCCCACAATCCTGTGTGTGTGATGGTTGGGTGAAAGAATAAAATTGGTTTTAGACAAGGCGTTTAAGAAAAGTAAATGTTTTTATTTACAGTTGAAAGCATTAATATCTGCTTGGTTATCTCGAAAGGTCACATGATTGGTTTCAAGATCAGTAAATGCGATGTTATGTTGCCTGAAAATCAATTTCCTTTATACAAAAACACTGTGTTAAGTCAATGGCCTTTGGTTTTTGACACAGTCAAGAACTTGAAATATATGAGTATGAATATGTTTAAGAATGCTTTCTAGGGATTTAGATACTGAGGTTTCCATTGGTTTTGTAAAATAATAGACCATTGATATAGATCAAATTATTTTGGCTTATAACACCTGTCAATCACAGAACAGAGTTCAAATATGAGTAAAAGTTTGGGGTCTGTCTTTTTTTTTTTTTTGAAAAAAGTCTTCTGTTCACCAAGGCTGCATTTATTTGATCAAAAATACAGTAAAAACAAAATTGTGAAATATTATTACAATTTAAAATATATTCTTTCTGTTTTAAAATGTTATTTATTCCTTTAATGTCAAAGCTGAATTTTCAGCATCATTACTCCAGTCTTCAATGCCACATGATCCTTCAGAAATCATTATTATTATTATCAATGTTGAACACATTTCTGTTGCTATGTTTTTTTTCCAGGATTCTTTGATGAATAGAAAGTTTTTATAGAAATCTTTTATAACATTATAAATGAATTACTGCCAATTTAATGCATTCTGTACTCCAAACTTTTGAATGCTAGAGTATGTTTAAATGAATGTAACGATGCAGTATAACTCATTACTCTTTCCCTTCTCTGTTCCTCTCTAATTCTCTTAGCAACCACATTACTGGAGCTTTAAGGTAAGATGTCTCTGATGTATGTACATGCATGTTTATCTGCCTATATGTTTGTGTGGTTTAATGAAATTCAGATGCAAAACATCACAATATATGCACACAGTACAATAAAACTAAACAACGCAAGACACAAAATAGCACTGAATGAATGAACTATATGAATACATTAGCTGGTCTATGAATGGTGAAATGCTGCTCCATCATTCCTCACTGGGAGTAACATGTAGCATTAAAGCGTGCACAATGCATTCGGAAGTATCCCCTGTCAGTGCATACTGCGATCAAGCCAGCAGCTCTGTTGGAGCATTTATTGTGGAAAGTATATCGCTAATTATTTATTTATAAACGCCATGCATTTCCTGAAAATCCACCTTCAGGATAAACTCCTCCACAAAGTTCCAGTGCACTGACTCACCTCCATTGTAAATGCAACCTATGACACCAAAGTCATTGGGGACTTCTGCAGGTCTTTAAGATGTGAGAAGTGAGAGCAACTCAGTATCTCTCATCTTTGGCATGCAAACAATGCTGGAACTCCTCCAGACCTGAGATACACCTTTCACAGGCTCGGGGAGAGAGAAAGGACGGGTGTTAAAGAACCCTGCAGAGCATCCTGGGCCTGATTTGGTCCAAGTCGTGCAGCCTTAGGCTACGTCTACACTAAAACGGATATATTTGAAACACATTGAAAGTTATTATTTGCATTTTAAAGCCATAACATCTCATATATGGCTTTCTGAGTGCAGACATCTGAAGCACACACAAAGAATGCTGGCTGTCAGACAGCGCGTCCTGAGAGAATCAAACTAATGTCTCTTTTGCATCTTATTGCACTTAAACTGTCAAAAACACACAAAGTTCACAAACACAGTCAGTTATATCTGTGATCGTAAACAACAGGGATTAGATTAGATATGTGTATTAAAGTGAAAAAAGCATAATAAACAATACCTACTGCTGTATATGCTGTTAAAATGAACCCAACAACAAGAGAAAAACAGAAAATCAACAGAAAAAAACTTTATTAGCTTTAATAAGAACACATTTCTTACTTGGATGCTGCTGTTAAATGCACTGGCGAGGAGATAAACATGGCAGACTGTGTACAGCTCACTCAGGGGAGGAGCTATGCTAATAGGGCAGATTCCATCACCAGTTGTGGTTTCCCTATACTCTTACATAAGAGTAGGAAGAAATCTGGAACCGCTGGTTTGGAGAGACTGTTTATGATTTATGGCGATTATAAAAAAAAGGATTGGGTGGATTTTTACTATTATAGGCTGGTTGTTTTTTGTGAATTTTGCTTTAATTAATTTTGTTTTAATTCATTTTTTATTTTGATTACATTTTATGAATAAAAGCTTCTAAACATACTTTATTACTAGAAAAAATTAAAAATAACCCATTAAACATGAGTATTATGCAATTATTTAAGACATTTCTCCTTATATAGAACCTTTTTTGGCATAAAGACGTATTTAAAGTTGAGTCAAGAACCCTATCTGATGTCATTTTGCTTCTCAAGTAAAGAATTTTTAAAAATTTGTACTGGAAAACAAGACAAAAATACTTAAATGAGAGCAATTGCATTTTACATCATACATGGAATGTCGATTGAGTGATATTTTGCTAAGAAAATGATCATGCCAGAAGAATAGCATGAGGACTTAATTATATCTGGCCATCTCTCGGGATCAGCTTTTCTTATGTTTTACGAATGCACAGTAAGATGATTTAAGCATTTATTATTATTTATGATTTAACGTTTCCGAAACTTAGTGTGGACGGAGACAATTTTGAAATGAAAATGCCATTTCCAATTGTAACATTAATGTAGACTTAATTGTCGAATTCATCTCCCTGGAGAGCTGAATGCTTTCCTGAGATTCTTTTGAGCAAAAAACTTACCTTCAACTTTTTCCTAGTCCTCTCTGTCCCTGCAGACAATGTGCTCTATATTCCTTGGATGAAAATCTTTCAGATGATGATTGTAAGCTCTGTGACAGCTTCTGGTATATTGAAAAGCATGGCTCTCTTTGGTTAAATTGGCCCCAGGTGTAACGATGAGCTCATGGCATGCTGGGCTACAAGAGATCTGTCCACAGTACTTTCATCGCTGTTGGATTTTCTCACATGCGTATGTTAGGTCTTATTATTAATACTGAATATCAATAATTAATAGATTTTTAAAAATTCAACATTTTATAATTAGTTGCCATTTAGACACTTCATACTGGGCAATTAAAAATGCATTTATAGCTGGGACAGTTCTGCCCTGAAGTGTGCTGGAGTAAAGTGTCTTGCTCAAGGACCCAGGGATGTCGCAGATGAGCCTGGAGAGTAACGTGCGGGTTTCGATTGCACTGTGGTGCAAATGACCCGAGTTTGAGGGTCATTTCTTGATCCTTGAATCCCTCTTCTCTAAATAGTTTTGTGTCATCCACTGTCCAATCCTGTTAAAGGTAAAAATCCCATGAAATATTTAAAAAGGACTCACTGTTAGCAGGGCTTATCTCACACTACTGTTCAAAAGAGGTCGGTAAGATTTAATGTTTTGAAATAAGTCTCCTCTGCTCACTGTAAGACTGCATTTATTTGATCAAAAACACTGTGAAATATTATTACAACTTAGAAGAATTGTTTTCAATCTGAATATATTTTAAAATATAATTTATTTCTGTGATCAAAGTTGTATTTTCAGCATCATTACTCCAGTCTTCAGTGTCACATGATCCTTCAGAAATCATTCTAATATGATGATTTGCTGCTGAAGAAACATTTCTGATTATTATCAATGTTGAAAACTGTACTGCTTCATAGTACTGTAAAAAGTACTGTACTTTTCTATATAGGTAATATTTGAGCATTATGGGTTATAATCAGTCTTTTCAGTCTTTTACTCAGTAAATAAATTATAAATAATGCTAAATAAATAAAGATTTGCTCTATTGTGGAGCTTACATAAACTTAAATCATTAACTAAAATATAATTTAAAAAAATCTTGATTTTAAATATTGTTTCAGTAGGCTCATACTTATTTTGTTATTGAATCTGAGCTTTCAGCTCTTTATATTTAACCAACTCCCTACAGCTCTGTGAATGATTGCCCATGATGTCGGTCCTGGATTAACATTTTCCTCCCGTGATCAATCGATCAGTAGCCTTTGACAGAGGTGAACAATTTTGCATCCCTATGGCAGCTGAATCAATATTACACGACAGTTTCTCGACTTCCCACTACATGCTGTCTGTAAATCTCAGTTTCCAGGAAAAGTCAAGACGTGGACCTCAGCGCAAACTCAGATCAGTATGACACACCAGTTGTAAAAGTCTGGGCGAGCTCAAATAGAGACGGCAGGCTTGTGGTGTGAGGTGAATAACCTGAACTGCACGGAACTGTCGCTTCAGGCCTGGCAGTGACAACAAACCGTTCAAGTAAAAGAAGACTTCAGGAATGACTCATGGAAGATGCAGGCAATCGTGTCGGGTTAGGAGACTGCTAGATGACTAGGGAATGCCATCTCATCAGGAACACATGACCAAATACTCACAAAGAAGTGTTATTATCAGTGGTGTAATGTAACCAAGTAATAATACTTTGCTATAGTACTTAAGTATTTTTTGGGAGAATCTGTACTTTACTTTATATTCTTTATATTTCTGTCAACTTTTACTTTTACTCCACTACATTTCCTAAATAAAATGTATACTTTTACTCCGATACATTTTCCCAAAGCATTTTCTTTACTTACCACAAAATAAAGTCGGAAAACACAACCTGCAAACAAGTGCTCGCACAACCGCGGTTGATTTCATTTTCCGTGTTGCGTCCGTTGCTGGAGGCTGAGAAGAGTGCGCTTTCATTATACAGTACAAGAGAGACCTCTAGAGGTGAAATAAAAACTATCACTGATGCCTCGTAGAGTTTGTTTTGACACGTGACGTGAGGCTGCGCTACGCTTCAAAAACGGATTTAAAATGAACAACAAAACGGTATGTTATACAGTGTACACTACAGTACATGTTTTCATATCATTATAAAGTAGATAGATGCTGCATTAGTGAAGAACAGTAATATGTTTGCCGTTGAGGCTGAGAGGATGCTAACATTAGCACCTCAAGCAGTTAAAACAATGTGACAAAAATACCAACTGTTTAATGTCATGATTGTTACCATTCATTTGCATTAGTTTATATCCATTTGTTCGCTGTTATGCATTCGTTATCCAGTGAAGTTGCATATTTAAACTATATTGTCATCATACAGTGACAGAAACATTTATCAGAAATGTATTAAATTTGTTTTTTTATTGGCACTGTAACACATATTTTGATTAGATCATCATCAAGTTTTCTAAAATAGAGGCAAATAATGCATGAAAGTATACATATAATAGACCCATGCTATGCCTTTGTTGGATGGCAATTTTTAAGCATGACTGTGATGAAATGGTAACACTTTACAAGAGAGTAAGAGTCCATAATAAGAGTCATTGTTCATTGTTAAAGTTGTCTCTTACATTAGTTATAGTGCACTATGAATTAACATGAACGAATAATAATTAATATATAAGTATTTTTTAGATTTAAAAAACATTTAGCCATTTTTTTAATTCAAAGAAACAAAATGTAAGAGTTAAAACTGAACAATTATGCTGCTCAAACTGTGCATAGAACAATTTTTAATTATATTTTTTGCTCTTTTTGTATTTTACATTTACTTGTACTTTTACTTTCAATACTTAAGTACGTTTAATATAAAAAAAAATACTTTTCGTACTTAAGTACAAAAAATATCACATACTTTAAAACTTTTACTCAAGTAACATTCAAAACAGTGACTTTAACTTCTACCAAAGTCATTTTCTGGTAAGATATCTTTACTTTTACTCAAGTATGGTTTTCGAGTACTTTATACACCACTGGTTATTATTTTACATTTTCATTTTAAAGGTATACTGTGTAATTTTTTGTGTTTTTTGTGTCAAAAATGTTTTTGTCTCACTCTGATTCACTATGCTAAGCCTATTATATTAAGTGTTTATTTTAGACCTGTCGGGATGGTACTCGCGGAAAATCAAGAAAATGAGATTCAAACGATAAGACTAAACATTTTGAGCTATATAACAAAGATTCATTTTCTGTCTATAAATGTATCCAAACAGTCATTCCCTTGTCTAATAAAATGTATAATATATTAAAGCATCTTTGGTGTTTCCATGGTTTCAACAAAATCAAACCGGAAATCGAGGGTAACGTGTGTATGACGGCATTGATAGGTAACGCACGGACACGGTCCGTGACCTGGATAAAATTGCTTATTTCTCTGGATTTAAACATTCTTGGAAACATCAGGGATAATGTAATGTAAGTACACAAGTCAGCAAAATATATAACCTTGTTCTAGTGGTTTTTGGATATTTTAATCCAAAAATCTTACATATTGTGCCTTTAAAGCCTGATGTATCATTAATGATAGAATTTATGTATTATTTGATATGTCAGGCTTTACAGGGATAAACACTCGCTTGTTTATCTCCCTCTCTGGCCACATAAACACACACCCAGACTTCTCAATCAATAAGCGCTGTCATGTTGATGCTGTCATGCTAATGAATGTGTTTATTAAAGGGAAATGAGGTTAATTCACACTTATTGTGAAGCCATTAACCTGTAGCCCATAGAGACAGATGAGCTGAGACTTTTGTTTGGCAAGTCTCACTAGATTCATGTGTCCATAACTGCAATGTATTACCAAACTGTTACATTTATTTGGTTTGTAAATAGATGTTTGAAACTTGGAGCACATTCCTGATTATATCTCTCACTAGAACGGCATTTTAGGACTGTTAACACCCATGAAATCTGGCATAGAGGGGCACAGCTGCAAACATCTGTCCTGTCAGTCAGGACTTCACACATTCTGATTGGGTAGAATACTGATCAATCAAACCGACTTAGCCAATCAGAGGTGCATGAATACTGTGGTCAAGAAAGTTTCTTATGACTGCAAACCTTCACTGCTATGCCCTGACATTCACATGTGCTTTACGAAGATTTAAAGAAAGCAGATATTGGTGTGAGTAGAAACATTTCCTCTTGGAAATTAGTGTTTAAACTTTTTTTGTGAAAAATGGGTGTGTTTGCATGTAGTTTGAATCACAGATTTGATTTTTAACAATTTGCAACAATCGTTTGATTTTAAACTGTCTGTTTGTTAAACTGTTTGATGATTTGTTTTATTATTTTAGGACTTCTTTGGAGCATCATACAAGCTAACTTTTTAGTATTATATCATTTCAATTTTAGCTCTAGTTTTAATTATGATGGATTTGAGATTGAAAATACATAATTTTATGTTTTAAATGAATTTTTCTGTTTCAATACATAGACTGCCATTCAAAAGTTTGGGGTCAATTTAATTATTTAAAGACTTTAAAGGAATAGTTCACCCAAAAATGAAAATTAGCCCTTGATTTACTTTGGTGTATATGACTTTCTTCTTTCAGATGAACACAATCAAGAGTTATATCAAAATATATCCTGGCTCTTCCAAGCTTTATTTTGGTCGTGAAGGGGAGCACCATTTTAAAGCCCAAAAAAATGCATCCATCCATTATGAAAAAATAATCCATATGGCTCCAGTGGGTTAACAAAGGCCTTCTGAAGGGAAGTGATTGGATTTTGTAAGAAAAATATCCATATTTAAAACTTTATTGAATATAATAACTAGCTTCTGGCAGACGACCGTACACATTTATTTGCGGTAGAAGTGTAACCTCTAACACACAATGAATGACAAAACACCGGTCACGATTAGAAGTCTAAAACGAGAATTTTTAAAGAGAAATTTTGGAGGATTTTGATATAAGAGAAGAGGATCTTATATGGATATTTTTCTTACAAAAACCCATTGCTTTGCTTCAGAAAGCTTTTGTTAACTCCCTGGAGTTATTTTATATGGTCTATTTTTATGATGGATGGATGCATTTTTTTGGGCTCCAAAATCTGGCCCCCCATTCACTGCCATTATAAAGCATGGAAGAGCCAGGATATTTTTAAATATGTCTCAGATTGTGTTTGTCTGAAAGAAGATAGTCATATACACCTAGTATGGCTTGAGGGTGAGTAAATCATGGGATAAGTTTAATTTTTGGGTGAACTATCTCGCTAATACAGTGAGGATTGATCAAAAGTGATAATAAAGACATGTATAATGTTAGTAAAGATTTTCAATTTCAAATAAATGCTGTTCTTTTGAACTTTCTATTCATCAAAGAATTCTAAAAAAAAAAAAAAAAAAAAAAAATCACGGTTTCCACAAAAATATGAAGCAGCACACCTGTTTTCAACATTGAAAATAATAAGAAATGTTTCTTGAGCAGCAAATCAGCATATTAGAATGATTTCTGAAGTATCATGTGACACTAAAAACTGAAGTTCAGGAATCACAGGACTGATCACAGGAATAAATTACTCGTTAAAATACAATCAAAAACAGTTATTTTAAATGGTAATAATATTTTACAATTTTATTGTCATTATTAATATATTTTTGATAAAATAAATGTAGCCTTGGTGAGCATAAGAGACTTCTTTCAGAAATATTTAATAAAAAATGTACACAATAGTGTATATATATATATGTGTATAACAATTTGAGTGAATAGCTAAAGTGAGAAATTGTAATGGATGTGAGAATGTCTTTGTATTTGTTTTGTGCCCTTTCGGTTCAGTGACAGCAGCAGTCGAGCTGATATGATCATGTTATCAGCATGATTTGAGAATGTGTTTGCCTGCATGGGTTTCCTTTCACTACTTTAGAGCAGCTCCACACATACACACGCACATCCTAATTTTCCCTAGACAGTCTTTTGCCTTCCCATCACAGAGGTTTCATTACCCTTGCAAAACTGCTACTTCTGCAACACGGTCAATTAGAGAGCGTTCCCTCCCTCCGCTCTGAGACTAACACACACTGATCTGTCTGTCTCCGTCTGTCTGTCTCCTGCAGGCCAGGACTCCACGCGGCGCTGCGGGGCTGCAGCAGCACACGCTGGGCGAGCAGGTAGGAGGGCGACTCTGTTACGCGTCTGCGGAGAGTTTGGAAAGCATGGCCGACGCTGAGCTGCCGCTGGGCTTCAGTCGTTCCAACATCCTCAGACAGAGTCTTCCACTGGCTCGATCGCCCAGCCAAGCCAAACTAAGAGCACCAGGTATGATATCCAGTGCCACATGTACACGTTAATGGCATTTTATTTCAGCTTTTTATGTTCGTCAAGCTTTCTTACACCATTTAATTTTATGTGACCACTTTGCTCCCTCTATCTGATCTGTTTCTTACTTTTATACTTCTGATGTATACAGTATTTAAAGGGTTAGTTCACCCAAAAATGAAAATTGTGTCATTTATTACTCACCCTCATGTCGTTCCACACCCGTAAGACTTTCATTCATCTTCGGAACACAAATTAAGGTATTTTTGATAAAATCAGATGGCTCAGTGAGGCCTGCATTGACTGCACTTTCAGATGGCCAGAAAGCTACTAAAAACATATTTAAAACAGTTCATGTGACTACAGTGGTTCAACCTTAATGTTATGAGGCAACGAGAACGATTTTTGTGTGCCAAAAAAAACAAAACAACAACTTTATTCAAAAATATCTAGTGATTTGGCGATTTCTAAACACTGCTTCATGAAGCTTCGAAGCTTTTGTTTCGAATCAGTGGTTTGGAATGTGTATCAAACTGCCAAAGTCACACCCCCCAGTGGTGAACCATTGAAATTTCAAAACACTTATGACGTAACGAAGCCTCGTTTACTGAAATCACATGACTTTGGCAGCTTTATACGTGCGCCGAACCACTGATTCGAACATGTTCTCCAACCAATACGACCATATGGGTCATTTGTCACTTCCCTGAAATACAACCCATAGGAGCGCTTACTAAATTGGCGCCCCTATCGACAACAGGACACTTTCATTTTAATTCATGAAATAGCATCTGCCTGCAATAGTGGAGGCTGCATTTTCAGGACCGCATTTCTAGGACCCTAGCAATGATTTAGTTGTTTAATTGATTAAGTTTAATTTATATAATAAATTAACTAACCAACCCCTAGCCCTAGACCTACCCGAGGGTAATGCTATTGATTTAATTTAATTGATATATTGTCCTAACCAAACCCAATCCCTAAACCTACCCATTAGTAACACTGTTTAAATTTTTAAAAATAGATGGCCCTGTCACAAAAACTAAGGTCCTAGAAATGCGGTCCTGAAACTGCTGCGGTCCTAAAAGTGCAGCCTCTGGTATTGCAAGCAGATAAAATTGCCCATAGGAGCGTTTGCTAAAATTGCTCCCCTTTAGACAACAGGAGACTTTCATTTTAATGCATTGTTCCCTTTTATCTGCGCCTTGTTTTGGGTTTTGCGTAGCTCAATTGGCGGAGCATTGCAATAACAATATGCAATCATGTGATCGTGGGTTCGATCCCAGGGAACACGTGTGCTCATAAAGTGTGTATGCACTATAAATCATTAGGTTAGGTTTATGGATGGGGGTGGGTGTAGTCGTTAATAAAAAAAATTAGTTTTGCTAAATGGAAATAGGAGAAATGCCGTAAAAAGTCCACACATTGCATTTAAATGATCATGCATTTTGATTGGTAATGACAGTCAAACGTCATTTCATGACGTCTCGATTTGAAACAAAGGATTCATAAAGCTTTGAAGCTTCATGAAGCAGTGTTTTGAAATTGCCACTCACTAAATATTGTTGAATAAAGTCATTATTTAGTTTTTTTTTGGTGCACAAAAAGTATTCTCGTCGCTTCATAACATTAAGGTTGAACCACTGTAGTCACATGAACTGATTTAAATATGTCTTTAGTAGCTTTCTGAGCATCTGAAAGTGTTAATTATCTTGCTGTCAATGGAGGCCTCACTGAGCCATCTGATTTTATCAAAAATATCTTAATTTGTGTTCCAAAGATGAACGAAGGTCTTGCAGGTTTGGAACGACATGAGGGTGAGTAATTAATAACAGAATTTTCATTTTTGGGTAAACTAACCCTTTAAACGATCAGCTAACCTCCATATAGGGTGTAGTTCACATTGTCAGGAAGAATATTGTTGCTAAATACTGAGATGTAGATGTTGAAGTGAATATTGCTGTGTTAATATGCTAAAAAAACGTATACTACATTGCTATTATTGTGTAAAATAAATATTAAATTACTTTTACAGACCATAGTATGTTGAAACAATCATTATCCTTATAAAAATAAATGTTTAGGCATTGTTTTGTTTCCAGTTTGTTTTATTATGCAACACATAGGCATTCATTTTATATTTCAAGCATGTTGTTTGTGCACATAATGTAATAAACATGATACAACAATAGTGAAATAAGTTATAAATAGTCAAGACATCACGATAACTACTTTTTATCAGGCATTACTGCTGGGTCCTGAAGGAGACCTGATTTCTGGGTGGGGGGACTCGATTTCTCATGACATCGGCATGAAATGGAAGTTGTCTTATCTTCCCTATTGTGACGTATATCCAAGTGAAATGACTTCTGGAACAAGAAAAATGTAGAGCGGGACTTGATTTTGCTCATGTGGAATTGATTGGATGGTTTGCTATTGGTGGATCTCATGTGAGTGACAGGTTGTCCCACCCTCACGCCTGCAAGAGGGAGGGGAACTTATTTTGATTAAAGATTATGAGGCGCATTAATTAAAAAAATAATAATGATAATTTATAATAATAATAAATCATTTATAATAAATAATAATGCAACATCAGACTCACACTTGTGCTGTTGTATTGAATATCAAATTTAAACTAAATAATTTTTTTTTTGGTCTTTTTTCTAGCGGTGTTATTTTTGCAGTTTGGCGACGAGACGCGGCGGGTGCACATCACTCATGAGCTGACCAGCATGGAGACGCTTCACGCCCTCATCGTGCACATGTTCCCTCAGAAACTGACGATGGGCGCGTTGCGTTCGCCCGGAACGGCTCTCCTCATCAAGGACGAGGCGCGCAACATCTTCTACGAGCTGGAGGACCCTCGTGACATCCACGACCGCTGCCTCATCAAGATTTACTGCAGAGAGGCTCCGATACGAGACACGCACTACAACGCACAGCACGCAGCCCACCCCGTACACCACGCACACATCGCCAACGGAGACCTACGGGTGAGTGTGTGTGACCGTGTAGAAAAACATCTGTTAGCTGTTTAACAAACATTTGATCATACATGTCAAGCAAAACATTTCAATGTAGGTAACTAACAGCCAAAAATGAAACATAAGTGCTATGTTATTCAAATAATTATTTAGAAATGATCTAAATTAATAATACACATCCTCCCTAAAATCTGTATGACAGATAGCGTGGATCTGTTCTGATGCTGTTGAATTTTTCTTGTCATATGTCAAATGCGTTTACTTCCTCCTGTCTTCCTCTCTTCCATTCTGTCTCTCTAATCTTTCTGTCTCTCTCTCCAGAGAGAGCTGGTGTACACCTCGAGGGAATCGTCTCCCACGCGTCGTTTAAACACACTCCCGTCTTCCTCTCCTCCCTCTGGTTCTCCGTCGCGCTCACAATCCCGCCTTTCTTACACGGGTGGGCGCCCGTCCTCTTACGCTGGTCCCCATCCATCGCCTCAGCTCCACCCCTATCAGCACCAACACCACACCCACCAAGGAGGCCACGCCCCCCAGCAGGCCCACCCTGCATTTTGTGCCTCCCCAAGTGCTATTCTGGAACGGCGTGATGTGAAACCGGATGAGGAAATTACATCGTCATCGAAGAGCGTGGTGTTGTTAAAAAACGAAGCGATATACGCAGACCCGTACACGCTCGTCCAGGATCCTCGGCTCAGCGTGGCCTCGCAGCAAGCTCTGGCTTACCGCCGCGGATCGGTACGCTCAATTGGTGGATACCCTGCCGCGGCATTACAGTGTGAGCTTGAGGGCGCCCTCTACAGGCCTGGTGGTCCCATATACGCAGATCCATATGCCACTATGGGTTTCCGAACCCTACCTCCAGCCTCGCCTCAAAAACTGTCTGATGGCAGGGATCCGTATGGGAGTCACCCAGGACGAGGGTCCCCTGGGAGACATGGGTTTCGTAAAGATGGCACTGTGTACATAGAGAGCCCAAAGAATCGTCCAGGAGGACCACCTCTGGAGCAGATATGTATGCTTGGGGGCCCCGGAGGAGACGGAGGGCCGTTACCAGTGTATGGCTCAACATTACCTGGAAACGAAGAGACCAGGTGAGAGTCAATTCTACTTAGGGTTTCTCTCCTATAACGTCCAAAACAGCTAGTCATACCACTTAACCATGTGAAGCCATGTTGTGCTGCTGTAAAGAAGAGGAAGAGTTGTTGTAGTAGAGTGTTGTTGCAATCCAGCTTTGTTGTTGTTGAGCTGTTAAAGCTCCGCCCTCTTCTGGAAAGGGGGCCGGGAGCAGCAGCTCATTTGCATTTAAAGGGACACACACTGTGTTTTTGCTCACAACCAAATAGGGGCAAATTTGACAAGCTATAATAAATTATCTGGGGGTATTTTGAGCTGATTCTTTACAGACACATTCTGTGGACACCAGAGACTTATATTACATGTTGTGAAAAGGGGCATAATAGGTCCCCTTTAAAGTTACAAAAGTTATTCAATCAAAAGCACCGAATGATTTCCTGTTTTTTGTTCTTTGATTAACATAACAGACAGCAGCAGGAATATTAGGCTGCTGTCACTTTAAGAGCTCATGCACAAATCCAATATACTGTTACACAACATGCAATTTCTTTCTCAACTGTTTACATTCTAAAACTGACTGTGTTTAACTGAATACTTGCCGAGACAATTTTGACAATTTTTTGTGTATTTGACCATTTAAGTGCAATAAGCCATCGAAAAAACTCAATTTGGTACTCGTGAGCTGTTTGTGAGCACACTTTGTGTGCACGCCACTTATATACAGTAGAGCAGTGGTGCGCATGATTTTGGTGTGAGTACGAAACCTGCAGGAATGAGTAAAATATGTTTTTGACAACACTAGTGCGCACACATATTATATATCACACAAATAAATGGGCTGCTGTCCCTGAATGATAGGCCAGTCCTTGGCAAAAAAAAAAAAAAAAACTTGTTTCGGCCTCAAAAGGGCGTCGGCCCACCGGGAAAATGACCAATCCAGCGCTGTTATCCAAGTATTTCCAAGTAAACTTTGTGTTTGCTTGCAAAAACATTAAAATATAGTTGTTGTTTTTTCCCACGTCATATTATTTCCATGAAAAAAGTTTTGTGAGTGAATTCAAAGTTTCTCAGGGGAGCACAATTGCAAAATTAATGGGAGAATGCAAAAATTTTGCAAGCGAATGCAAAAAATTTTGTACGAGAAAATGCAAAGTTGTTTGGGTGAAAACAACAGTTTTGCGCGAGAATGCGAAGAAAAATTTAAATAAGCATTGGAATATAGTTTTTAGTTTTCTCATATTATTTCCATCACAAAAGTTTTGTGAGTGAATGCAAACTTTCTAGGGTGACTCTTCCCTCCCACCTCAATTTTTTTTCCATCATCATGTCCCTTTAGGGTTCAGTATTTCAGCATGGTTAACTTTCATTTTGACTAATTTTGTATGTGTATAATGGTATTTTATATTTTTAGAGAGCGTATGGAGGCCATGGAGAAGCAGATAGCCAGTCTAACCGGACTGGTTCAGAGTGTTTTGACCCGTGGACCAGACAGCCCGTAAGAAATCTAATCTTCAAGTCAATACCATTGAACATCACTATCAAACCTGAGCGTTGAGTGACAGTCAAAGCTGTCAAAACTCATTTTAATGCGATTCTTTTATTAATACACATTTATGCAACTTATAATAGCATGTAAATGGTGTGTGTGTTTGCTCCATGGAGATGTGTTTAATGTGTTTGTCTTGCAGTGAGAAGGCAGAAACAGCAAGCGACTGTTCTGCACCAGAGAGTGAGTACTATACTGTTTGAATGTGTGTGAATATGGCTTTAGCATTTGTGCCAAACACTGTTAAAAAGTGTAAAATATCCAAGATGAAAACGCTGTATTACATGAACTACTAATCAACAACTTTCAAAAACCTGACGGATATATAATGTAAAGAAATGATGAATCAGAGTGTTGTAGCTCTTGAAAGCTCAGTATCTTTGTCCTCTGTGCATAATTTACATAATACCATACTAACATACTAACAAACGCAATGAAAATGAAAGATAGGCCTATCATATTAATGCTTGAACATATTAAGGCATGAGCATTGTTCAGTTTATAAGGTTAAAAAATGAATTTTATTGACATGAAGAGGTGACTGTAATGTCTCAACAAGGCCTGAACTGTTTGTGCTTTAGAAAAGCTGTTACTAAACTAATTATGTTCACAAGAACAATTAAGTGATGGGGAATAGGCATATCAATTAACAGGTCATTAAATGGGTGAATCATGCATGGTGTTAATAAGACACGACTGCGCAGTGCACCAAAGAATGCTTATCTAAAGGATAGAAGCAGGCAGACCAAGTCCTCGAGGACCGCAGTATGATCAGTCTTGAAACGATACTCATTTGGATTGGTTTACATTAGCTAACGATTATTTCTGTTTCGTGGCAGCAGTCCATGACTAAGTTCATGATTTGAGTGTCAGTAATGTAAATGAACATGAACTGAAAATGTCAGGTCTTCTAAACATTTAAACATGTAAACATTTTACATCTGATTGAATACTGAATAAGACACTGAACATTATATTATATTATATTATATGATATTATATTATATTATATTATATTATATTATATTATATTATATTATTTATATTTAATTAAATTTATTTTATTTATTTTTTTATTTTAATAATTTGTGCTTTAGAATATAATTTATAATAACTATGATATATATATATATATATATATAAGTACATGTATTGTGTATTGAGGGACAGTTATATTATATTATAATACATAATACTATATATATATATATATATATATATATATATATATATATATATATATATATATATATATATATATATATATATATAATTTAAAATATATATATATATATATATATATATATAATTTAAAATATTTTATTTATTTTAATAATATATTTATTAGAATTTATAATTAATATATTTTTCACCATTTATAATAAATCTGATATATATATATATATATATATATATATTAAATACATTATTATTTTTTTAATTATGTATTTGTTATTTTTTATTTATTTTAATTTATAATGAATAAATATTAATATATGTATGTATATATTATATTTTATTTATTTATTATAATTGATTGTGCACTAGAGTGTATTATTTTGGGGACAGTTAACTGGTGATATTTTATATTTCAGCTGGAAGGTTTAGAAAGCAAAAAGGTATATTACTGTATGTCTGGTTGTCTGTCACTTTCTCGGTTTCCCCTATGTCTGTTGCATTACAGATTGTGTTGCATTGCGATTTGTGCATTGCAATTTTGTCAGGAGTGTGTATAGAATGTTTGTATTCAGGGATCCCAGATCCTGGAGTTTGGAAACCCTCTATGTTAAATATATATATATATATATATATACAGTGCCTATAAAAAGTCTTCACCTCCTTTGACTTTTATGTTTAATTACTTTCATACGTTTTTTTTTTGAATTATACAGCACTTTGTCTTGACAAGTGACAGAACTCTCAGTTAAATACATAATGATTCATGTAGCACAAAAAGTCCAGTGAGGTTTACACTTTTATAGGCACTGCATATATGTCTGTCTTATGGATTATCCCGGAATGTTTTTGTTGTATGGAAATTCCCACTAACACTCTTGAATGTCAGTGTACTAGAATGTTTTGTCTTCCTTTTCCAGTTCTTAAACAGATCTAATAAGGACTGTTTCTGAGATTTAATAACAGTGTGATTGTATATGCAGACAGAAGGGTCTGAATTTGAATGTATGTTGCATGAATATACAACGTACCGTAGATGGAGTTTGTACCGAGTTGTGTTGGGCTTGTTTTTGGATGTGACTCATATAAACATCAAGACAAAGAATCAGATGTCTTTTGTTGTTCTGTTGTGGTTGATATGGAAATGAGACATTTTGAGAAACTTAGACATTTAAAGCTGAATGACTAACAGGCTTGTGGATAATTCGATTTCACCATTACGGTACATAAAAAAAATAAAAATAAATAAATAACATGTGTAAGTTTATGTTGTATGTTTGACTTTTGCTCCTGTGGATTGGTAGTGTCATCACCGTCTGCGCCTCTGGCCCTGATGCCGCCCCCGCCCTCTGGAGTCTGTCAGCCAATAGCAATGTCCCGTTCACAAATGCAGCTGCACCTGACTGACCTGCAGCAGCACACAGTAGAACTGCGCAAACAGCTGACACAACTGCGCCAATTACAGGTGTGTGCCTTTTTTGTGCATTTGTCCATTCTCAAAATGTTTTTTTTTTTTGCTGGGTATTTAATCTTATATTATTTTAAATCAATTAAAATAGTTAATTGAATATATTATATTTAATATATAATATAATATTAATTAAATGATAAAAAAATAAAATGTAATTTAAATATATATTTATTTGTTTTTTGTTTTATTTATAATTAATAATAAATCAGATTTTTTTTCTCTTATGCTCATCATTTATTTAATCAAAAATACAGAAAAAACAGTTATATTGTAAAATATTATTACAGTTAATAATATTTTTTTTCAGGATTCTTTGATGAATAAAAAGTTAAAAAAAGAACAGCGTTTATTTAAAGTAGAAATCTTTTGTAACAATATATATTATACCATTCAAAAGTTTGGGGTCAGTAATTTTTTTTCTTTCTTTTTTTTGAAAGAAATTAATACTTTATTCAGCAAGGATGTGTTAAATTGATAAAAGGTGATAGTAAAGATTTATATTTTTAGAAAAGATTTATATTTTGAAGACTTTTGACCAGTACTGTGTGTATATGACATATAAATATATGTCAGATTTATCATAACCACAATAAAGATCTTGTGTGTGTATATATGTGTGTATATATATATATATATATATATATATATATATATATATATATATATATATATATATATATATATATATATATATATATATATATATTCATTTATAATAAATAAATAAATTGTATTATATTTTTTGTGCACCTGTGTATATTTCAGCTGAAAGGTAAAACAATGCTTCATTACTTTAATAATATTACTATATTACTAATGGTATATTAATTTTCCAAAGTGTCACAAGATGAGTGGCAAAACTTCTAACTTATTATAACAACATCTTCACTGGTAAAATTATTATAAATTAATGTCTTAAAGGAATAAATCAATACTTTTTTTTTTTTTTTGGAGCTTGCCAGCCAATTGCATAAAAAATGTATACTGTATAAAACGCATAATTTTAATGCATCTATTTCTTCAATTCAAACCTAACCTTATTTTATTCATTCATACAAGCTTGTATGTCTTTGTGTCTTACAGTTGCAAAATCAGGATTCTGTTCAGGCGTTACTGAGGCAGACGGAGTCTGATTTGGGAATGTGTCTGATCGAGGCGTCTCGGACACAAGAAGATCCTTTACAGCGCCAACGTCTTCTTGTTGAAGAGGAGAGGCTACGTTATCTTAATGAAGAAGAACTTATTATACAACAGCTACAGTGAGCTGAAGCGCCTGCAACCTCTAAATGCTGCACACGTACTGAAAAACCATGCTGCATATGATTTATTTCCCTTGATGCAACGTGTTCCTTTGTGTTTCCAGCGATCTGGAGCGCTCTGTGGAGGAGATGAGGACAGGGGCGGGGCTTAACCATCATCTGGTGACAGAACAGGAAATAGAACAGAAGAGTCTGGAGCTCAGGAGACTGGGAGAGACCGTCACTGACCTCAAGAGTGAGTGAGCGATGAAGAGCGGGAATCTGCACACAGTGAACTACATTATAAGCATACAGAACCACACATTTATATTGTGTCATGATGATCAGAGATTCAAAAGGGTCATTCATTCAGGAGTCAGACTACAATGGCTGTGCTGCATGTTTTTGATTGACTAAAAAAAAGAACTGTTCATAACAGTCATTCGAACATGAATTGGATTACTCTGGTTGTGTTGTATGTTTTTGACTGACTGAAAAGAATTGACTCAAAAGAGTCATTTGTCCAGGAATCAGAGTACGCTGGTTGCACTGCATGTGTTTGATTCACTAAAAATGGCTCTTAAAAGTAATTACTTCAGGAATCAGAATAATCTGGTTGTGCTGAAGGTTGTGGTTCACTCATAAGAGTCATTTTTTCTTTAAGGAGTCGGACAACACTAGTTGCGCAATATGTTTTTGATTCACTAAACAGAACTGCCTCATAAGAATCATTTGTTTGGGAGTCTGATTGCACTGGTTGAGCTCAATGAATTTGATTTACTAAAAAGTTCTGGATCTTCAGAAAGAATCTTTCAGAAATCAGAGTTTTTGATTCACTAAAATGAACTGACTCAATTCATATCGGAATCGGATTACTTTGGTTGCGGCATAAAATTTTGATTCACTAAAAAAAGTGTTCACTAAAATAGTAATTTGTTCTCTAATAAAACTACAGTTCTATCTATCTATCTATCTATCTATCTATCTATCTATCTATCTATCTATCTATCTATCTATCTATCTATCTATCTATCTATCTATCTATCTATCTATCTATCTATCTATCTATCTATCTATCTATCTATCTATCTATCATGTTTTACAATTTCTGTGTTTAGATCAGTTCCCCACTTTACAAAGTAAGATGCGTGTGGTGTTGAGGGTGGAGGTGGAAGCTGTCAAGTTCCTGAAAGAGGAACCGCTCAGACTGGAGGCCTTGTTGAAACGCTGCAGAAACATCACCAATACCCTCACCCTTCTACGAAGGTAAAACACACACACATAAACATTCACTCCTGTTCAGATACGTTCTCTAGTTCCATGCCTAAAGTATTCCTCAGTGTGTGTTTGTGTACAGGCAGGTATCAGAAGGTGTGTGGAGGACACCCGATGACTTCAGTAGTTCAGTTTCCAGCGCGAGCGACGCTGATTTCAGCAGGAGCTCTGATCTAGATATTCTCACCAGCCCCTCTCTAAATCTGCCCGACCTGGGGGGCACCTTATCGGGCACTTCCACTCTTTCTTCCTCCCTGGGCACTAATGCCACAAATCCTGGTCTAACGAGTGCATCTAGTATAGGTAAACAACATAAGTTTTACATTCTCTTTGATGTACTGATGAACAGCGCGGGGTAGGAACTGATTACATGTAATGTGGAATACGTAATCAGATTCACAAAATTAAATTCTTAAAATCAGATTATATTGCATTTTAAAATACTCATAATCATCTTTTTTTAGTCAATGTTTATTTAAATTTGTTTTTATTTTAAAATTTATTTATTTTAATTTAACGTTCTTCTTCTCTGAAATGAATCGCATTTTTGAGAGCCTAAGCATGCTCGAAAAATCATGAAACTTTGCACACACGTCAGAAGTGGTGAAAATGTACATCTGATATCAGAATTGGATCTGGCAAAATGGCTCAATAGCGCCACCTACAAAATTCCAATTAAGCGCCCTTCGCACTACGTTTCACGTACAAGTATGAAATTCAGTAGACACATTCAGTAACAGCCCAATACTACAAAAAAGTCTCTGGGAGCAAAATCTGAAAACCCAACAGGAAGTGAGATATTTTTTTAGTTTTCTCTGCCAAATTTTTGCCATTTCCAGACATTGTATTTTAATGAAACTCCTCCTAGAGATTTTATCAGATAAACATTATTTGGTCAGACTAATCTAAAGGCCTTTGTGACGTTAAATTGCAAAGATCTTGAGTTTTCGTTGAAGGGCGTGTCTGTGGTGGCCAGACAAAATGTTTCGCCATGAAACAGGACATCACATGTTCTTATTAGAGTCCTGGCCTGAAGACATTTGCATGCCAATATTCAGTTACAGTCATAGCGCCACCTTCTGGCAACAGGAAATGGCATGCTTTACACTGTAATTCACTCCCTGAAACACATTTCAATATGCCACGAAGTACCAAACATGCTAGAAACTTGTTAAATCATGCAACACTTGGCTAAGTGTGCGATTAACACCACAAAACAGGAAGTTGTTGTAACTCGAGCATACAATGTCCAATCTGCCTCAAACTTCACTTTTGATAAGTGCCCTGACCTGAAGACATCTACATACCAAAATTTAGTTAAAGTTATAGCGCCACCAGCTGGTTGCAGGAAGTGTGGCACATACAAATGACTAATGTAGTCCTCCTATATTTATATACTAAAATGCATATTGACCACGGTGCTGTTTTCCTAAAGCCACCGGGTGGCGGTAGCACGGGTGCGAGGGCCCTTTCATCGCTGCTTTCAGCTTTAATTAGTTTTACATTTTCACCCCTGCAGTTCCTTCCCAAACCCTAGTTTGGGAAACCCTGACGTAATGTAATGTTTAATGCAGTTCATGTTGTTAATAGTAATATTAATACTACTAAATATTAGTATTTTTATCAGTATTGTTCAAGATTATACTATTCAAATTAATGTGATAACCACACATTAGTTGGTCAAATCTACCCAGCACTTTTGATTCATTTAATTAACTGATATATTTAGAGAAGATGGAACATTTATTGGATGATGGATGCAGGATCATTTGTTATTTAGTTAGATGATAGACTGACTGACTGATTGATTGATTGATTGATTGATTGATTGATTGATTGATTGATTGATTGATTGATTGATTGATTGATTGATTGATTGATTGATTGATTTTAGGAGGTACCACAAGCCTATCTAATGTGCTCGGCTCCGCCGTTGGTGCCAGTATGGGCAGTAGTGGTATTCCTGGCAGCACAACATTGGGTAACTGGCTGGCAGCGGCCGGGGCAACAGATTCCATCATGCCTGAACTGAACGGCACTTCCGCAGGTGCAATAAAGACCAGCGGCCTGGAAGATCTGCCCATACGCAGAGAATCTGATAAAGGAGTGTCCGTGGAGGTCCGACTGGTAATGAACACTCTTAGATTTTACATTTGTGCTTGCATAGATGTTGGAAAGGATATGAATATTTACAGAAAGCTGTTTCTGAGGGTTTAGTAAAGATTGTTATATTATTAAATTTATAGTTGATATTTTTAAAGTTCTTCTTTATCTTTTTTAACACATGTGGTTGTGTGTTTTTAGGCTGCGGAGAGAGACTGGGAGGAGAAAAGAGCCAGTTTAACTCAGTTCAGTGCTCAGGACATCAACCGTCTACTGGAGGAAACTCAAGCTGAACTGATGAAAGCCATTCCAGATCTGGACTTCGCTGCCAAGCAGATCACCAAACCGGCCGTTCCGCCAAAACCCCAACTATCCTCCCTCCCAGCGCCCGGTTCAGCATCCTCCACCCCCAGCTTAACACCTGAACATCAGCCCAGCAAAACCCCGCCAAAACCACCCAGCAAAGACGGCATCCCAAGGAGGGGATCGGGTGAGATTACATTATTAATTGCACCATGAACCTACAGCAATTGCCTTATGATTTTAAATTACAGCCTAATTATTTAATTTAGTTTTTAAGCTTTTAAGTGTTTCTTGACTCATAGATTCTCACAATTGCAAATATATCTCTTGATTGCTCTATAAAAGACAGAAACTGCCTTATCATTTTGACAATAGTGCTTTATGATTTGACTGATCAATAGACAGATGATTTGGGTTATTGATTGATTTGATCAGGGGAGCTGACCGTGCCACGGTATCGTACAGAGAAGCCGTCCAAATCTCCACCCCCTCCTCCTCCACGGCGAAGTTTCCCATCAGGCCTCGGGCTAACTACCAACAGCAGTGGAGAAGTGATCACCATAAACAAGAGTGTGAAGGTTTTAAGCATTTTTGTCAAAAGCCTTATATCTTCTTCAAAGATTTTTTAGGCACTTTAAGAGCATGCCCCTGATTACATATACCAAATTTTGTGCCGATTCATCAAAGCATTTATAAAACATTGCAATTTCCAACAAATTTTCAAAATCAACATTGACAGATTCGGCATGACCCAAGGAATATGTAGGAATCGTGATTTTCTGAGTTATGAACATTTTTCAGATTCTCATGACCTGTTAGGTGGTGCTGCTCCCAAATTTGGCATGTACCTTCAGATCATGGAGCTGATGAAGTGTATCAAGTTTTGTTTTGATAGATTAAAGTTTTTCCAAGATATTGCATCTAATCTAATTTTAGGTCAAAATGATTAGCTTCACATTATCATAATTTGAACAAGAAGGAATATCAAATTTCTGTTCAGTCATTTCTATGCAGCTCAGTCCAGTGATCATCTGAGCCAATTTTTGGTAAGAATTGAACAAAATTTGAAGGAGGAGTAGCAATATAACAAATTAAAATGCTTTTGTTACAAGCAGCAAAATAATTAATATGTACTTTGGCTTTGTATCAGCTGTTACAGGGATAGTTCACCCAAAAATGGTGGTTTCGAACAACATAAGGGCAAGTAAATTATGACAAAATTTTCATTTTTGGATGAAATATCCCTTTAATTTTACAGATTTTTTTTCTTTGCTGCTTCTGCAATTCATTGTTCTTGATATCTTGCATTTCCTGCATGTTTATTAGATTGCCCTATTCATGCACCTCTTGTTTTTATAGAAGTTGGAGAAGATTGAGAACAGAGAGGAGGCTGAAGTACCGACCCAATCCCAGACGCCACCCATCAAACTGAGACGCCCCTCAACCTCCGACGGGCCCCGACCTTCATCCACACCTCCGGTTATCGCCGCTTCTGGGAAGAAGGAAGATGAGGATGAAGATGAGAAGATAATGGCAGAGCTGGAGGTAAAAAAGCTTATATACGGCTGTCGAAAAGATGAAATAGTGTTCTTGTCACCAATTAGTGTGTGTGTAACTACAAATAGGAGCTAATTAGAGAGATGACATTGAGGTACAGAAACTCACTCCTGATTGGCGGTTATTCAGTAAATACATAAGTACTAGTTTTGATTGTTTTGTCAACTTTAATACCAGATATTTAGGAATAATGTTTTTTTTTTCATTCTTCTCCAAACTCAAATACATCAATGCACTAATCCACACACACCAACACGACAGGCGTTTCAGAGAGCCCCAGCGAGACTGAGGGTCACTGCTCAGGCCAAAAACCCTGCCGAGGTCACTCCTAACAGTGTTGACAGGGCAGGCCAGTGGATCAGCAACTCTCTGTGGAGAGAGGTAATGTGTTAACTGCCAATCCTCCCTCTCAGGCCTTCCTATAACGTGAGGTTTTGAGGGTTTTCCTGAAGCTTACTAATGCACTCTGACAGAAAACCTATTAATCTGTCATCTCTTCAAGTCTTTAATCAGTTGTGCTACTGCATGTTATTAGACAGCTTGAATGAAGTTTAGTATTGAAACTCAGTGATAAAAACAAACTCAAAACTAAGTGTGTGTTTTTAACCTTTTCTTAACCGTTTCTTGACTCATTATATCTAATATGTGAAAGTTTGTTTCCACCTCAGAGGCTTCTTTCTTTTAATTGCTTTATTATAGTACAATATTAAATATGTAACCCTGGACCACAAAACCAGTCATAAGTCGCACGGGTATATTTGCAGCAATAGCCAACACTACATTGTATTGGTCAAAATAATAAATTTTTCTAGATATTTTGTAAATTTCCTACCATATATATATCAAAAATATATTTTTGTGAGTGGATATGTGTTGCTAAGGACTTCATTTGGACAACTTTAAAGGTGATTTTCTCAATATTTAGATTTTTTTGCACCCTCAGATTCCAGATTTTCAAATAGTTGTATTTCAACCAAATATTGTCCTATCATAACAAACCATACATCAATGGAAACTTATTTATTCAGCTTTCCGATGATGTATAAATCTCAAAAAGGTCCAGGGTCACATATTATACAATCATAATATAATTTTACTTAATAATAATAATAATAATAATAATAATAATAATAAATAAAATATAATTTCTTAAAATTGGACATTTCTCTTAACTGCTTTATTTAATAATAATAATAATAATAATAAGAATAATAATAAGAATAATAATAATATATGATATTTTTAAAAATAAAACAAATAAGTATTAAGCAATTAAATATTCTATAATAATATTTTATTTAACAGCAATATAAAAATAATAATGATGATGATTATGATTGATTATTTTCTCAAAATTGCAAATGTTTCTCTTAATGGCTATAATAATAATATATAATTTTACATATATATATATATATATATATATAATTAAATAAAGAAATTCAGTATTAAGTAATTAAATATATAATACTAATATTTTGTAAATCATTCAATAATTTATATAATTTATTCATATATTTTTTTCATCATTATTATTATTAATTCTCTTAAAATCTTTATTTCTTACCTTGTGACTGCATATTTCACAATATGACTATTTCTTATTTTAAACTCTCTCACAACTAGTTTTATTTATACTCTAAGGTAGAAATGGGCTTCCATTAATAGCTTTCCAGTTGGGTCAAGACACTGGGGGTTTGAGATATCTCATGATGCTGAATGCAAAATCGCATATATGTTGTCAAAGATATTTATGTTTGAAAAACATAAACTCTGTAACTGCAGAAGATACATGCAAATAATTATTACAGAAATAACATTCTGACACAACAAACAGTCCACTGTTTATCTTTTTAAGCTGAGCTGTTGGGATAAACAGCTTGACATCAGTCAAGGTCATCTCTTTTCCTCTCACTCTCTCTATCTTTTGTTATGTCAAACTGTGCCTCTTCTGCACAGTGACAGTAATGTTCTGACACTGTGGTAGCAAATCAATTTTAACAAGCTTAAAGTCTTTAAACAAAACTTTCAATAGTCAAGAACAAACAGGCAACACACAAAAACATGTCAGTTACTGCAGTCTGAATAAACTCCTGACTGTGCCTGCTCATGTGTCTACACAGCTTTTCAGTATATCTTTCTTACCTTTAGTCACTCATTCCGTTTACTGTATCGACAAGCCATTTGTTACAGGAAAGTATAGCAGTAGTGACCAATAAATTCAGAACCTCTGAAGAAAACGTCACAGGTCTATTAGACCGTGTCAATGTCCCCTGAGATATCTGGACAGCCTGTGTCTGTGTATTTACTGTATGTGTGTATCTTGTTGCATTGTGATGAGTGCTACTAATCTCTCGCAATGAAAGAATGAGTGTAGAAGTGTGAAACAGTGCTAATATCAGCTTCCTTGCACACATGCAGGGTGTCAGTCAACACTACTGCTGCATGCTGGTCTATAGAGATTCCCTGTGCCTCTTTCTTTCATTCAATTAGTGTTTCTATTTCTATTTCTTTGGCTCCGTTCCAAAACCAAGCCAACTGCGTCCACATATGCAGCAACCGAACCGGTTGCTATTGGATCAGTGACTGATTTGAAATGCTCTTCATGGTTAGCGTTCACACAATTAGTGCTCCTCACGTGAAATGCAGAAGAGTCTCGACTAATGCTCAGTTTGTTGCCGTTCGAATGATGTTAAGCTAACGGCTTGGTTCTGCTGAGCACAAATGTTTAGTACACACAAATATTGAGTGAAATTGTGTATTTTTAATTAGATGGATATACACCATAAAAAAAAAGATTTTTCAAAGTTGTAAATAAAATAAAGATTATTAAAGTATTATTTTTATCCTTCTAAATGTCATGTTTAATTCAATGTGTTACTTGCTTTATCTTTGTAAATATTTGTGAAATTTATAAGCATTTTCTGAGTGAAACTTGTAAATCCTACACCATTTTTTCCTACCTAGGAGACAATAAAACAAGCGATAATATCCCATAGAGCAGACCCAAGCCATATTTAGGGAATATTGTAAATAACTGGGCCCTTTTGACCACCCACACTAGCATAATGTAACATAGTATTAATTATTAAGCAATTAAATATTATATAATAATTTCTTGTTAACACTTTATTTTATCCGCTTGTTAAGTCGTGATGTAAGGAATGCCGTTTCCGGGTTCTAGCCTCGACTTGTTTCTCTGACAAATGCCATCGACGGCTGTTTATGAGCGCTATTTATTCATATTAAACATCAATCATTTTAAAAAGTTAAACATTTTAAATACTTACTGTCTACACAACAGTCTCCGTGCTCACAGCGTCTCAGTTATTAATATTTTAACGATTTATAAAAGATGAATCATTGTCTGGCCATCTGGAATATTGGTATAGAGATAGTGGTTATAATTATATATTTTTTTGTAGTATTACGTGTGTATATTAGCACCATTTGTTGTTTCCTTGTGGTATGAGATGTTTGGACCCGGAAGCGCTGCCGTGTGACGTCAGACTTAACAACCGATATTCCCTGTTACCACATGTAGTTACCATAGTAATAACAGTTAATTATGGATAGTTACCCTTCCCCGGGAGCAGGGTTGCCAGGTTTTCACAACAAAACCCACACAATTGCTCCTCAAAACTAGCCCAAAATTAGCCCAATCGCATTTTAGGGGGGTCCCATGGTAAAAATCACATTCCAGGGGGTAAAATTAGCTTTTTTGGCCGGGCTCCCCTGGTAAAATTCGCATTCCAGGGACTAAATATCACGTTATTTTGGGGCGATTCAACCCGCGGACATGAAAAACAACGCACGCCAACAGCGGGAATACTGCGGACTTGGCAACACTGCCCGGGAGTTTGATTGACAGGCGATCTGACCAATCATGAAGCTGCATCCGCCATTTTGTCTGACAAACAAGCCAGACAGGAGAGTTGATCATTTAACGTCGGTGGACTTGAACTTAAATGGTGTATTGATGTATTTCTAATGTTGAAACAACATACCTTCTAATGTTAATTCGTGTTTATTATTAGTTGGAAGAGATGATCGGTTCATGTACCGCTTGAACTGAGACGCTACAGCGATCTGTCACGATACATTAAAGAGCCACAAAATGCAATGGTATTTATTGTTTGAATTTCTTGAAAAATTACACAATTTAAAAGCTAAGACTTCGTTTTATGCCAAAAGTAACCTGCTCTGTCTTGTCTGTTGGTTTGTTGTCCTCTTTGCTCCGTTTATGTACTTTTCAATATGGGAGAAGTTGATGTGTGCCATGAGACGCAGGGTTGCCAGGTTTTCACAACAAAACCCACACGATTGCTAAATCGGGGGTAAAATCTGCATTTTTGGTGAGGTTCCCCTGGTAAAATATTCGCATTCCAGGTGCTAAATATCATTTTAGCTATTTGGGGTCGCTTCAACCAAGACATGAAAAACAACCCGCGACAACAGTGTGAATGTAGCCCAATTCCGCGGGAAAACAGCAGACTTGGCAACACTGTGTGAGAGCGCCATGGCTAGTCGGCCACTACTACTACTAGTAATAATTAAGATAGTGGAAAATCATATTAATACTATTTCTTATTATAAACTTTTTCACAGTTAGTTTTATTTTCACACTAAGGCATAGATGGGCTTCCAGTCCACTAATAGCTTACCAATCAAAATCATAATGTGGCTCTCACATATTCTTGGTAAAATTGTGTGGAACAGCCTTCACATCAGGAGCAGAGATGTTGCTTTGGAGGGCAGCGCACTGGGTTTTGGAGCAGAGCTTTCATCGTGACACTCTTCTTCCAACAAATGTGAATTATTCAAACTCAGTCCCATGGCTAAACAAACACGGTCATTTTCCAACCCAGCCCAACCTGCTGTTGTTTATTCATGTTTGTTCTCTCTGGTTCTCAGCCTGTAGGCACTCCTCCGGGCTCCGCGAAACTGGTGCAGCCATCTGCCGCGTCTCGTCTGCGGCACCTACAGCAGAGCAGCCTGGAGCGGCGGAACAGGAAGCAGCAGGAAGAATTCCCAAAGCTACAGCAGGGTCAGCAGCAGGTATTCCACTTCTAACAATAGCTGCACCCTGCTATCGCGCAGTAAGCCGCCTGACTGATGCTCTCGCTGACTTTACCTCTGATCTACGCTAAAAGGCACGAGTCAGAACTGTCGTTAAGTGCAAACTCATCCGTCGACTCCAATGACTGTAACGCTTGCAGCTAAGCACTTACTTCCAGATAAGCTGCTACATCTCCAGTTGCTGCACAGATGTTATGGTTTTCCACTGTGCAATGGGGTTCAGTATGCACAAGTCCTCTGATTTCCCCCTACGCTCACAGATTTTTTTCTTCCACGCTACATGAACTGTCCTTCCAGAAAAAACAAAACAGCACAATATAGTGTATCACAATGCCAGGGAACGACGCCAAAAGATAGCCGTTAAACTTTCTCTCTCTGTTTGTGACTTGTTTGTACTCCAGGAGAAAAAGTTTAAACTTATGCAAGAAATATATGCTACGCAAGTACACAGATGCAAAAGCATGCCGTTAAAATTCAGGCATGAAATCAACATTATCATTTAAAATTATGGGGTCGGTAAGCTGTTTTTGAAGAGGTCTCTTCTGCTCTCCAGGGCTGCATTTATTTGATTAAAAATGCAGTAAAAATAGTAAATTTGTGAAATATTATTACAATTTGCAGTTTGAATATAGGCTATTTTAAAATGTAATTTATTCCTGTGATCAAAGCTGAATTTTCAGCATCATTACTCCAGTCTTCAGTGTCACATGATCCTTCAGAAATCATTCTAATATGCTGATTTGCTGCTCAAGAAACAGTTCTTATTATTATCAATGTTGAAAACAGTTGTGCTGCTTCATATTTTTGTGGAAACCGTAACACATTTTTTCAGGATTCCCTTAAAAAGTTCAAGGATTTAATGCATCCCTGCTAAATAAAATGATACATTTTTTAAAGAAATCTTACTGACCCCAAACTTTTAAACTGTAGTGCACTTGTGTAGAATATTTTTCAGGCCTTAATGTCCTTAAATGTTTGGTTGGCATCACAGTTCAACATGCCAATGAAGTCGTAATGATGCCAGCTAATCGGGCAAATTGAAGTCCCTGTCCTTGTGCCATCTTTCAATTTTCCTTTTGAACTCTTTCACTCTTTGTCTATAGTCCTTTAAGTAACTATACTGGTCTGAAGCGCTATTTTGATGAGTACTCAAGCTGTCAGGTCCCAGTTGAAAGAACCTTTTGTGCTGTTTCTTCCCTGTACTTATGACAGGACAGGTCAAGGTGATATGGTATACGTGACCCAGATACTTTCTGACATTGTCACTGTGATGCTTTAATGTGTCAAAGCTTTTGAAAGATTGGTCAGAAAAGAGAAGGAATTGCAGATGAGAGGTGTGCTTTGATCATGATCGTTTTGGGCTAGCTACCAACTTGGAAAAAAAGGATTTAATTTAGGATGTTAAAGTGAACATAAAACTGCTTTTGCAATGTCTCAGTCTGACATATTTTGTCAGTTTGGTGAGGGAAAAAAAATATTTGGTTGAGATTTGATTAATCAGGAATTGATTTGATTGTAAAAATGGGCATTCTATTCATGAATAGGGGATTTTTTTAAATAATGCACACTAAGTAATGGACAAAAATACCAGGAACGCATATTAGGAAAAAAATTCTATACGCTTATATAGAACTTTAAAGGGATAGTTCAAATGAAAATGAAGTCGTCATTTACTCACCCTGCTGTTGTTCTAATGCAGTATGCCCTTCCTTCTTTTATGGTCCACAAAAATGGTATTTATGGTATTTAAAGAATGTCCCACTTATGCACGTCCATAGGGTTGTAAAAAAAGTGACCAGCATCAAGCTGATCCCATTACATATATACCAAGTGTTCTGTGGGGTATACAATAGGGTTTGATGAAAAAACAAACATGAAATTTAATGTATTATTTAACAAAACTCTTGACTTCTCTGCACGACGTGCGCGTTCATGAAACTCTTTTAGCGACACATTTCATTTCGTCTGGCCCAGAAAAAGCACACAACTTGTGAGAAATAAAGAGAAACAAAAACAAGACATGACATACAACCAAAAAAGTATCTGTGTACTTTCTTCACTGAGTCAAACATCACTGGAAAATACAAAATATGGACCGGAACTCTGTCAAAATGACAGCTGACAGATGTGAACGTGAGAACGAACACAACAGATATATTCACCTCAGAGATGAAGGTGCATGTGTTGTATTTCATATCGCCTTTTTGCTTATCTAGATTTCTCACATCTTGTATTAATTTCTGGGCGAGACAGAGTGAACTGCGACGCTAACAGAGTCTCACAAACTCGCTCGTCATCTGTGTCAATAGCCTCGTGGGCAGAGCACCGACATATAGCACAGTTGTGCTTCGGGCATCCCGAGTTAGAGTCCCGGATCGTGGATGTTTCCCGATCCCGTTCCTCTCCAACTTCGCTGTCAACTTACTGTTGTGTCATAATAAAGGCAAAAATGAATCTTTAAAAAACAAACAAACTCATACATTGTACAGAGAAGACCAACTGCCAAGGTCAAGAATTTAGTTAAATAATAGGCCTATATTAAATTTTGGTTTGTTTTTCACTAAACCCTATCAAATACCCCCAGAAAACATGGAATATACGGCACGTGTCGCATGGGATCATTCTGTGATACTTTCGTGTCTTCTTTAAAAGCTTGATGCTGGTTGCTATTCACTGCCATTATATAAACAAGCGCAAGCAGGACATTTTTTTTTAATTCTCCATTTGTGGACCATAAAAGAGGGCAGGGTGAGTAAATGATGACTTCATTTTTATTTCTGTCAGGACAGGTGCGTCATATAAAGAACCTTTTAGGGGTTCCCATCATGGAATCATTTTATGGATTTAGGTTTACTTCATTTTGTTTTAATTTTTTTTATTACATTTAAACCTAAACATACTTTGTCACTAGAAAAAAATGAAGTATTTCGTTAATGCATTCAAGACATTTCTCCTTATTTTGGAAGCTTGTTTCTGCCACTAAATAAAACAATAAAGGCAATTGCGCAAGTTTTTATCACGCAGTTCTGACTTTATAACTCGCAATTGTGACTTTTTTCTCAGATAAGCGAGTTTATATCTTGCACTTCTGACACTATAACATGCAACTGCAAGATATAAAGTCAGAATTGTGAGATATAAAAACGTCAAGTCTTTTTTCCCCTCACAACTGGACATTATAACACGCAATTGCGAGTTTATATTTCACAATTCTGACTTTATAACTTGCAATTCTTACTTTATAACTCACAATTCTGACTTTATTACTCACAATTCTGATTTTATAACTCGCAATTCTGACTTTATAACTCACAATTCTGACTTTATTACTCACAATTCTGACTTTATTACTCGCAATTCTGACTTTATAACTCACAATTCTGACTTTATTACTCACAATTCTGACTTTATTACTCGCAATTCTGACTTTATATCACACAATTTTGACTTATAACTTGCAGTTGTGACTTTATATCTTGCAATTGCGAGTCAAAAAAAAAGTCAGAATTGTGAGATAAAAGGTTGCAATTACCTTTTTAATTTGTTATTTCATGGAAACAAGGTTCCATACCTTAAATATGAGATAAAGGGTTCTTTAAATTTAAGTCAAGAACCCTAGGATTCTAAATAGAACTCCATTGGTCCTTTTTTTAAATTTTTGCTTATTCAAAACAAAATGGCTTTTAGTATAATACGAAAGTATGATCAAATTATATATATGAACGTAAAGAGGAAACGTTACCACTGCAGTGTTCCTGTAGTCGTGCAGTTTCTATCTATCAGGGCAACTCGCACAGTCAGCGTTCCCCAAAATCCATCCCGAAAGAACGAGAGGAGAGAGAGACTGCATGCAATGATGCAAACCCTGAGGGAAGGAAGAAAAATTAGATAGAAAGACGGAGAAAAAGAGTAGATTATACGGCAAGGTTTCATTTCTGTCCTCCATCTTCAGTCATCTCTCTCACTCCTGCAGGGTTAATCTACAGACTATTAACTATGACTGTAAGCTCAGAGTTAACCAGCCCGCTGCAGTCGTTCTAATTCACTTCATGGGGCAAATTAATGTCTCCAAAATGAAAATAGTGAATCTTTTAATTGGCAGCGACATGACTGCAAGATAAGATGTTTTACGGACATAGATCACCCAAAAATGCAAATTGTCATTTTCTCACCCTCATGTCATGCATGACTTAATTTCTTTTGTTGCAGGGGAAAAATGTTTAAGCTGTTGTTTTGAAGCTTTTGTTTTTGTAATTTTTTTTTTGTTTCCAGGGTTTAAAAAAGACAAAACGGCACTTAAAAACACTAGAAATGTACTTCATACAACGAGGAAGCAAGTCAAACAGGTTTGGGTGTATAAATGACAGAATGTTCATTTTTATGTGAATTTCACACAGAAAGAGAGGTTTTGTCCGTCTGCGATTCCTCTGTGTGGCTGGATGGATTGCTGTTCGTGTGTTGTTGTCAGGGATACCTGTCGCCAAGAGGTGTTTCTAAGGCTCAGACTGAGAGGATTAAGCATGGAATGTCTATAGGCCAGTTCACACCGCGTCGACAGACGGCAACAGACACTTTGTCGGGTTTTGTTGGATAAGTGTGTCAGCGTCTGTTGGTATTTGTCGGCGCTGCGTTTGTGTGGTCGTGGAGTGTCTGAGAAGTGACATACTGTAATCGAGTGATTGTTTGTGTTTGTCGGCGTCTGTCGGTGCGGTGTGGATTGACCTTATAGCAACCAGTCTGTGATCCCTGCATTCCACACAGTTTATAAACTGCGACTGCTCAGATTGTGTATAAAAGTGTCTGCCAGAAGCATAAATGTAATGGTATGCTCATGCTGTGTTCTGACTGCACTTATGCAGGTGCGTACTTTCAACATGAAAACTGGCAAAAATTATTTTAAAAAGTCACAGCTGAAAACATTTTTTCATTAGTCAAAATTAGTGCATTGCATAATGGGATATATACTGCGAGAGCTTTGTATTATTTACAAACCGTGCACAGTATACTTGTTGCCAATGTTATTTTAGTATTTTTTTTTTATATAATATTATAGTATTTAATATTTTGAATGAGTTTTTATTTTTATATTTTTGGTATTCATTTTAATTACATTTTAAGTTTTAGTAATTTCATTTTTATTAGTTTTTGTATTTTTTTAAACTTCTATTTAGCTTTAATTTATTTTTATTTTAGTTCAGTTGCCAAGGCATCCTTTCTAATTCGAACTAGTTTGTCATCTAAAATTTTATTAACGGTTAACGATAATTTTAGTGTTAGTTTAACAACACTTCTTGGTGCATACCAAAAACACAAATACTGTGAGTAGTATGGTAGTATGCCATTTTCAAACATGCCCTATATTATAGTCATATCAGCCTTTAAACTCCAGAAAAACCTTATGAATTCAGGTAATGCATTTTAAACGATGTTAAATCGGTGGTTTGTGATGAACAACATGTGGGCTGGAAGTGTGAAACTTGGGCCGCATTTACACCGCAGGTCTTTATGCCAATTCCGATTGGTTGACTTTGCGATTTTTTTGGCGACCAGCGTACATATTCTTTTAAAAGTTACCCATATCTGATATCTGCATTTACACTATACACTATTGGGCGAACATCCCAAGTGTATAGGTGTACTGAATTGAGAAATTGAGTCCCCCCAGGAATCGCTTCTCCTTTAACCCTTAAATGCATACCCCGGGTCTTTTGTGACCCGGGACGTCATTCCCTACCCTCCTCCTCGTTCATTTTTTAAAGTTGGACATCAACCTTCTTGGTATTCCTCAATCAATTCATTATAAAGAATATAACAAGAAAATCATAAAATTATAAAAGAATGCCTATTTTTGTATTCATTTTTTGTAAAAATTGTATAGGGTCGCAAACGACCCGAGGTGTGTATGAGTGTACGTATATTTTTCTGCACAACAATAATTGAATCTTAGATGACGGAATAAGTACGATTCACCTTTATTCCACAAGGTGGCAATGATACATAATGCTGAAGTGACGACTCATTCAGACAGAAAACGAAATAATAATAACAACATGAAATGGCTCAGTGATTTACTGCAGAGTAAGTACTGAATGCAATCAAATATGACTGTAACTGTTACTGGATTGATCTGGTGAAGCTGTTAGCGATCGAAATATTGATTTTGAAGATGCGGAAAATGAAATAGTTTTGAGAATACATTTGAGATCGCGAATGGGCTCATATTTGTGACCAGAAACATAAAACTAGCCCATTATTTGCTGAATTTACTGGGAAATGAGCTCTGACGAGGACTGTGATGATGGCATAAAACATTTGCTCAAACGGAGCCCTTTCAAGCTCCAAAAGGTAACAAAATACGATTTATTTTATTCTTCTGTAATTGTTACTCTAATATCAGAGGAGTTTTATATTATCGCAACAGGTAGAGATCCTTCCATGTTAGATAAAGTTCCGGGTCGATAAAGACCCGAATATGTAAGAATGATTGGCGAAACAGTCATGCATTTAAGGGTTAATGTAGTAAACATCATACAATAGTGAAATAGGTTATAAGTAGTCAAGAAAAAAAAACTTTGGATCAGGTATTACTGCCTGGGTCCTAAAAGGGGGGTTGGGTTAGGTGGTATGGACGCACTCGAAATGATAATACAAGATCTCTTGTCACCCCGAAGGCTCAAAAAACATAACATTTCAGCATGACTCCACCAGGCTGAGCCTTCATCCTCCATTGCGCCATTGAAAAGAGTCATATGATCACGGTTGGTGTTCATCTGAGTTGACGTCATGCATCGACGAGAATACCCAATCTGTCCACTTGCATGGCAGACGCAAATGCATATATCCACTTCAATTTAGATTTATTTCAACAAATGAATGAGGCCTGAAACGTCTTAGAATATCAGATCTGTGCCACGTGGGAGGAAAAGTCGTATTTGGATCACTTGAACCATGCAATGTAAATGCGGCCTTGGTGTATTTACTTTAAACTACTGAATTGCTCATTTATTTTGTTGCTGCTAGCGAGTGATTAAACCCGCTGCTAAGACAGCAATACTGTACAAGACTTTGTTTGTTCTCTAAAGGCAGCGTACACATTCGTTTCATTCTAATACCCTTCTGGATTGGCCTCTAATCTTCGCGTGACTGTGCGCGCGCAGGCAGCTGTCTTGATTAGCGCCGACAGCAGATCAGTCTCGTCTGTGTGCTCGGTGCAGTAAGCACTGCGGTCTCAGCCACAACAGGACACAGTTCGCAGTCATCAGTCAATGACGAACAACTCCGGCTTTGTTCCCAGGCAAAGATCTGGCTAATTTGGCACGCCACAAAGTGTGGCAGGCCATCCTTTCCCGGAAAGAGAGCCTTCGATCGGGCTTAATGGGAGGTCTGTGCCATGAAACGGACAACAGACTGTCTGGACGCTCGCTCGGTTGACCATTTTGGCTCACTGAGGGCCAACACAGAAGGCTGTGAAGATTCAGTGTTTGAAGGGAATATTTATTCTTGAAAGGTCAAATTGTTTGCTGACCCTGAACGCAAAGAAATGTTTGTGCTTGTGCCATTTTCTGGGCCTCTTTCAGTGATCTGTTTGTCTCGGGGGTTTTGAAGGACACGCTGTAGATGTTTAATAAGGTGGATGGAATCGTGCACACTTGCTTGTAGAGACGCTCTCAGCGCTGCTTTCGCTGAGTGCCCTTAAACAAACTGAGCGCTCTGGGGAGCAGTGATGTGGAAAAATGATTCAGACTGATTTTCTAAGCGGAGCTGGTGCTTCTGAGCTTAGCTTGCTCAATTGTTAGCAAATACTTTACTTAAATATATTTCAAAGCTGCTCTGGCAAATAATTATTTTATCAAAGAGAGGAAAAAACAAGGATTACATTTTTAAAAAATATATATATATGTAAATGCTTCTAGTCAGCAACAAAAAATTCCAGCAGATTTGTCAGTCCACAGTGAAAGCAAGAATGCTGATGTCACTCAATCACAGCCAATCAGAATGTAGTTGATATTGAGTGTACAGTTGGAATGGAATTTTGGGCCAATGAGATTTCACTATGGGTGTGGCTTTATTTTTTGTGGTAGTTGCAGCTAGTTTCAATGCTCGAATTGAAATCATTTCAACTTTTTATTTTCTCTAATCAACGTAGGTAGGTGGGTAAGTTTAGATACATAGTGTGAATTTGGTTGCTCTGTCATTGGTGGCATAGTTAAAAATGACTCTCTGCCCTTCACCATATTTCAAATATGAATTGATTTATATCTGAATATTAATGTGATTACAGAGGGTGTATCTACTTGTTTTTGAGCACGCTGATATATCTTGTACTTCAAATCACTATGTTATTTTAGTATTATTTTGTATACTATTATAGTATTTATTAATAATTTGATTTTGCAATATTTTTATATTTTCTTTTTTGCTCATTTTTTTTAGCCATTTTATGTCATTTGTTGTTTTTCTTTATACTTCTGTTTAGCTTTATTTTTATTTATGTTTTAGTAGTAACTTATTTTAATTAGTAAGTTAATTGCCAAGGCATTTCTTATTTTCTAAACTTTTTATAAGTTTGATTTCAGCTTTATTTCAACTAACACATTTTTAATAGTTTCAGTTTTAGTGTATTTTTTTAGTGTCAAAGTTCAATATGTTCAGCATAAGACCATTTTTTTTTTGGCTAAAAAACTATTTGGATAACCTTCAAATCATCTTTTAACATTGACTATCACAGTAACTATGAAGAAAGACTGCCTCCTAGTGATCATTGTATGTATGACAAAAAGGAGGAAGGCAAAATCTCTAATCTCTCTCTCAGTCTATGCATTGCTACATGTTTAGTGGACACATCAGAAAGATTGCACTGGAAATGACAATGTATTGATTATTTCTTTCTTTTCTCTTCTTTTATCCACTCACCTGTCCTAACTTGCTTGTATTTTATCCCCAGTCCATCCTTTCCTGACCTCTTGTGATTATGCTGAGGTTATAATAGCCCAGTGTCTTTGCATCATAAATATGGCCCTGCTTCTATTCCTTTATCCAAGAGAGTCATACAGTTCTTCCTTTATAAGTAAAGATAGTTATGACATTTTTTAGACTTGTTGAAATGAGAAGCAAGTAAGTAGGATTTTAATTCTATTTAGGATATATACAAATAAGAATTTAATTGACTTTATCCAACAGTCAGTTTTTGATTTTTGGTCAAACCTCCATTTCCTTTTCTGCCTCACGGCCTCAGATTGTCCTAGCATTGCCAATCATTTTTTTTGTACTGGCATGTTGACTATCAGCCTCCAAGTACTGCCCTGAGTGGTCCTACATTGCCCCCCTTTTACCCTGAGATCTGATCCTATCTAAGGTGAACGCTTCATGGCGACGATGACCCTAGAAACCAGGGGAAGCACAGGTGACCTCTGAGCCTAAATCACACTTGGAAGTAAAGCATCTCCGCAGCTAAAGCAAGCACAACACATCAGTACTGAAGAGCTTTGACAAAGGTACGAGTCTAACTGTAATTTTATAGTAAAGTCTTATAAAAAAAAAATCTGGTTGGATGGTTTCAAATAAGAGCCAGTATATGTACACTGAATAAACAAATGTATGTAAAATGTATGGAATACTAAACATGAAGCAGTTATAATCCACTAATTTAAACAAACTTATGGTAATATACAGTAATCGTGAAACATTTTAGGGTGAATCTCATGAAAACATACCCAGATCATATTTGACCCCAAAATTTTAAGTTTTTTTTTTTTTTTTTACAAAAATAAAGTATGAAAGACTATTTTAAGCCTTATTTTCAGGACTATTAAGATGTTTGCCATTTAAGCATTTTTCACCCCATTTAATTTACTTAGTAATTTAAAGGTACAGTAAGCAATTTCTGAGAAACGCTGTTGAAAGTGGATCGGACCGAGCACCAAAACACACTTGTAGCCAATCAGCAGTAAGGGGCGTGTACACTTGTGAGGTGGGAGGTGCCTGTGTTGCACAGTGTGTTTGTGAATTTGGGGGCGAAGCTATCAAGATAGGCGCATGATCCTTTAGGGTGGTGATTTCAAATATCAACGCTTCTCAGAAATCGCTTACTGCTCCTTTATTTTAGCTATATATTTTAGCCTCCATAACACAGAGCCTCCTTTACAAAACAATTTACAATCTTAAAGGGCATTTTAATGATATAGAATCCTGTCAAAAGATCAAGAAAAAACTGATTTCTGACCCCTTTAAGCAAAATATAATTATTTTAATTTGGTGTGAAATATGAAACATGACTATGAAGATTTCATGAGAGTCGCCCTTTAACTGACATGTAGTTGGGTCAGTATTAGATAATAGCTAACGTGCAAATCAGACTGTGTAGAATTAATCTCAGTAGACTTTACGTTCTATAAAGAAAATTCTCTATTCAACTAGAAAATGTGTAGCACATCTGCAAACAAAAATATTACCTTACAGTTAAATACTGTAGTTAAAATCTTCAAGCTATTGACAAGATAATTGGTGAATATTTATCACGAATAAGCTAGATATTTTATATAAGATTAGCTTTTGTATTTTTATACTAAAAAGGGAGAATGTGTTAACATTACTAAGATAACGAGAGGTACATGCCTTATCCAAATTCATATTGTATGAGTTCTTGAAAAGCAAATGATGAAGAATGAAACATGCGATCTAATACTATATGAATCAAATCAATTTTCTATATGTTTCCCCCGGTGGATTTAAAGTATGAGAGCAAAAAAAAAAATATTTTGTTATTTGACATTTGACAGCACATTACAATGTATATGCGTGAAGCACTTTGTGTCACTGGGACGTATTCGCAACGTTAACGTATGATGAATAACCAGTTGACGGTGAATAATAAATTGCTATAGACTGTTTAGATCAATATTCCGATAAATCGACATCTCATTCATATTTGATGAATGCGAAGGGTTTGTAAACAACAGCCCCACTGCCATTGTTTTTCCATTTTCTGCTAAGTAGTATATATTGCTACAGTGTGTGTGTGTATATATACATATATATATATGTACATATACATATATGTGTATGTATGTATATATATATATATAAGATGCTATAGTTTGGCTTGGTGGTCGTGTCCATCAGATGCCTGATACATACCTCATTACTTTGTTTTTCGTGTCTTAAAATGACTTCATTGAAGTAGAATAGACCCAAACTCTGATGCGACACACATCCGAGCACCATATGCTGTGTTAACACACTGATAAATGTGCAAAATACATGTACAAAACAACAGAACTGTGTAAATGTATATAAACTGTATGATCATGGATATGTTAATTTAGGGTATTTTTTGTAAACTTTTCTTTTCTACCAAAAGAGTTTGAGAGTTCTGAACTGCATGTAGATAGATATCTTCACAAAGTCAGCATGCAGAATCCTCTCTCTGTAAGTTCTGTTTACAAGTGTAAGATAGATGGACTTCTGAATTAATAAAGAGAAACTTTTTTTTTTTAAATAAATAAATATAGTTCTATGTGAGTAGACGGGTCAATCAGACCCTTTTCACTGTTGTCTAATCTGTAACAAACCATTCAAGCATTCCAAACCTCTTTGGTGATTTAACATGTGAGAAAAAATAACCCCCATTTTTCATTAATGCAACATATAGAATGTATATAAATCTATCGACAACTTCTTGTGATAAAACAATAACAAAGTGTGAATGCAATGTTGACCAATAGAAATATATCTACATGGAAATGTTATAATGCAAAAGTTGTTTTAATGTTGAAAAACCTCGTCTGGTTCTGTATGTACAAGAGACTGTTGGTTTTGAATGTTCTTGTGCTGTTTTTGTGACTATTAAAGTGGATATCTTCTACTACAGTCTTGTGCACTAATTTTTAATCCAGAAATGCTGTAACCGCCAGTTTTCTAGTATAAAATCTTTATTATGTAATACATACTGCACGTAGAAAGAAAAAGATTGATTCGTATGAAAAAAATAAATATATACATACTAGACAAAGCTAGTTTTCAGTAGTTGGTGTAAGCGTACAATCATGTAAATATCAACATAAAGTGTCTAAATGTAAAATTTAGCTGAAAATCCAGTTGTTAAAGGGTCAATCTTACAAAACCTGTCAAGAATATGCCATATTTCACCCCAAAATCATAATAAAACTAAAAAAGTCAAATTCTTTCAATGATATTATTCAAATAATTAAATAATTTTAGGCAAAATGTGAAATATAAAAGCACGTTCTTGACAGATTTCTTGAGCTAAATTGAAAATAAATAGTTTGAGAGCTTAATGTAGCTGTTTAAATATTTATGTAAACTGTTTTTGGCTTCATTAGTTGTGTCCGTTCATCTGGGAAACCTTCGAGTTGTGTGTGTTTCACAGAGAGATGTCTGACGACACGGGAAGCTGCTGAGCTGGTTTCCATTTGGCGCTTCGTCTGCCTCCGTCTGCTCTGATATACGGCTGGTTCCTCAAACCTGCGCACACACACACGCGAATGCAAATACACGCAGTCAGAAAACCTCCCTGATGAAGATGTCTTTTTGAGCTTTTCAAAAAGGGAAACATCAGATCTACAAGGAGGAACTGAGGGAGGCACTTGCAGGAAGTTCAGTGTTACCGAAGAGCAAAGCCGACACAGATAGCAGTGTCTAGATGAAGAGCAATACCTTCAGAGACAGAAGAGAGAAAAGCAGAGACGGTTATAAAGAACTCCCATCGCAGAAACCCGAATCACAGAGCAGACGAGACGAACGCTTCCCAGAACGGGCCGTAAACGGCACCGCCTGCAGAGCTGAGAAGCAGATGAGAGATGTTAGAGGAAGGCAGAAATAAGACAAATTGAACTATATACACAATATACTCTGAATATCAAAAGCAGAAAAATAGAGTGACAGAAATAACTGACAAAATGATGAGTGAAGAGAGAATTAATCTAGAAAAAGAATCCCAAGGCATACTATGAGGAACGAAGAACAAACACACTTGTGAAAATATCCATTTAAACAGATAGTTCTTGCCAAATCGAATATCAGTGTGCAGTTTGGCTAATGAACTACAAATAAATGTCAACATATTTATGGTTTATAAATATATACATATTTACATCTATAATATTACATTTTTTAATAGTATAAATGGGTCTTATACAAATGTATATATTAAAATAATTGATTATAAATATTATATTTACATATTTAACATTTATTTTTATAGTATGTGGATCTTAATCTTAATGCATGAAAATTAAATGTTTCAAAACAGTTTATAAATATATTTACATTTATAATTACATTTTAATAATATACATTATTGTTTACAAATGTATATATTAAATATATTTCAATACATTTATAGATTATAAATATTTACATTTAAATTTAAAATGTTTATTCTATGAGTATACTGATGTATTATATATATATATATATATATACTATATGAAATGTAGATTTATACACATTTAGAAACTATAAATATCTAATTTTTCTCATAATATTACATTTAAAAATGTATATATTAAAATAAACATTTCAATATATTTATACATTGTAAATATTATATTTACATGTATAAAATGTATTTCTATAGTACTGTATATAGGAGTCTATATACACATGTACATTATATAAATGTTTGAATATATTTATTGTTCATAAATATATTTACATTTTATAATACACCTTAGTCTTCACAAATGTATATATTGAATACATTTCAATATATTTATAGATTATAAATATTATTTTTACATTTATATTTAAATCATATAAAGTTTATACATTTATAGCTTATACTATAAAGGAGTCTATATAAACGTATATTATTTAAATATATTTATAGTTTATAAATAATATATTTATTATTATCTATAAATATATGTATAAATATTAAATGTACATTAATAATATTTAAAATTTTTATAGTATAAATGGGCTTTTATATAAATGTCCATAATATTTTCAGTAATTTTGTATAAATGTATGTATTGAAATATATACACTTGTATAAAGAACCATTTATACTATAAAACGTTTAATTATAATATATATATATACGGGCAATTCCACGCAAAGGTCATCTTTACCATGAAAAAAAAAAAGTTTTAACCAAAAGAACAAAACCCTTTTTAAATTGTCCATTTAGGTCTGTAATATACTGTATTAATGTGCTCTAACAGAAATTTTAAGAAAATTGCCTTGTTTATCCACAATATATGTGGTAAGCAACAATGCTTAAATTAAATTTTCAACCAACCATATTTCATGCTTTCAAAAAAGGGATCAAAGACCCCATTTTTTTAAACTTTATTTTAGCAGTAAGCATTGTGTAGAAAGATGGATACATGCCTGAGAAATAAATACACTCATTTAGTCATAACAGCACTGCCTGATGAATTTATAAGAGCTAGAATAAAGAGGTCAGGACGCTTCAGTGCTCTGTCACGTCCGTAACATTTTAAAAATTAAGTTTATGTCATATAACAATTATAAATGCAAATAACTTGAAACTTTATAAGCAGTTCTGTAAGAAGGAAAGTCATGGTCTCTAAATTGATTCTTGAACAACGCACATGCTTGTCAACATGATAAATAGGTCTAATCCATAACCTTTTGCACTACAGAGTATAATGTTACATTTGTATAAAGTTTAGTAAAAAGTTGATAAATTGTGGAGTCTTACCATACTGGTATCCCAGATTTCAGTATTTGGTGGTTTAAATGCTTGCTTGAGGTCTCTGTGAAAGTTTTAAAGCAGTTTTAAACCAGTCTTTTGTGCCGCTTTCAGACCGGTCACATCCGTAACGGAAAACTGTCACATCCGTAACGTTGTTTTTTCCTCATTAATGCGAACATGAAAAATTAAATAAAATTATTATTTTATGCTCTGTGAAGAGCCAACCCTTCTTCATTCAGTGGGCAGTATTACTTTTGGTTTGCTCAATGTAATTCACAGAATTCTTAAAAAATATGTTGTCACCCAAAACTTAGTGACTTTTTTTATCACGTCCGTAACGCTGTATATTTCCCTCATCTAAAATATAAAACAGTTGAATAGACTGACATTTTTCTAATGTCTGGACTCCTTTAGTAAGGGATTATGAATATATAAATAGACGGTTCAATATGTTACTATTAAATGCATTCTTTGAGCGTTTATATTTCAAGTTTTGACTCCAAATGTCACGTCCATAATGCTGGAATTGCCCATATATATATATATATATATATATATATATATATATATATATATATATATATTATAATTTATTCTTTTTCTGTTGAGTTGACAGTATCTTTTTCTAATCATCATTATAATACTGTACATAAATAATAAAAGTATGGCTGTCAATAGATAGAAACAAATAAATGTTCAAAGTTAATGTCATAACTTCTGACCATTCTGTAGAAAGCAGAATGAAACAGCAGAATTTCAAATTTAGTAAATTGTCATTTTATTTTTTTTTATTATTCATTTATTTATTTTTATTTTTTCCTGAACTTTACTGGGACCCCCTAATTAGAAAACACAAAGGTATGTGTCAGGTTTTATTTGCAGCACTTATAATAAAACCCCTAACCATGGTAAAATTGAAAGTTAGGGCACTGGTTTTACCCAACCACAGTAAGTTGACTGTTGACTGACCTGTGATGATGTCCTCAATGGCTCCATCTTTGCCCTCTCTCACGAGCGGCGACAACTGCCTGCGCTTCAGCTCTGCGATCAGATCCACCTGTGGTAAGTGTGGCAGTGCAGGCATCTGTTGACACGAACAGACCGGTAAGATGTCTTCATATTTCACTTCCTGTTCTGAGTTATTTCTGTCTCTGTCTATCACGCATTACCTTATTACTCACTGATGTGATGGGAGGGTCAGAGATGGATAAATATACGCTGTCCTCATTCTCAGAGCATTTCTTTCGCTGTTTGTTCTCCTCTTCGGCCAGCTACAGAGAAAAAAGTTTCATCAGTAAATCAACATGCTGGAGGAAGGAGGACAGGAAAAACATATTTGTACAAAGCAGCATGCCAAATTGCATATTATCTATACTAGATTAGGATTAGTGTGTCCTAGTATGTTGAAAATAGCATTCCAGAGGTGGATATCTACTAGGGGGATGAATGTATGGTACTAATGAATTTTAAGATAATTAATTTAACTGTCACTTCAAATGCAAACAGCTCTTGAAAAGGGAGTCAGATACTGTTTTATGACTACTTTATGTAGTCATAACCCCTATTTTTGTAAGAGTGAGGTGTCTAAGTTGCAACATCTAACTAGTGGGGTGCCTCAGGGCTCGATGCTTGGGCCAATTTTCTTCTCGTCATTCAGAAACATGGCTTTTCCTATCACTGGTATGCTGATGACACAAAACTGTATCTCTCATTCCAGCCGGATGATCCGGCGGTAGCTCCTCGCATCTCAGCCTGCCTGACAGACATTTCTTGCCTTAAGGACCATCAACTTCAACTCAACCTTGCCAAGACAGAACTGCTTGTGGTTTCAGGTCAACCCAACACTGCATCACAACTTTTAATCTCTCATAACTGGTATGATATATGCTGATGTGATATTAGCACTCAATAATAATTTCATCACCTTATATGCTTTAATGAACCTGGCGAAAACAGGGAAGAACACAGAAGGGGGTGTGGATTTGGGATTCTCTCCGAAATACTCCACCACTGAGTGATACACCTCCTGCAAGGAGACAAACAGAGCTGATTAAGCCATTATTCATTACGGTCTTCTGATTTCAAATGCACAAGACTGAATTAATCTCAACCTGTGCGGTTTTGCTGTCTTTCACCACAGTGTCCAGCAGACTGCCATTATTAGACATGAAGTTTTTGAGGACAGTGCTGTCTTTCTGTTGCTGGAACTCCTTACGGACCACTTCCATTCCCTTCTCCAGAGATTGCACGTCTGCAAGGATGCTGTCCAGAGAGACTGAGAGAAAGATACATGAAAATTCAGGTCAGCCTATATATATTTTGCACTGTTGTGTGCAAAAACAAAACAAAAATAAGGACTTTATTTAACAATATCTTCTCTTCTGTGTTATTTTCAACAGTATCATCTTTTCTGTCATTTTCATACGCTGTTTACGTCCAGCGCTTCCAGGTTCTACATCAGAATGCCGACTCAGTATTGGCAGATGCTGTTCACGTGAGCAGCATGACGCATGGTGTGATGATGATGATGCAGGAGCCGGCCAATAATATAGAAGTAAAAAAATGACACCGTAGAGAAGATATTGGCGTTATTTTTGTTTTGTTTTTGCACACAAAAAATATTCTTGTCGCTTCATAACAGTAAGGTTGAACCACTGCAGTCACGTCAACTGTTTTAACGATGTCTTTAGTAGCTTTCTGGACCTTGAAAGTGGTGATTCAATTACTGTCTATGGAGGATTCACCTCTTGGATTTCATCAAAAATATCTTAAATTGTGTTCTGAAGATGAATGAAGGTCTTACGGGTTTGGAACGACATGAGGGTGAGTAATTAATGACAGCATTTTTATTTTTGGGTGAACTAACACTTTAAAGTATATTGTGTCCTGCAAAACAGTCACACTTAGAGCTGGACTGGTGAGTTGATGTAAATGTGAGAACACTCACCCAGCGCAGCTTTGTCCAGAAAGTGTAGTTCAGTGTGAAAGTTGTGCAGTTGAGGGTATTTTTCTTGTATGATGCTGACGATGAAATGCAGGAGTGTCTGTCTTCGATCTGTGGATTTCATGTCCAGAAGCTGAAAGTGAAAATGTGAGATATGTGTGATAAATTAACAAATGTACCCGCTCGACATGAGCTGATCAAATATATACCTTGAATGCAATGTAAGTCAGTGTGTACGTGTATATAAATTTAGCTATTTATTTCAACTGAATGATCACATATATATCCAAAAAATACAATTAAACAATAGTAAATGAGATATGTATTTATTTTACACTATATAACATACAATTAACTAAAACTATATGACAGTACAATATGTGAATTATCAATTAAAAAGACTTTTGGTAGATGTCGGAAGTGACACTAATAAACTAAAACTGTTAATCTGCTTCAAAATGGCCAACTATCATCGTTTTCTCACCAAATCCAGACTTTGGAGTCGAAATCCATATGCTGATCCTCTCTTCCCACTGTTCATGTAATTCCCAAATGCAAGAATGATCTAGAAAACAGAAAAAGATCAGTTTTCGCTGAAGATATTATTTGAAATAATTTTACATGAAAGTTGATTCTCTTTACCTCTAGAATCTTCTTCAGTTTGCTGGATGATTTGATAGACATGGAAGAAGCGATGATGGCATTTAATTGCTACAAAATAAGTAAAGGTAAACATGTAAAGAAAGCAAATAGATTTTGATTTTATTTTATGATTTTATGTACACTGAAAAAAATTTGGTATAGAAACAATTTTTTTTCTCAGAAATTGCTAATCAATTTTACAACTAACTACAAAGAATCTGCAAGTAACATTGAATTAAATTACATTTTTAAGTAGAAAGACTGAAATAGTATGTTCTTGTAAAACATACTCCGATAATCTTAATTTACAACTTTGAAAAACCATTTTTACAGTGTATAGTATGCATACTCACAGGTTTTAATAGCTGGATACTATCACTGAAGTTTCCCATGAATGTTAGCGTGCTGATTCTCTGTGACAGACGTGGGATTTTGCTGAAGGCCACCATGAATCTGTCCTCCTCTGACAGCTCCAGCAGGGGGCGTCCTTCACGCTCGTAATTCTGAATCAACTTGAGCTCATAATCAGATGGGATAAAACGCTCCAGCAGCTCCAGAAAATCTGAGTTTAGCAAATCAAGATTATACCTGCATGGAGAGAGTACCAGGGTTAGTTTTATATATGCACATTTTATTTGCAACAAAACTGTGTGACAGAAAAGAAACATATCATTGTGTAAGTGATTGTGTGTGTTGACCGTACGTTTGTATTGCAGTGCAGATCTGAGCAGTGTTCATGCCTCCTTTGCGCAGTGTGATGGCGAGGTTTTTGGCCCTGTTGGGCTCCAGTAGTGAGATTTTACTAGATGCTTTATGAGCCACTTTCACCTTCAGAGTGCCAACGTCAACTGGAGCAGACTGAGCTTTAGTTTTAAACAACTCCTCAAAGATGTCCATATTCAACTCCTTTAGAGACAGCAGGACAGGAAGTGAGGTGAGTGACATTGTCTTTAGTACTTCAAATCAATTCTGATGAGAAATGTTGCGATAATTCTAACTGCTTATGAGTACTCCTAAAACGTTAATAACTTTAAAATAAAATATATAAATATTAAAAACAAGAATCATTTCACTTTTAAAAAAAATTTTATATTTCATAAAAAAGCAAAAAATAAAATGAAATATATAAACATTAAAAACAAAATTGTTTTATTTTAAAATAAATTTGATATTAAAATGTTTTTTAACACACACAAACGGGATTTTATATTAAAATAAAATTGATAAAGATTACATTTTGAAAAACATATTAAAATATTTTATAAATAATTCATTATTTTTCAAGAAGAAAAAAGGCAGCAAATATTTCTAAAAATTCTATTTTCAAGGTGGTCCTTTTTCATGCATTTCTATGAGCCGAGTTCGAAACATGCACACAAATCTGGAAGGACTACCCCTAAAAAAACATTTTTTATTAAAATATTTTTTGTATAAATAATAATAAAAAAAATTCTATTCAAATTTTAAAAAATCTGGAAGGACTACCCCTAAAAAAACTTTTTTTATTAAAATAAAAATTATAAATAATAAAAACAAAAATTATATTCAAATTTAAAAAAATCGGGAAGGACTAACCTTAAAAAAATATTTTTTATTAAAATAAAATTTATAAATAATAAAAACAAAAATTATATTCAAATTTTAAAAAATCGGGAAGGACTACCCCTAAAAAACATTTTTTATTAAAATAAAATTTATAAATAATAAAAACAAAAATTCTATTCAAATTTTAAAAAATCGGGAAGGACTACCCCTAAAAAAACATTTTTTATTAAAATAAAATTTATAAATAATAAAAACAAAACTTATATTCAAATTTAAAAAATATTTTATATTATAAATATTTAATGAGTAATTAAAAATATATATTTCAAGAAGAAAGTAGCATGTTTCTAAAGACTCTATTTTCAGGTGGCCCCATTTCATGCATTTCTATGAGGCGAGTTAGAAACACAGAACTGACCCCAAGCACACTTTCGTCATCCAGCTCTGTGAAGACGGTGCCAGCCACCTGTTCCTCCATTAGAGCCTGCCAGTTAAGCAGTGGCATACGATACTTTGTCTTGATTGGCTTCTTACCTTTTACACCTTAAACACATGCACACACACACACAGGGAAAAAAATACAAGTAAGTCTTTCAGTGCATGTGCACAGCTCCACTTTTCATTCAAAATCATTTTGAATCTCATAGTTGTTTTGTACTATACATGACTGTTATCATTTCACTCACCTGTCTTTACTGTTACTGCCCTTCCAGGTAAAGGTGAAGGGGGCGGAGCTGTGCTCATAGGGGGCGGAGGAGGAGGTGGAGGAGGGGCGGGAGCAGGAGGAGGGGGCGGAGACTGCATTGCAGGTGAGGCCTTAATTTCTGTTGTACTCTTATCTTGGGATTAAAAGAGAATTGTTTTATTTATTATTTACAAAAATATGTTACAGTACTTATCTTTACATTTATAACATGGCTGGGAGTTTTCAAAATAAATAAGATTTAATAATAATCTGTAAAACTGCCCAGAGCAGTGGCTGTTCGCCAGAATTTGCCTTACATATTATATTATATTATAGTTAATTAAGTTAACTTTTTCCTAACTACACATTATTATGTATATATCTGATCTTCACCTGTTGTGTTAGCGGCTGGTATAATGTGTAAATCCAGAGAGCCAGATTCAGATCTCTCCATGCGGATCAGACCTCGATCCACTAAAACCTGAAGCATCTTCTCCAGCTCAGAGTGCTGTCTGTCTCTTTCTCGCTCCTGCTCTTTCTCACTGTGTGTCTCTCTCTCTTTCTCCTTCTGTTGCAGCTGAGAGACCTGAGCGTGCGCCTCCTTCAGACTGCCCTGAAAACACACACATGCAACAGGAACCAAAGCTATACTGGCTGGAAACACAAGTAAAAGTGAGTGAGTGAGTGAGTGAGTGAGTGAGTGAGAAGTGTGTTACCTTCAGAACTTCCACCTCTTTCATACTCTGTATAAGTTGTTTCTCAAGTTCAGACGTCTTCTCCACAGCTTCACTCTCACACTGCTGCAGTCTAGTATTTAGCTGATATACACAACATCATGAGGGCTTAAATATGGTCTGGTGTGTATCTATTTACAATAAAATAGCACAATAATCTATCTATCTATACACACACACACACACACACACACATTATTGAGTCAAAAAACAGATATATGTGCATTTGAAAACATCTATACAGTATAAGATATATAGATCCGATTTATATCAGTAGAGGTTGAAGTAATTTTGGGTGTGTGTACCTGTGTGTTTTGTTCTTGTAGCTCCTCTAGATGTTCCATTATTGTATTTTTGGCCTCGGCGTCCTCTAGCATCGCTCCGACATCAAACACATTATCCAGGTACGCTTGAATCTGCAGCTGCAGCTTTTCACTCTCAGTGGCGTTTAACTTCTGCACATACAGACATTATAGGTAACGTTAGAAATGCCTTCACTGTCACTTTTGATCAGTTTAATGCATCCTTGCTGAATAAAAAGAAAAAAAGAAATGGAAAAAAAAGAAATGACTTTTAAATGGTAGCGTAGTTTAGTTGCTCACCTCTAGATAGCTGTCTAGTCCCAGTTGTGTAAACTCGTACTGTAAATACACTCTGAAGTTCATGTTCTCCACTGAGTGCACTACAATGTTGATAAACTGCATACAAGCCACCTAGAGGTAAAAAAGGAAACGTTAACGTATATATTGATGACATTTTGTATGTTCGTATATATATATATATATATATATATATATATATATATATATATATATATATATATATATGTTTCCTACAATATTAAACAGGAAAAACCTTAACCTATGTCTAGAAAACCAATGTATTATGTATGTAATGTATGTACTGTGAAGTTAGTATTGGGAATTTGAAATGCATATAGAAAATGGGTAACATTAAGAATTTTGTGTCCTCACCATGAAATCAATGTTGCTGTCTTCATTTCTGAAATATTCCATTAGTTTTTCGAATCTGTTTTTCTCTCCGGACACCTACACACACACACACACACACACACACACACACACACACACACACACACACACACACACACACACACACACGTTTTATGGGAAATTTCCATAGACATGATTTTTATGTTGTAAAAACTGTATATACTATCCCCTAACCTTACCAATCACAAAGAACTTTCTGCATTTTTACATTTTCAAAAAACATAATTTATTATGATTTATAAGCTGTTTTCCTCCTAGGGACTAAAAATGTCCCCACATGGACAAGGATTTCGGATACTGCCAGGATTTCTGAAACGTGGTTTGTTTGACAGCATTTCAAATTACAGGATAGTTTATCATCTGATGTTTATTGTTGGCTTATTTAGCTCTCGCTACAGAAAGGCTGTTACATTTTTATGTAAATATGTGCGTTCATTGTCACAATGAGGAAATATGGATGGGAAACCCCAAAGCAGGTATAAAATGTTCTGGTTTTTGCTCTAGTTTGCGTAATATTTTCTGGTGTCAGAGATAGGCATCTAAATCATCACCCACACAAATGTCTTTGTGACATAAAAAGTTCAAAATGATGTCCATGTGAATACGTGAGGTTGCAGGATGATCATATCTCCTATATACCTGTCTTATATTTTTCTGATGTCTCTCACTCTCAGACAGGGTGTAAGAGCTGATATCATAGTCTGAGGTTCAGCTTACTCGAGTTTTGGAGATCAGATACTTGTATCTAAATCTCATCATGTGTCTGTGTGAATAACTAAAGAGTTTGGGTCATGTTTTTGATCCTTGAAGACATTTATTGATGAAAAGTAAATGTTATTCACAATACTATAATGGTTTCACTTTATTTTAAGGTGTCTTTGTTACACTGTTATTATACATTTAAGTACTGAATAATATTAAGTCACTACATGTACTTACTGTAGGGTTAGGATTGGGGTTTGGTTTGGTTTAGGGTTAGTTGCATGTAATTATGCATAATTTATAGTTATTACTATAGTAACTACATGTAACATATGTAACAATGACACTGTAAAATAAAGTGTTACCATTATAATTTATAAAATTATTGATATATTAGATATGTACAGTGGCCCTAAAAAGTATTCAGACAGTCAAACCACACTTAAAAATGTGTGCATGTCTTTTTTTATGTTCTTTATTATATTTGATCATATTATGTTTTTGTATATTACATATGATTATATATTATTAATTCAAATGTTTTTCTTTTTATTATTTTATAATACATATTTATTATTATTTTATTATTATTATTATTTGATTATATTATGTTTTGGTATGTTTGATTATATTTTATTACAACCAACATTTTCCTTTTAAGTATTTTTATAATACATATTTAGTAATGTAATATTTATTTTTATTTATTTTTTATATATTTTCTTTTTATTATAAGATTTGATTTTGGTATATTCTATTTAATTATATTTTTTATTATTGTTATTATTTTATAATAAATATTTATTTTATATATACACATTATATATATATATATATATATATATATATATATATATATATATATATATATATATATATATATATATATATATATATATATATATATATATATATATATATTGTTATTTGATTATATATTTTTTTTTATATAGTGTTGCATTGTGCACATAAGATCAAGGAGAGACAAGATGATAAGACAAGTAAGCTGGATGAACAGAAAAAGAAGGGAAGTCTTTTCTTACCTCTTTGAAATTATTAAAGGCTGCAATAATAATTTCATGACCTCCTCGAACCAGACACACAGCAGCAAGGAGCTCCAGAACCAGTGCTTTTGTCCTAAACACACACACACACACACACACACACACACACACACACACACACACACACACACACACACACACACACACACACACACACATATGTAAGGACAGAAGTGTAGAAACAAAAACATTTAAAACCAAAACACACTGTCCTCTCACCTAGCACTCTTGTTGTTGAGACTGAGAGTGATTTCATTGACACAGCTGGGATGAACCATCACCTGATTAAACCCTAACTAACACACACACAAAGACACATTAGTCAAAAGAAGAGACGAGACGAGATGAGATGAGAGTGAGAAGTACCTGGTAGTTCATGATGGCACGAAGGCACAAGATGCAGAGATGCAGGTGGTTCTTCTGGCTGAGCAGACGCGAATATCTCAGAGCTTTCCTGAGGAGAAGATAGATCATGTGAAACCAGCTCACACATCATTACTGTCCAGACTTACAGAAACATAAATTAATTTGAAGCAGAACTATATTATTGTGTAATCTCAAAATCATTAAAAGAGATATGTGACACACAAACACTCTTTGTAACAGGAATGCAGCTGATCCTGATAGAAGCGATTGGACAGGTTTGTGTGTTTGTTTGTGTCTGATTGCATTTGCTTTGATCTCAAAATACATTGCACACATACTTTGACGTTCATGAAAATACAGTGATAGTGTTTAGCAGGTGTGCATGATGTTTTGTGTGATTGGGTTTCATTAAGTAGATCTGTGAAGCTGAAAATAGTCATATATAAGTTACTGCATGCTGAATTTTTGTTAAGAAAAACAGAACTGTGGTAAATATTGCTGAAAAGAGAAGATGACATGGAATTTTGTAGAAAATTAAGAAAAATGGATCTCATTAAATAAGCCTGCATACACACCACATTGTGTGAAATCTTCTTACAAATATTTTTATAAACAAATAATAATTCACCAATAACGTTCATACTAAAATGTATTCTAAATTAATGGGAAAAAAACTGTATGTGTGTGCGTGTGTGTGTATGTATATATATATATATATATATATATATATATATATAATATATAGTCAAACCAAAAATTATTCAGACACTAGATATTAGGGATGTCCCGATCACGTTTTTTTGCCCTCGAGTCTGAGTCCGAGTCATTTGATTTTGAGTATCTGCCGATACCGAGTCCCGATCCGATACTTAATAGCCTACATAAAAAAGAATAAAGAAGAGCGAAAAAACAGATCCAGGAACAGTGCTTTTCAGGTTTTTCAGGTATTCAGTTTTCAAATAGAAATCAAATATAAAATATCACTGCATATTATCTTTACTGTATAAAATAAATAAAGATTAATCATTATTGAAGTTACAAAAACTATTCAGTCAAGAGCAGTGAGTGATTTCTTTGTTATTTGTTGTTTGATTTAACATTAAATACAGGCAGCAAGAATAGTTGTTTTCCCTTTAAGACATGCACGATCCAGTACATATACTGTTCCACATGCGCTGTCTTTCTCGACTAATATACGTTCACTTAAGACATAACCGACTATGTTTGCTAGGATACTCGCTAGGACGGGCATGTTGACATAGTTTTTGTATGAATGTGGCCGCCGAAGCGCAAGACCTGAAAGAGAACTCAGTATTTGCGCGCTGACTGGAATAAGCGTGTGCGCGCTTCGGATGAGCGCACACAAATCTTCTCACAGCGCGTGCGAGTTCTCTTTCGCGTCTTGTTCTTTAAGGTTTAAATCAGCAAGGCTTAAACGAGTTAGTTTAAATACAGACAGCAACGTGTGCTGTTCAGGTCTCACCTGCGCTTGCACGCTATCAACACCCGGGTGATGACGACGTAAATGACTGGACATTAGAGCAGACGGCACTCGCAGTTAACAGTTTACAAAGAGTGACTGTTTTGTCCACGCTTTCTGATTATCGTTGTTGTAACGTTTTGTGCATCCATCGACTGAAACATACATTATCTGAACTCTGTCTGTTTTCCACGTTGCTATTTTAAACAAACCATATTAACCAATAGATGCGTCGTCATTCGAGATGGACCGCAGTGCAAGTGCGTAAGTGGAGAACCGTATGGTTCGATTTTTTTACCGAGAACCGTTGCACCCCTAATACATATATATCCGAGTCCTGATCGGGAGGTAATGTCCGATTCCGATCGAGTCTGAAACCACATGATCGGGCCCGATTTCCGATCATGTGATCGGATCTGGACATCCCTACTAGATATAATTTTTTATATTTTTGTACTAGTGGGTGCAGGACACTATAGCTCATTTATGTAAGTGAGGATAGCAAAATAAAGTAAACTGTGACACATTATACCCCAAAATTCTACAGTGGACTACCAGTAAAATTGATAAAAATTTGGGACCAAGAATTATTTAGACACTTTGACCTGACCATGTTATCTGACATAATTAAGATTATTTTTAGTCAGTTTAACTCTGAGATCTTGTCATATTTTATTACCATTTTTTTTTTGTTAGCTATAGTGAATAAACTGTATAAATTAATTAAATGTTCAAGGTGTCTGAATAAATTTTGGTTTGACTGTACACACATGTACATTTTCCATGAGAAGTTTCACAAAGGATTTATACATTTATTTGTGAACGTGACTATTTAGTGCTCAGAAACATAACAGCTACTTCACACACACAACATGTAAATCTGAAAAGTGCTTGAATAAGAAACAATACGTCATGTCAGAGCGGTTTATCATGCATGACTGACCTTGTGGTGAAGGACCGTCCTGAGCGTGGGGAATTGTGGGTGGGGGAGTTTGTCGCACTCGTAGTCAGATCTTCCATAGATTTCTCCTCAAAGCTTCCATTATCAGAGCTGTCCATGTCATATCTGTACAAACACAGTCTGTCTTATGAAAGCATGTTAATATCTGCTGTGCACTACAGTTATATTAGTTTGTGTTCGTTACTCAGACTAGTGAATATAACACCAGTGTTCTGCTGGCATCAGAGTTTGGTTTGAGACACTGGATGGTCTGACTCTGAGCACATTCTTTTCCCAGACACCTTGTCACATTAAGAATTTAGGTTCCTCTATTGTGTCTTTGTGTGACAGTGTGTTTGTGTGTGTGTGTACATACGTGACTGCCTGTTGAGCGAAAGAGAGGTAGTCCACTAGCACTTCTAAACCCTTGTTTTCTTCATTTAGAAACTCCTCAGCCCACCTGAACAAACAGAGAGAACTTCACAAACGAAGAACAAAAGACAATCCAGTGTTCCCAGATGAAACCTGCATTTAACAAACTTTAAGTAGTAAAAAGTTTCTATTCATTTATTGTGTAATCAGGCCAGAGACATGCATTGTCAGTAACATGCATTTTTCTGCGGTCACGTGATGGCTCTTACCCGATGTGATTGGTGCGCAACGAGATCTCCAACTCTCTCAGAACTTGTGTGGATTCTTGGACTCGCCTTTTAAACTAAAAATCAAACACAAAATCACTCGTGTATTTCAGTTTGATTATTATAGGATGAGTTCTACATCTCACACTCCGATTCAAACACACACATACACAAACTCACACACATATTAGTACCTTTCTGCCTCCTCCCTGCTCTAATACATTCTTAAGTTTCTGAATGTACACTGATGGAGGATTCTTCACCTGAAATCGCTCCTGAAGACAGAGAAACAAGAAGGAATAGTAAACTCACGTAATGTTTTTTGCATTAAAGGGTTAGTTCACCAAAAAATGAAATTTCTGTCATTAATTACTAACCCTCATGTACCGTAAATCGTTCATCTTTGGAAGTATTTTTGATGAAATCCGAGGGTTTCTGAACTAAACATTGGCAGCAACCTGCAACATTGCACCTTTTGAGGTCCGGAAAGGTATTAAAGGCATTGTAGTCAATTTGACTACAGTGGTTCAGCCCTAATGTTATGAAATGACGAGAATACTATTCGTGCCCTCAGTGCAGGCTTCAGTGTTTACTACTGTTTACTACTTTTCTGCACCTTGAATGTGGTAATTTCATTGCTTTCTATGGGAGATAAAAATCCTGGATTTCATCAAAAATATCTTAATTTGTGTCCCGAAGATGAACGAAGGTCTTACGGGTGTGGAACAACATGAGGGTGAGTAATAAATGACAGAAATTTCATTTTTGAGTGAACTAACCCTTCAATGTTTATGTCCTTTTGTTTTGAACTCACCTGGTCACAAACTAACTCCCATTTCTTCTCATTGTCATACTGACAGAGCAGCTTCACTTTATCAGGTGGAAGATTCATGGAATTCTACAATCATAGAGCAAGAGAAATCATAAACCATTGGGTAAGTCTCATGTACTTATGTTCAACAGAACCATTAGATCTGTTCCACTGAGGGAAAAAGTTTTTTCAGCACCTTTGGTTTAGTAAAGAACTTTACTGAGAACCATTATTCATTGCATAATGTTTTTCACAAATAAAAAAAGTTGTTGATGTTTTATTATACAATGGCATTTAAAATTTTCAGGTGCGATTCTTTTTTTTTTTTTTTTCTTTTTTTTTTAATGTTTTGAACGAAGTCTCTCCTGCTCACCAAGACTTCATTTATTTGATCATAAATGCAGTAAATATAGCAATATTGTGAAATATTATTACACTTTAAAAGAACTGTTTTCTATTTGAATATATTTTAAAGTGTAATTTATTCCTGTGATCAAAGCTGAATTTTCAGCATCATTACTCCAGTCTTCAGTGTCACATGATCCTTCAGAAATCATTCTAATATGCAAGAAACATTTATGATTATTATCAATGTTGAAAACATGCGGGATTCAGGATTCTTTAATGAAAGGAAATTTCAAAAGAACATAATTTATTTGAAATATAAATATTTTGCAATATGTCTTTACTGACACTTTTGATCAATTTAATGCATCCTTGCTAAATAAAAGTATTAAGTTCTTTTTTAAAAAACACTGAATTGCATTGTAATACGATTCTGAGGAAGCAACTACCTAGAATCACCTTGGCATCCACATAGCAACACCCTGCCAACCACCCACAACACCCTAGCATCTATCTTGGATGCCAAGTTTTGCACTGCTCACATTTTCTTCATATCTAATTGTATTTGCAATATGCAGTCAAAGACTAGATCTAGCTATAATATGTTCCCAGAGCACTGCAGTGTTTAAATGTTGAGTTACTATGGCACATGGTCACATATAAACTGATGAGTAAGCGATGGCGTCTTGTGAGACAGTTTACGAGCAGCGGACAGATCACATGTATAATAAGTTATGCTGACTCCAAGAATGCCCTTCTTGAACCGGCAGATTAGTGCTGCGTGAAAGTCCTGTTGCTATGACGATCTCCTAAATTATTTATGAACAGCATGAGTGTTTGCATTTGTGCTGCACACACACTGTTATGGCCCCTACAGAATTACCTCAATGACTCATCTGAGCATCGGATGATACCGAACACACATTTTGTATGCAGGCATCGTGTAAATCCCCTAAAACAGGTGGGTCGCGACCCAAAAGTGGACAGGTTTGAGTTTGTGCAGAGTGCAGTCAAAGAAACAACAACAAATGTAATTCTGTTTTACTAATGTGAGATTTTTATTTTGAAAGACGTGAGCGATAGCCGTTGGCACTTCGGTCAAATGCAGTTTAAGTAGAACTAAGGAATGCCTGATAAAGACACGTTGTCCTGATTCAGTATCTGCGGTCAGATTAGATGTTGTCAGGATATGTCAGTATCATTATTCTAACGTTATTTTCATAACTTGTTATGAAAAAAGTCTCTAACTTTCCTGTCCTGTCAGCTGTTATGTGCTCATAGCGCACACTCTTCAATTGCACTATTCAAAGTATGCGTTGTGTATTGATTATATATGTAAAGCATCAAATTTGTCAATTAGTAAATTAGTACCATACCAATAAATTATGTAACTGGTATGTCGTGTGTTAGTTGGGAAGGATTGCTATTCACTTGGGAGCATTTTGGGAAATGTCTTCTCCATAAGAATATCAAATCCCTTTGTAAATGTATTTCCACAACCCGTACTGTCAGAATGTCAAGTTTTACTTTCTGCATACAGCAGGTGAGATTGCATTATCAAGTGCAAGTGCTTGAAATTGCTTTAGGAACAGACCGTTTTGGTGTAAAGATGGTTGGAATTCACAGTATTTGTTTTGTGCCCAGTTCCTTGGCAGTATCTTTCAGCTGATATCTGAGGAATGTTATCATTTGTTTTGGGAACATTGTAAAAGATCTCAATGAACTCTATACTAACATTTAGCCTTTCTGTGGCCCGCTTATGAGCCCAAAACTGACTGAAGACTAAAGAACTGTATAGTAAATGTCAAAGCAAATATGCTAAACAGTCTAAACATCCGTCTATCCACGTCAGGCGTATGAAATCACGTTTTCTGTGAAAAGTGAAAGGAAAACTTTTGTACCTCTGAATGCTGGATGGCATCTCTTGTTTAAAAGTAATGAAGATAGTAGATGAAACAATGTGAATTGCAGTTATAAGATTATTAACTATTATTAACACTACCATTCAAAAGTTTGTGGTCAGTTTTTTTTTTTAAAGAAATTAATATTTTTATTTAGCGAGCATGCATTAAATTCATCAAAAGTGACAGTAAAGACATTTATAATTTTAAAAAAGATTTGTATTTTAAATAAATGCTGTTCTTTTAAACGTTCTATTTATCAAAGAATCCTGAAAAATATCTGTAATGGTTTCCAAATATATGAGCAGCACAACTGTTTTCAACATTAATAACAATAATAAATGTTTCTTGAGCAGCAAATCAGAATGATTTCTGAAGGATCATGTGACACTGAAGACTGGCGTAATGATGCTGAAAATTCAGCTTTGCATCACAGGAATAAATTTTACAATATTACATGTAATAACGTAAAAATTACATCCACAACATCATATTTTACTTTTGCTGTATTATTTCATTTTTGTGCATATTGAATTACACTTCTTCGCAATGCATGGCATATTAGCATGTCCTAATTTTTAAAACAGGTCAAGGGGAGGAACACCAGCAAACTGCAGAAATATGTCTTTAGGGCAAAAACACACCCACACGTGCGCACACACAGTCACAGTCTTCCTTTATGCAGTGCAGACATCTCTATTGATTATAATTGTCAATCTTAAATCTGTTGTATTGGGTCTGCTGTGTATACACCATGTTCTCTTTGCATGCTTAATTCAGACCTTATTGTTTCCTCACCTTTTCTTTCTATAAAATGAGGAAAGGCTGGAGAAATATAGAATTAATATTTCTCCATATATTTCTCCTTACATTTCTCTGCCATATGCAGCTTTCTAACAGAGTTTACTGTAAAGCATAATCTATTGTGAAAGGTCATATTTATCACGCATGCAGAGCCAAAGCACAACTAAAACAATGTTCTTCTTCAGAGTGCATGCATGCAGTTTTGTTTTTAAACTGCTATAGGGCCAAAAGTTACATTGCATATCATCGGCCTAGTTTTTATGACTCATTTCTGCAGTAATAAGTATTGAAATACATTCAGCACTGACTTTGATTCATTGTATGTCATATATTTTTGTCCTGAGTGTTTCTAAATCAGCTGAAGGGTAGACTACTGCTGAAGATGGATGGTTTGTCCTTTCAGTAAGTGGCCACATGCAAAATATCAATAACTGAACGGCCCATTTGTATAATTACAGGCCTGTAGTTTTTGCAGATGTCTTGAAACAGAAAGCATTAGCTAGTGTGTTTTAAATGCTAAAAACACATGCATGGACAAAACTATTGTGTTTATATACATATATTCTGCCTCACATAGAAAAGAATGCAGAATTCTCTATAAATTTGCATGAGTTTGCATATGTATATGGCCACTGTTATGCACGACTTATGTGATAACATGTTTCATAATTTAATACTTATTACTTTTACTAAACATGCTCACAGGTTATTGTACTGATGCTTTGTATTATGTTGTATTATTCACATTTGGCACCTGACTATGTGTCATTGCCATTTTATCATGAACACGCAGCTGGTTCTACTTGTATTATTTGCATCGTATTTCCATTATCCAAACAGTATTTCACAAACTCTCTTTCTCAGTAGGCACTGTAGATGGTGATTGGATGAAATGAAATAGTTTGAGTTTGAGCGAGCCTGCATGTGCACTTTAATACTTGTTTGTAGATTAGATGGCCTTTCACTGTTAAATGATGGGAGAGTGTAGAGTGTTTATCTGATTTAGGAACAGCATCAAGGATATTGGCAGAGTGGATTAATTAACTTGGAATAAATTACAGCTGACTTTACTAACGCACACCAGAGCCAGACCAGTTTACAGTGTATAGGTAAAGGAGTGAAAGATGGGCTAAATATCCCTTTTAAACACTTTTATTTACATGTGGACTGTTGGATTTGGTCTGTTTAGATAGGAAACTGCCATGTCTAATACTTTACTTAACAAGCATTAAGTTGATTAGTATGTTATTTCAGGTCTTAAAGGGATAGTTCGCCCAAAAATTAAAATTCTGTCATCATTTACTCACCCTCAAGTTGTTCTAAACCTGTATGAGTTTCTGTTGTACACAAAAGAAGATACTTTGATAAATGTGGGTGACCAAACAGTTGCTGGTTCCCATTGCCTTCCATAGTATGAATACAATGCAATGGAAGTCATCGGAGACAAAAACTGTTTGGTCACTGTTTGATTTGGAACAACTTGAGGGTGAGTAAATGATGACAGAATTTTTATTTTTGGGGTAACTATTCCTTTAACTACAAATCTTAACAAAGCACAAATATATAATATATATATATATATATATATATATATATATATATACAAATGTCTACTAACTTATGACCATTTTTCATTTTGACACAAAAGAAGATATTTATGACTTATAAGACATTTTAGAAAGATGCTCACAGGTTATTGTACTGATGCTTTGTATTATGTTGTATTATTCACATTTGGCACCTGACTATGTGTCATTTCCATTTTATCATGAACACGCAGCTGGTTCTACTTGCATTATTTGCATCGTATTTCCATTATATATATTCCAAATATATAATATATATATATATACACACACACAAATGTCTACTAACTTATGACCATTTTTCATTCTTCCGTTGGACACAAAAGAAGATATCTATGACTTATAAGACATTTTTAGAAACATGCTCACAGATTATTGTACTGATGCTTTGTATTAGATTTTTTATATATAAGAATGATCACAACTGTCAAAGCTATAAGCTGTAGATTTGAAATATAGTGCAGTTGGACTACTTTTATAATGCTTTAATGGTGGTTTTTGTCCTTTTTTGGAACTTGACAGACCCAAATCATGATTTACTTTCAGTTTACATAAAGAAAGAAAGAAAGAAAGAAAGTGATACAGGTTTGGAATGACGTAAAGGGTTGAGTAAATGGCAGAATTTTGGATTAACTACTACTTTAAAGAAGTAGATCAAAGTATTAAACAGCATTACATTTACATATTGTACACTCATCATATATAAGATGCAGCACGTGAATTGCACCTAATGACGCATTAAAGTCTTCCAGCTGCACAATCAGAGTCTCGCTGCTGCATAACACTCATACTCGGAGAGATCTTACAGATTTGACAAACATGCATATGAATGAAATCACCTCAGTATGTATGAGCAAAACATTCCAACAGTCGACACCCTAACCTTTGCTTTTGCATGCAAAGAGATACAAACCATTTTTACAATGCATATCAAACATATTTGTAGTTACTGCAGTGGCACATCTCAGCCCTCAACCACACACACTGAAGCCATACCTACATTTCTACTTTCAATCAGTAAAACACTTAAACAAGAAGAAAATGATGTATGATGTGAACCCCCGTTAATGGGGGTCATTTTAATTGGATATTTTGTTCGGTACGTACCAACACAATGTTGAACCTCTCCTCTAATTCCTCCTCAGGTGGTGGGGGCAGTTTAGGGGCTGGTGGCTGTTTGTGCCCGTAAGTGCTGAGGGGTCGTTTGACATCCCGCCCGGGTGTCATCTCCAGACTTCCAGCTGCATTTCCCATGGCTGTATGCGGAGTTACACACAAAGGTACACATATACAGTCCAGATAATCTGAGTCTTGCTCAGTGAACTTCTGCAACTACAACTTTTGTTCGGTCCCTGTGTAGAATTCGCTCCAATGGTGGGATACTTTGGGAACACAGTCAGATAAAATCCAGCAGTGGCTCGAATCCTATAAAATGTTGTTCTATGTCGGCTACCATGTAAAAAGTTGTGGGTTTTACATAGTTGAAGGCTTATTCAGGTATTTTGAAGTCTTCTGATGGTGTTGCATCCTACAATACTGTATGCACAGAAAGAAAATGACACTTAGTAGGCAAGACTATCTTCTGTCCGGATGTGTCTGACCTGGTTCCTCGTGTGCTGCGACATATCTTCTGCTCCATCCTGGAGTGAGTAGTTCAGGTAGGGAGGAGAGGAGCGAATGATCGAGGAGAGGAGGCAGGAACAGGGATGATTCTGGGTCCTAGTGCCAGATCTGTAGACACTCATCTGAGTGTGTGTGTGTGTCTCATATGAACACCTGATACTTACTCAGATGTCCATCTACAACCGGAGTCTCGTGTTTCCTGTTGGTGTTTGTTGCTAGGATACTAAAGACAACCTAACAACACCGGACACACAGGCTGATTCCTCTTCTATATGGCTTCTGCAAACTATTTTAACTGTGAATCTATAGTGCCATATAAAGTGTTCATGTTAAAGGTTTAGTTCATTTCAGAATTAAAATTTCCTGATAATTTACTCACCCCCATGTCATCCAAGATGTTTGTCTTTCTTTATTCAGTCAAAAATAAATTAAGGTTGAGGAAAACATTCCAGGATTTTTCTCCATATAGTGGACTTCAATAGCTACCAACGGTTTGAAGGTCCAAATTGCAGTTTCAGTGCAGCTTCAAATGGCTCTACACAATCCCAGACGAGGAATAAGGGTCTTATCTAATGAAACGATAGGTCATTTTCTAAAAAAAAAAAAAAAAAAAAAAAAATTATATACTTTTTAACCACAAATGCTCATCTTGCACTAGCTCTGTGATATGCCACGCATAACGTAATCATGTTGGAAAGGTCACGCGTGACATAGGTGAAAAATGTAATTTATTCCTGTTTTCAAAGCTGAATTTTCTGCGTCATTACTCCAGTCTTCAGTGTCACAAGATCCTTCAGAAATCATTCTAATATGCTGATTTGCTGCTCAAGAAACATTTATTATTAGTATCAATGATGAAAACAGTTGTGCTGCTTCATATGTTTGTGGAAACTGATACATTTTTTTCAAGATTCTATATATTCCAAATTAAAAATGATCTTTGACATACAAACCCGATTCCAAAAAAGTTGGGACACTGTACAAATTGTGAATAAAAACAGAATGCAATGATGTGGAAGTTTCAAATTTCAATATTTTATTTCAGAATACAACATAGATGACATATCAGATATTTAAACTGTGAAAATGTATCATTTTAAGGGGAAAATAAGTTGATTTTAAATTTCATGGCATCAACACAACTCAAAAAAGTTGGGACAAGGCCATGTTTACCACTGTGTGGCATCCCCTCTCCTTTTTATAACAGTCTGCAAACGTCTGGGGACTGAGGAGACAAGTTGCTCAAGTTTAGGAATAGGAATGTTGTCCCATTCTTGTCTAATACAGGCTTCTAGTTGCTCAACTGTCTTAGGTCTTCTTTGTCGCATCTTCCTCTTTATGATGCGCCAAATGTTTTCTATGGGTGAAAGATCTGGACTGCAGGCTGGCCATTTCAGTACCCGGATCCTTCTTCTACACAGCCATGATGTTGTAATTGATGCAGCATGTGGTCTGGCATTGTCATGTTGGAAAATGCAAGGTCTTCCCTGAAAGAGATGATGTCTGGATGGGAGCATATGTTGTTCTAGAACTTGGATATACCTTTCAGCATTGATGGTGCCTTTCCAGATGTGTAAGCTGCCCATGCCACACGCAATCATGCAACCCCATACCATCAGAGATGCAGGCTTCTGAACTGAGCGCTGATAACAACTTGGGTTGTCCTTGTCCTCTTTAGTCTGGATGACATGGCGTCCCAGTTTTCCAAAAAGAACTTCAATTTTTGATTCGTCTGACCACAGAACAGTTTTCCACTTTGCCACAGTACATTTTAAATGAGCCTTTGCCCAGAGAAAACGCCTGCGCTTCTGGATAGAGCTTAGATACTCTGCCCGAGCCCGGACTTATTATATTTCCCGCCACCGTCCTCGGGCCGGGTCGGGCCGGGCCCTTGATAAAGCACGTCACGTGTCATGCGCAGCGTCTCGTCCACTCGCACTCGCAGTCTCGCACGCGTGACGCGTCACACCTGCTGTGCGTGCTGTACTATTCAGTAGCTTAAAGCCTCGTGTGCGGCACGTTATGGCTGCGACGCGGCTACCGGAGCTGATTCGCTGCTACTCTAGTCAATGCTCGTGTTTACACCAGCCGCGTCGCGGTGAGTTTGAGAAGCGTCCCAGAAGGGGCTCACTGCGCCGCTTCGCTAAAGATAGGCGCCTCGCCTATTTTTGACGCGCAGCTCAAATACAAAATAAAGTCAAAATATTCCTGTAAACTCCTGCTGATATTTCACATCACTACAATGACAGAAACTGAAGACAAGAGATTCGAAGTTGAAAAACTTGAAATTTCTTTGTTTTTGTTGTCCATAACTGGAATTTTAAGTGTGTTAACTTCATCTGTATAGCTACAGCAAAATAAAGTATGGCATAGCAATAAACACAATCAAACCGGACAAAATAACCATTTAGCCATTAAAAACATGAAAAATTTAACGAAAACAATGTTGGCCAGGCAAATCTAGTGGTCTCGCGAATCCAGCCGCTTCGCTTCTGAAATGCTTCTGGTGTGAGTTGACAACGCTCAGAGGACAGAACAAAACCTTGTCGGAGCCATACGAACAGTGTAAATGAGGCTTAGGTACAACATGGAGCTTGAAGAAGCAAAGAAAAAAATTAAAACAGGAGAATTAACTTTGAGCATGTCTGGAGGAAAATCGGAGGTATGGAAACATTTTAAACTAGTTTTAATAAACAAACAACGCAGTTTACATGCTTCTTCCTTGTCGTATTATTCATTAAGATAATAATTAATAAATGCACGCACAATTATGAACTTGATAAATGTTACAGATATGTTTACTATGCACAAACAAATGCTTTTCAACTTACATGTGCAAAATTCAGAATTAAATGAATGTGCTGCAATTTGTACAAAAAGAGAGTCTATACGTGTTTTAGCCATTAAATAAGCACATTTAGTTTCAAGTTTAAGTTTTGTTTTGAAGAAAGATTTTCTTTAAAGTGAATTTCGTTTAGTATAAATTGTATCTTAATTTTAATACATTTTTCATCATCCAATTACCTGGATTTAATACATAAAAAGCAATATAGCAGACAATGTAATTATGACATGGAGGCGCCGGCGCGCCGCGGTCACACACCTTTTGAAACTGGTAACACACGCTGTCACTGAATTTACAAATGCACATCTTGCTTGTTGCTCACACACATATTATGTTGAAATAACAATATGTTGAAGTAACATTATTAATAATAATTAATCTTTAAGAATATTTGATTGAATGCTGAATGTTGAGCTTGTTCAATTTAATAAAATTAAAACTTTAATTATGATAACTAAAATAATTTAATATTGAGTGGCCAATTTTTGCTCATTTATTAATAGTATTTATATAATTTATATAACTGCGCAGCTCCCCCCTGTAGCCTAAATGATCTAGCACAGCAGCACCTGCGTTAAAAAAAAAAAAAATTGGCGCCGCCCCTGGTTATAACGGCCCACATATTAAAAATGGTCGGGTTTAAATCGGGCTCGGGCTCATAATTACAGTGGACGTGTTGGGCTGGGCCGGGCTCGGACACAACGGGCTCGGGCTCGGGTAGGGTCGGGCTTGATTTGTTGGGCCCGATCTAAGCTCTACTTCTGGATCATGTTTAGATATGGCTTCTTTTTTGAACTATAGAGTTTTAGCCGACAATGGCGAATGGCACGGTGGATTGTGTTCACCGACAATGTTTTCTGGAAGTATTTCTGAGCCCATGTTGTGATTTCCATTACAGTAGCATTCCTGTATGTGATGCAGTGCCGTCTAAGGGCACGAAGATCACGGGCATCCAGTATGGTTTTCCGGCCTTGACCCTTACGCACAGAGATTGTTCCAGATTCTCTGAATCTTTGGATGATATTATGCACTGTAGATGATGATAACTTCAAACTCTTTGCAATTTTTTTCTGAGAAACTCCTTTCTGATATTGCTCCACTATTTTTGGCCGCAGCATTGGGGGAATTGGTGATCCTCTGCCCATCTTGACTTCTGAGAGACACTGCCACTCTGAGAGGCTCTTTTTATACCCAATCATGTTGCCAATTGACCTAATAAGTTGCAAATTGGTCCTCCAGCTGTTCCTTATATGTACATTTACCTTTTCTGGCCTCTTATTGCTACCTGTCCCAACTTTTTTGGAATGTGTAGCTCTCATGAAATCCAAAATGAGCCAATATTTGGTATGACATTTCAAAATGTCTCGCTTTCAACATTTTATATATGTTATCTATATTCTTTTGTGAATAAAATATAAGTTTATGAGATTTGTAAATTATTGCACAAATTATACAAATTATTTGTACAATTTTTACACTGTCCCAACTTTTTTGGAATTGGGTTTGTACATTGTACTAGAGAATCCATTATTATTGTGTTCATTTGCAATGCAAATGGTAACGTAACCATAGTAGATACAATAGCCTCCGCAGACACAACAGCACAATGAAGTTCCTTAGAGGAATTCTTAGTAATATGTTCATTTAAATATATTTTTGGTGGTGTGACCTAGTGGTTAAAGATCAGGGGTGATAACTCATCACTAACATTCCCCTTAACAAAGCATCTATTCCCAGCCTCCTTCACAGCGACTGTCTCTTTATGGTACTGTAGGGTGCTCCAGATAAAAGTGTTTGCTACTTGATCTTACTAGTATGTTTTATTTTTCACCTTGTTGTTTAAAGACAAAGTAAGCATTTTATGAACTGCCAAAATGCATACAAATAGTTTTTACTTTATAAAAGTATATTGAAAGTTTAAGATTAAAAGTTTTCAAGATTGAATGAGTACTCAGTAGTCATTGCAATTAAGACATGAAAACAGAACTGAGCAATTACGCCACCTACTGGTTCTCGAGCATATTTGACTGATACTTTAACACCAGATTCAGTGACTGAAAATGCAGGATTAATGTTTTTTGTGTGTTGCAGGTATTGACATGCCCAAAGGTTTATAGTGAAGTTAACTGTGAAGGTGATATAATCTGGGGCAATTTTGCCTAAATCTCCTTTTTAAATGTACTTTGTCATTATTTTGGCACTTTGTCCTGAGGTGTTTTCTTTTCACCTTTTTGGATTTTAATCATTAAAAAAAGATTTTGGTCTACAAATGTTGATCATTTGGCATGTAAATAAATCATAAATGTGAAGGAAGTGACTTTATCGATACAGCATAAAAATGATACTAAAACATGCCAACTCTGACCAAATTAATATGTATTAAATGCCATATCAGAGCAGCCTTAAAATTCACTGAATTACAACTATAAAATTTGTTTTAAACCTCCTAAACTGTATTACCTTCTATGCTTCAGGCTAAAATGTCGATTAGTGGGCTGACAGGAAGTTCGAGAACAGCTGGCTTTCTTTCTGGCTATAGATTCTTCTGTGAATAGTGGCTTGTCTTCTGGGACCTTTGGAGGCTGGACTGCAAAGAAGTATAAAAGTGCAAAGATTGTTTGTGAGCTTAAAACTTGGAGTTGTGAAACACTGACACACAGTCAAAAATTATAATAGTGAAATTCTGTTCTTAAGAATATCTCTGTGTGAAAAGATATCAAACTGTCTTTGGACAAGGTAAGGTCAGTCTTTATACAATGGTTGATTTGTTTTCAACTTCTTTAAGTCATTATCATGCAAATGATAGATGATTGCATTGCAATTTATTTTTTAATGAATAAAACTACAAAAAAATCTAACATTTGTATTATTTTTAGACATTTCTGTATTTTTTCACTTGGATTAATAACTTCTTGTATATGGAAAAATGTGGTGATTTCTGTTTTAATTTTGAGTTATACTAACAAATTATCGAATCAGAATTTTAAAGAAGTTTCTTTGAAATGAACATTTGGATATTGTAAATTATTCAATGTAACTAAATATTGATATTTGTATTTGTGGTGCTAAATGAGCAAATGATAAAGTTGTATTTCCACTATTAAATACTGATGATATCGTAATGATAAACTTTTCATTTGTATCATAGAAAAACAGCTGCCAGACATCAGCTGAGCTCTTACACTATGATGAGTTCTGTGGGTGTTTTCTCACTGGGAGCTTCTGAGGGCAGTATTGAAAAAATAGTGATAAATGTCGGTGGGGTAAAACATGAGACCCACAAGAGCACCCTAATGACCCTTCCGGGCTCCCGCCTTTCCCAGCTTGTGGACACTAAGGAGCCTCCTTCAGAGCTGTTTTTTGATCGCCACCCTGAAGTCTTCACTCACGTGCTGCAGTATTATAGAAGCGGGAAGCTGCACTGCCCCACCAACTTGTGCGGTGTGTTGCTGGAAGAGGAGTTTGATTTCTGGGGTATCAGCAGCACAGATGTGGAGCCCTGCTGTTGGGCGGCATTTTGACAGAACAAAGATGCTGTAGAGGCTTCGGCTCAGATTGACCCTTCAGTGATGGAGAATGAACAATCCAGCCATAAAGCTTGGCAGCTGAAGATATGGGCTCTATTTGACAACCCGCTTTCATCCGTTAGAGCCAAGGTATCATAAGTGTCTTTATGTTTATGCAGTTTTCTTCTTAATGTTTCTGCTTCTCCAGGTCATTGCTGTTGTATCTCTGTTCTTCATCCTGCTCTCAATCACTGCATTCTCTCTGCAGACACATCTGGCTATAAATCCTCAGCAAATGTATGAGGTATCGGCAGACAACTCAAGTGAGAATTTTATAGAGAATGTTTCTGTACTACCTAGAGTTCTGGATGCGGTGGAGTTAGTCTGTTTGATATGGTTTGTGTTTGAGTTTGTGATACGTGCAGTCAGCTGCCCGAGCAAACCGCGCTTCTTCATGAACGTTATGAACATCATTGACTTGCTTGCCCTGTTCCCCTGGTTCCTCCGGTGGTGTACAGGGACATACTGCACCAAAGCATTGGGCTTTCTGCATGTGATGCGATGCATACGTGTCCTTCACATCTTCAGTCTGATGCAGCATGTGTTCGGTGTGAGAGTTCTCAAACACACGCTCCGCGCCAGTGCGACGGCTCTCTGCACGGTTCCTCTTATACTCTTCAGCTGCACGCTCATCTTCGGTACCATGGCTTATTACACAGAATTCAATATATCGACTCTTCGTTTACTGACATTCCCTCCAGTTGTTGGTGGGCAGTGGTCACACTGACCACTGTGTGTTATGGAGACATGTATCCCATAACAGGTCCAGGCAAGTGTGTAGCCATTCTCTGTGCAATGGTCGGGGTTCTGCTCCTCATCCTGCCTGTGCCCATAATCGTCAGCAACTTCATCAAGTTCAACTCCCTGCTCAAGACAAAGTATTCAATGGCCAGAAAGAAGGAGAAGATCAGTGTCCATACAGCCTCCTCATCTTAGAGCTGCAAAATAGAAACAGAGGTATCAAGGAAATATGCTGTGGTATATACAGTATATATCTTTAATTACATGTGTACAGTATGTGTGTGTGTCTTTTATGGTTTCTTTCTTTTACAGAATCTGTGTTGACCGGAGAAAGAGCCACCAAACTCTTAAACTGAAGGAAAAACATCAGTGTTACACATCATTCACACAGTTTTTTTGTTTAACATTTTACAGAGCATTAAGCTCATTTTGTTCAATGTGATATGAAAGCTTGTTTCTCCAACAGGATGAAAAAAAGTAAATTGTGACTTTTTATCTTACAATTCTGAGGGAGAGGGAAAAAAACAGAACTGCAAGATATAAACATAATTTGAATGAATCGAAATCAAATTGAATCACAAATTGCCTAAAGAACTCGATCCCTATTTAGTATAAGCCTACCATTATCACGAAGACGATCCGTAAAACAAGCGTAATGTTAGATAGTGAATGCAGAGACTAGGCCTACTTAGATTATATGTATATTTCACCGCTAACATAATATTTTCATTACTTTATTACTGCTAACGAGTTAACTGGGATAGCTAGGATTAATTTCCAATCGATCTCACTTTCCGGAGAACATTGAAACTGACTGAAGGGAATTATTATTACAACTTCATTTTAAAAATATATATAAAATTGAGTTTTAGGATATAGTCAACGTTTCAGTACACAATACTTAATGTTATGAGAGCTATACACATAAAAAAAGACGTAGACCTACCTTTAAAATCAGGCTGCAGCAGCTTCTTTCAGTTGACTGCCACTGGACCGTTAAAATTTGAATAGTCGTGGCGGGATTCAGCGGGCGGGAACCGTATTTAACCCAACAGCTGGTTATTACTACTAAAAATAACCAACCGAAAATGACCCAACATTTTTGGGAAATAAATAATCCAACACAGTGACCCAATATGTGTAACCCAACGGTTGGGTTAAAAAACAACCCAACGTTTTTGGCTGTGTACTACTTACTTGCTTACTTACTTACTTTACTTAGATTATCTATCTATCTATCTATCTATCTATCTATCTATCTATCTATCTATCTATCTATCTATCTATCTATCTATCTATCTATCTATCTATCTATCTATCTATCTATCTATCTATCCAATACTAAACCTAAACATAGTCAATGCCCATTACAGTGAAAATTAACGCAGATATATTATCACACTGTACAAGGAACCTTGCACAAGAGTTTCAACCCTTTGGGGTCCCAAACAAAAAAACAGTTCAACCATAACAGACAAAAATCTGTGAGCTGAGTTTTCACTTTTCCCTTAGGATTAACTGAAAGTTGTGAAAGGTTTTTCAAGATACAGATGTTTGAAGCATTCCCTATGAGGACTTTGTTCTTGTAACACTAGTCTATCTTTGTATGTGTGTTTTATTTTATTATTTTTTTTAATGGTACAACGGTCTAAAAGGCGCATTTGACTTTATCCTTTTAAAACCAGATGGCACAAAAATTCACTTTTCTTAAGATGCGCGTGGAAATTTGGCTGATCCTTGACCAAGCATGCCACACGAGTCCTGAAAGGGTTAGTTCACCCAAAAATAACATTTCTGTCATTTATTACTCACCCTCATGTCGTTCCAAACCCGTAAGACCTTTGTACATCTTTGGAACACAAATTAATATTTTTGATGAAATCCGAGTTTTTTTTTACCTCCCATAGAAAGCAACGAATTTACCACATTCAAAGTACAGAAAAGTAGTAAAGACATTGTTAAAATAGTCAACGTGACCAAAGTTGTTCAACCTTAATATTATGAAGCGACGAGAATACAACAAAACAAAAATAATGACATTATTCAACAATTTTTCCCCTTCCCTGTCAGTCTTTTACACAGTTGGCGCAGTGAACGCAGTGCAGAGCTTCCATGTTTATGTCTGAATGCTGGCTCATTATTGGCCGACACTGTTCATGTGAGCACCACGACGCATGCGTGTGATGCTTACGCAGAGTCGCCGTTCTGATGTAGAACACATGGGGCCTCCAAATGTCTAGAACCGGCCCTGCATTGTACTAAAAGAAAATAAAAATATTATGATGTACAAATATCATCAAGTGTCCACAAGTTATATAATTTAAAAAAATGTGAGATATCTGTCTATATTTTCCATATCTTTAGAATTCATTAAAACTGATCCTTCATTTCAAATAATTTTCCTTGTTGAACAATCTTTTTTCCAATAAGACGACAAATATCACATTAAAGGGTTAGTTCACCCAAAAATGAAAATAATGTCATAATTACATGTCGTTCTACACACCTTTGTTCATCTTCAGAACACAAATTAAGATATTTTTGATGAAATATCAGCAATGGTACTTCCTCTGTCAAGATCCATAAAAGTACTAAAAACATATTTAAATCAGTTCATGTGATAGTGGTTCTACCTTAATATTATAAAGCGATGAGAATATTATTTAAGCATTATTTGTGTTCCGAAGATGAACGAAGGTCTTACGGGTGTGGAACAACATTAGGGTGAGTAATTAATGACATTATTTTCATTTTTGGGTGAACTAAACATCAATTAATCAAAATGAATTAATAACGTTAAAGTTAAAACATAATATTTTTCCCAAAATTAATAATTATGGACTCTTTTGGATTATCAATGAAGGAATGTGACACCTAAATGTATAATGTAAATATAAAATGTAGTAATTGCCAACTATTAAAGTGAGACTAACTTCCTAATTGGCTTATTTAACTCACCATATGCAAATTTGACTAACTACAGACTATAACTACTATACAGTCACTATAATGACATTTGTTTAAAAGGGTTAGTTCACCCAAAAATGAAAATAATGTCATTTATTACTCACCCCCATGCAGTTCCACACCCGTAAGACCTTCATTCATCTTCGTAACGCAAATTAAGATATTTTTGTTGAAATCCGATGGCTCCGTGAGGCCTGCATAGGGAGCAATGACATTTCCTCTCTCAACATCCATTAATGTACTAAAAACATATTTAAATCAGTTCATGTGAGTACAGTGGTTCAATATTAATATTATAAATCGACGAGAATATTTTTGGTGCACCAAAAAAACAAACAAACGACTTATATAGTGATGGCCGATTTCAAAACACTGCTTCATGAAGCTTCGGAGCGTTATGAATCAGCGTGTCGAATCAGGGGTTCGGAGTACCAAAGTCACGTGATTTCAGAAGTTTGGCGGTTTGACACGCGATCCGAATCATGATTCGACACGCTGATTCATAACGCTCCGAAGCTTCCTGAAGCAGTATTTTGAAATCGGCCATCACTAAATAAGTCGTTATTTTGGGGTTTTTTTTGGTGCACCAAAAATATTCTCGTCTCTTTATAATATTAATATTGAACCACTGTACTCACATGACCTGATTTAAATATGTTTTTAGTACATTAATGGAATTGAGAGAAGAAATGTCATTGCTCTCTATGCAGGCCTCACGGAGACATCGGATTTCAACAAAAATATCTTAATTTGTTTTCCGAAGATTAACAAAGGTCTTACGGGTGTGGAATGACATGAGTGAGTAATAAATTACATTATTTTCATTTTTGAGTGAACTAACCCTTTAAATATTAGTTTAATGCTCCACATTATTCAGAAACCTTAGAATTAAACAAAGGCAGGCTCATCCTCTATATTTAGCCTTTTATCTACTATCCAAACATGTTTCCCGTCGTGAAATTAACGCATCACTCATTTCCATTGATATATAAAACATCAGGAAAACACTCTATTCAACGAGCAGCGCACTGCATTACTATTGGCAAAGAAGGACAACATCCGTTGCTTCCGTCAACCAATGATCCGAACGAAGGGAGGAGACAATTAGAAAAACAACGGCCTTTCTTTCTATCAACCAATCAGCGTAAAGTTGAAGGAACATTCGCCAATCAGCGGCGTTGGGTGGATATGTGTTTGTGCCGATGGTTCACTGAGGCGCTGGAGGGTGGGGTGCGAATCGAGAAGCGCAGCTGGTTTGGTCGGATTTACTGTTGAGTTCACGGGTGAGTCGAGCTTATATCAGGCGCTGTCTTTAAACTATTACTGTGATTTCGTTTTAGAGAGGTTTGGTTTTGCAAGGGCAGGACTAAACCTATGAGAAACCATCGATTCATGTTTAATTTTGTCATTAAGTTCAAAGATCATGCAGGCAGAGTAGCTTGTTAGCGTAGCACCAGCTGTTGAAGTGCATTGATGATGGTCCTACCTTTAACCCTAAACTGTCACTTTATATGTCGTGGTTAATAAATGCACAATATTACTTCTGACACAAATTTGTACTGTTTTATTTTGGTTTACTTTTTTTTTTCTTTTGTAATTAACATGTAGTTGTTAATTTGCTAAGCACACTTCCTGTTCTTAAAGAAATATATTTGGCGGGTTAGGTTGAAAGGTGTAACTTTTACATCGATGTTAGACGTTTAGTCCACATGTTGAACAAATTTGCACGAAAAAATAAGATTAAATTGGTTGCAAAGCCATTTTCTGCCTTGAGGGGGGAAAAGAGCCAACAAAAGACAATTGAACAGCCTGGTGCAATTGAAATGCATTAATCTGCAACACAAGCAGCTTAATGAGTGCATGTTTAACAGAAACGTATACCTGACCCACAGTCTGGTTTAAGTCTAAGATCATTAGTTTGCATTCTTTTCTATTCAAGACATTTTCCCCATCTTAAGTTATATGATCAGTATGTGAAATTCATTTAAAAATGCATAAATGCAAATATATAATGCATTTTTTTTTGGCATAAATGACAGCAGCGCTGGAGCTGACATATTCTTTATCTTCTAAAGTGCAACTTAATCTTCATTCGATAAAAAAAATCTGTGTACTTCGAGTCAGATGATTGATGTCACTAATTTACTTTTTTTTTTTTACTTTTAATTTGGTTAGTGGCCTACAGTAGTAGAGAATGTGAAATAGAGAATATTTCTTGTTCATTTTACATTAGAACATTTTATTTTGCCTTGCATCCTAAACGTCCTGCTTATTTTCAGTTTTAAATTAAGAGAAAAAGATTTAAAAAAAAAAAACAAGTTTTCAGTGTGGTCTCAGACTACAGATCTATATATGCACTTAAAGGGTTAGTTCACCCAAAAATGAAAATAATGTCATTAATTACTCACCTTCATGTCGTTCCACACCCGTAAGACCTTCGCTCATCTTCTGAACACAAATTAATATATTTTTGATGAAATCCGATGGCTCAGTGAGGCCTCTATAGACCTATATAACTCCTCAAGATCCATAAAGGTACTAAAAACATATTTAAAACAGTTCATGTGAGTACAGTGGTTCAATATTAATATTATAAAACGACAAGAATATTTTTGGTGCACCAAAAAATAAATAAAAAACGACTTTTCAAAGATATCTAGTGATGGCTGATTTCAAAGCACTGCTTCGAATCTTTTGTTTCAAATCAGTTATTCGGAGCACCAAAGTCATGTGATTTCAGCAGTTTTGCATTTTGACCTATGATTTTGACACGCGTTCCGAATCACTGATTTGAAACAAAAGATTTGAAGCAGTGTTTTGAAATCAGCCATCGCTAGATATCATTGCAAAGTCATTATTTATTTTTTTTGGCGCACAAAACGTTTTCTCGTCGCTTTATAATGTTAAGATTGAACCACTGAACTCACATGAACTGTTTTAAATATGTTTTTTTGTACCTTTATGGATCTTGAGAAGTTCAATGGCATTGCTGTCTATAGAGGCCTCACTGAGCCATCGGATTTCATCAAAAATATCTTTATTTGTTTCCCGAAGATGAATGAATGAAGGTGAGTAATTAATGGCATTTATTTATTTGCTCACAGATAGTCTTTAGTATTTTGCTATACAGTATTGACTAGTATTTTGTCTAGGCTGATTAATTGGAAAATATTTGGCCATTTTGAGATTACTGGCATCAGCCAATTATTATACCCCATTGATTATCATGTTATCAAGTTTAAAAATGATATATTTCTACACTTATATAAGTTAAACTCTTATTTTACACAATATTTCTTTAATTATTATTAGCTTATATCAGATCTATGTTCGTATTATATCAGCCGCCAGTCACTCTAAACTCCGTACAATCAGCCATTGAAAAGTCAACCACTAATGCAGTAATATAAAACTAATATTTTGTAATGTTCTTAAAGGGGTGGTTGATTTATTTCACTTTTTTTTTTTTTTTACTTTAGTTAGTGTGTAATGTTGCTGTTAGAGCATAAACGACATCTGCAAAGTTACGATTGCTCAAAGTTCAATGCAAAGGGAGATATTTTCTTTTAAAGAATTTGCTGTTTAAGGACTACAACAAACTGCTGGTAGGAACTACAACGAGCTTCTTCCCGGGTTGGTGACATCACTGACCCTAAAATTTACATAAACCCCGCCCCTGAGAACAAGTAACGAATTGTAGTAGTAGAGTGTTACCACTGCTTCACAAACGAGGGTCAATTCAACGCTGGATTTGCACAAAAGATGAACATGACGGCACATGCTAGTCGATGAGTTGAATCAACTCCACAGCAACTACATAAATTTATCCACTAACCATTCAGAAACGTCCAAATGTTGTAACTTCTTTCTGAGTCTCTTCATCAGTGTTGACTCCGGTTTGAACAATGTAAGGCTGAACACCGTTACTGACAATCCTAATTTTTGCTGCGTGAGATTCTCCAGCTTTGTTGTTGTTGTGCTGTTAAAGGGGCGGGGAGCAGCAGCTCATTTGCATTTAAAGGGACACACACAAAAAAAACAGCATGCTTTTTTTTTCCTCAAACCCAAATGGGGCAAATTTGACAAGCTATAATCAATGATCTGTGGGGTATTTTGAGCTGAAACTTCACAAACACATTCTGGAGAGACTTATATTACATCTTGAGAAAGGTGCATTATAGGTCCTCTTTGAATAGCTGTACAGCTTAAAATTCTCTGTTGGCAATTTATTTGTGATCAGATTTATGGTGGTCGAGATAGATATGTGGCCACAGCTTTGTTTTACTGTTAATATGAAGCAGCGAAGCATAAGAACTATAAATAACCTCACTAATATTTTTCCACTTGTGATGTCACTTTATTTTAAAACTATGAGAACTTCATTCATCAGATTGGCTAGACCTTTGCTCATGGCCTGGATGGATTTATCTATCCGTTTTGACTCTAAAAACCATAGATTTGATTGACTGCAGAGACTACATTGTAAAGATGCCATTCTATATACATTAACAAGAGCCTTATCTAAACATTGTGTAATGTGTGTGTATATACATGTCACACATAGTTATTTAGTATATAGTTTGGGGTCAGTCAGATTGTAATGCTTTGAAAGAAATCTCTTATATGCTCAACAAAGCTGCATTTACTTGATCAACAATACATTAAATTGTAATAATATTTCACAATATTATAGTTTTTTTAAAGTGCCTGTTTTCTATTTGAATATATTTTAAAATGTAATTTATTCCTGTGATGAAAGCTGCATTTTCAGCATCATTACTCCAGTCACATGATCCTTCAGAAATCATTCAAATATGCCGATTTGCTGCTCAAGAAACATTTCTCATTAATGTCGTCATATTATTATTTCCAGACTTTATTTGTGTGTAAAGAGCAGATTGCTAAATTTAGCAGAAAAAATAAACAGCTTTATATTAAAATATCTGTGCCAACCCATAACATGTTCACACACTTTTTACCCATTCATGAAATATGAACTAAAATGGGAAAAATGCACATCCAAATAAAACTTTGGACACATTTTGGGCAGAGATTCAGGTCTGTCTTTAGAAGGAAAAACATAGTGACCTCTAAGGTATATTCATAGATATAATACATCATATATATAATTTATAATTATGTATTTAGTTAGAGGCAAAGTTACTCCTGGCTCAAATCTGAAGCACCCCTCCCAAAGTCACATGACTGTTGTTCCCTGACTCACCTGTGAGGTCGCTGTTGAGCCGGAGAGACACTTCCATACAAATACACACAGGATTTAAACTGAGAACAAGCAGGCAGACGGCAGGGAACATCCCCGACGTCCCTTTCCTAGACCGTTCGAGTATTTCACAGAGCCAAATGCCCGGTCCGACCCAAGCTCTGTCCCCCAATGGAGAGAACAACAACGACATCATTCCGGACAACAACGGCACCAACATCATTCCCTACAGAAAGAACACAGTGCGTGGAGAGCGCGCCTACAGGTACACCACTGCCATTACCATCCGCCGGCCGCTTTACAAAGAAACCACCGCTTAAACCGAGCTACAATCAAGGAATTTAGTCGAAAATATAAATATCAGTCGTTTCAATACATATATTCCCAATGCACTCGCTATGGGAACCCCAAACTCCCATTATGGCTGCGTGATATCTGTTGGTGGGGCTTTTCCTGAGCCAGCTATGGCGTTTTCCTGATGGTGCAGTCATTAAGAAACCATGTTAAAAGCTTTTTAGTGAATGCGTTCGCGCTTTGAGGGTTTCCCCCAAACGTTATGCATATGATTTAGGATGGATGTGTGTTGGGATGGACGCTGACAGGGTGCTTTCCCAGGTTTTGACAGTGCATGGCCTGTATGTTCACTAAGCAGTCAGCCATTGCGTAATGTAATTCATTTCATCCTAGCCCCAAAATGTGTTCAGGTTGTCTGTGTCGTGCGTATCGTGCCTAATACTAGTTAATATTTCGTGCATGTGTAAAAAAAAAAAATAAGATTGTGTATGTGTTACGGGACTATAAACATGTTTTGGGTGGATTGCTTTTGTTGACACTGATTTTTCCCTCCCCCTTCATTCCAACATCTCACTAAACTGTTTATCTTTACTGCTAAATTTAGATGAATCTGCTCTTTAAGCACAAAAGCACTAATGTCTGGAAATGCAATGTGCTTTTAAGATTATTAAAGCCAGGAGAAATGAATAGATGGGTATATTTGTCATCCTGGTGGGCTATAAGAGAAATTTTAAATTGGAGATGTGGGTTTTCTTGAGGGATTCAGTTCATTATTCATATGATGGTGCACTAGGATTTCAAGGGGAATGGGATTTATGTGATGCATCTTTCTATTGGCAGTGATTGAAATTGGCTTCAGTCAGTAGATTGAATTAGGTTACTTTATTACATGCCAGTTGAGATGATCTTTGATATGTTCATATGCTTAATCGTGACCTATTAATAACTGGATGTGGACAGCATTTCTGTTTTACTTGTGCCAAAGTATTGATTTGTTATAGCTTTTATTATTATTATTATTATTATAATTAAAAATCAGTTTTGTACTAGGCATGCATTAAATGTCAGGACTATATCCATTATAATCTTATTGATTTTAAAAACCTTTTTTAAAAAAAATGATTTTATCAGTATCATCAATGCTTGTTTATGCCAATTTTTTTAGATTAGTTTTTGCTATCATCAATTTTAACAGATTTCCCACTCTACAACTTGCTAAAAATGAATAATAATCCATATTTCATACTGTGTATTATAATGTTGCCTAGTAATTTAAACATTGAAACATGGATTTTTACGTTGACAAGACTATTGACTTAAGTGTTTAGTTAGATTTTGTCTAAAAATAAATAAAAGCAATCCACTGTAACATGAAAATAATTGTCAACTTAAATCATGTTGGCAAGAATTTTAATATTGGTTCATCCCTAGTTTGTTCAGTACAGTTTATTCCCCCAATCAATCAAATTGTGCTGTGTGCCAAGCTGTGAAATGTTTCAAAATCTATCATCCCATCAGCAGCTTTTCAAGGACACTAGTTTCAGTAGAGGACACAAAAATCCTTTTAGTGTGAAGCAAATGTAATATAGGCTATCTGACACCAAAAGCTGTTCTGAGATGGACAATGACTATATTTATGCATAAAATAAAAAGCAGTTAATTTATATGCTTGAACTTTTTTCCTTAGATTTGTTTTATGTTTAGTTTTGAGTTGGAAATAAAGTGGAATATATAGAATTGGTGGGCTCACAATTGTGTATGAGAACAAATGAAGCTCAAAAGCTTCTATTTAACATCATGGAGTGCTCTGTTTATCTCTATTTACTTACCTAGTTGACATTAGGATCATGTTACAGTGTTTACAGGCAACACTTGCAATCCTAGATAGCAGGAAAAGGTCAGTAAAGAGAAAATTCAGTAACATTGGTTGTGACAGTTTCATTTCTAAGATTTTAGAAATATTAGAAACACTTAAAAATGCATTGCAATTGCACACTTTATATTTTGAGTCACAAAGCAGGCTAAAGGCCCTTTCACACAAAGGACGATATCTATAACGATAACAAAAAAGATATAGTTCTAAAATTCTCTAAATGTAAAATAATATTACGATAACGAGAATAGCACAGAGAAACAATATTGTTGGAATCACTTTCAGAATTTTTTTTTTGCTGAACGATAAAAACATTGACAGCCAATCAGAATCCATCCTGCTTTAAAGAACTTGAGCTTTTAAAGCGGGAGACGTTAATACTGCAGCGTTATTGCTGATGCTACTATAGTTATCACTCTTGGTGTGAACGGGCCTTAAAGGGTTAGTTCACCCAAAAATGAAAATTCTGTCATTAATTACTCGTCCTCATGTCGACCTTTGTTCATCTTCGGAACACGAATTAAGATATTTTTGATAAAATCCAATGGCTCAGTGAGGCCTCCATTGACAGCAAGATCATTAACCCTTTCAGATGCCCAGAAAGCCACTAAAAACATTTAAAACGGTTCATGTGACTACAGTGGTTCAACCTTAATGTTATGAAGTGACGAGAATACTCGTGTATCAAACTAGGGCTGGGCGATATATCGCATGCGATTGTCACACGCATTTTGTCAGTAAAGCCGGTTTTTTGATAGACAGAGCCGTAGATCACTGACAAGCTACGCAATATCGCGTTCATTATCGAAGGCGATTCATCTGCGATATGAACGCGATATTGCGTGGCTTGTCAGTGATCTACGGCTCTGTCTATTAAATGCGCTCCTTTTGAAAGCAGGTGATGGCGATTTAGCGGTAATCAGGGAACTGGCTTTACTGACGAAATGTGCGTGACAATCGCATGCGATATATCGCCCAGCCATATATCAAACTGCCAAAGCCACGCCCCCACTGGTGAACCATTGAAATTTCGAAACACTTATGACGTAACGAAGCTTTGTTTACTGAAATCATGTGACTTTGGCAGTTTGATACACGTTCCGAACCACTGATTCGAAACAAAAGATTCGTAAAGCTTCATGAAGCAGTGTTTTGAAATCGCCCATCACTAGATATTGTTGAATAAAGTCGTTTTTTTGGTGCACAAAAAGTATTCTCGTCGCTTCTTAACATTAAGGTTGAACCACTGTAGTCACATGAATTGTTTTAAATATGTTTTTAGTAGCTTTCTGGGCATCTGAAAGTGTTAATTATCTTGCTGTCAATGGAGGCCTCAATGAGCCATCTGATTTTATCAAAAATATCTTAATTTGTGTTCAGAAGATGAACAAAGGTCTTACGGGTGTGGAACGACTTGAGGGTGAGTAATTAATGACAGAATTTTAATTTTTGGGTGAACTAACCCTTTAAGAGAATTAAATTAGACTTCTGTAAGTAGTATGTATGGCTCTGTCTGATTCAGTCAATAGCAGAGCTGATGGTGACATTCAGACTTTGAGCTGTCCTTCACCACATCCACACATGATTCTGATTCTGATGATGTCTGTGTCTCGTCCACAGCTGGGGGATGGCGGTCAACGTGTATTCTACCTCAATAACCCAGGAGACTATGAGCAGGCATGACATCACGGCCTGGGTGAACGATCTGCTCAGTCTAAACTACACTAAAGTGGAGCAGCTGTCATCAGGTATGTGAACCTCCCAACTTAAACTACCACTGACACTCATTAGACATAAAGACCAATAATCCCAGAGGATTTACACTAAGGCATTTTGTTAGTGCCTGTCTGATTGGCCGTAGGGCTGCTGCTCCCTTTAAACTTTTGCGTTTGTCTGTCTGCACAAGTAAAGCTGTTGTAAATTCTCAGCTGCTTTAGGTAAAACAGCCATGATTTATAAACCTGGGAATAGAGTAAAATCACATTAAATACATTGGTAACACTTTACAATAAGGTTCATTTGTTAACATTTGTTAATGTATTAAGTTACATGAACTAACCATGAGCAATACATTTGTTACTGTATTTGTTAATGTGAGTTAATAAAAATCCAGCTGTTCATAGTTTAGTTAATGCACTGAAGTAACAATGTTAACAAATTCAGCTCTTGATTTTAATAATGTATTAGTAAATGTTGAAATTAACATTAACAAAGATTAATATGCTGTAGAAGTGCAGTTCATTATTAGTTCATGTTAACTAATGATGTTAATTGATGTTAACTAATGAACCTTAACTTCTTTAGGAATAGTCAAAAAAACAACAACAAAAACACGTAAAGCTTAACTGATTCTAAAACCATAAAATGTCATTACTTGAAATTACATAAAATATAAAAACTATTTTAGCTAGTTGCCAAGGCAACATTTCTTATTTGAATGTAGGGGCCATTTAGACAACACCGTTTTCAACTAAAAACGTAAAAATGTTTGTTTTTGCCATTCATTTACACAACAACGGTGTTTTGGGTGCTTGAAAACGTTTTGAAAACAGTAAAATATTTTTTTTTAAAACGAGACTGTTTGTTATTTCAGTGTAAACTACAAAAACACGAATTTGTGAAAAGGTCATGCATATGTGTATTATGTGTTCAGTCTATAGGTGTGTAGTGTTTCTTTACAAAGTGACATCGCCATCTACTGGCCTGGCAGCAGAATACAGCGTTTTTAATTTTTTCCGTGAATCCGTGTGAACGGGGATAATTTTGGCATCGTTGACGTCTGTACACGAAAAATGCAAAGGAAAAACGTTTCCGTTTTTAGTACAACTTTGTCATATAAACCCTTAAAATAACTAAAACTGTAGTTATTAAAATAACTAAAACTGTAAATATAATGATGATTTAAAGATATTAATAACTACAGTTGTTTCTCAGTGATACTAATATAACTCTGATTTATAGCATTTAATGTATTGTGTGCAATGATACATGCTATATTTCTTTTTAAACCATTTTAATTTAATTCTTGTATAATTATTATACATGCAATTTCACATATGACCCTCTAATATTTTTCATGAGACTACATGGAAATTGTTCATACCACAGGACTATTTAAATGAATCGCAAAACAACTAAAAGGTCATCTAAAATATTAAATTTTCCTTATAGATCAATTTTAGTCAAATATGTTATTTGTCAACTACTCATTTAATTCTCATCTTTCATCAAGTACTTTTGCTTTCAATCTGAAATGACTACATTACTTTGATCACCGCTATGATTAAGTGTCGTTTGCTTTTAATTAGTTGTTTGAAATTCAATCAGGTGAAATTCTCTTCCTGTCAGTCACAACCATCAGATGATCAGTTCAGTCCTTTGCGTGATTTTAGTTTGATGGGATTTTGCAAGAGAAATGGGATTTCAGAAGGAGTTTGATGAACGATAAAAAAGGTATTATGTTGATGAATGGTAAATATAGGCTAATAAACTTTAATAATAAAAAGATTTTATAAGATAATACAAATGACAATGCACACATAGCATTATTTATATTTGTAAATATAGGCTTATGTATAAGTAATTTATAGTTTAGGGAATATATCTTTACCAGGGAATTGAAAATTGTGATTTACAGACCTAGGAAAGTCATGTAAATCTTTAAAAATATGATTAAATAAAAAATGCCAATCTTCTTATATCTTAATAAATACATTTCCTAGTTAAATATTTTGCTCTGCTCTAAAATAATTTGTACATTTGTAGTTACTCATTACTAGCTAAGCATACCTGTTTGTACACTATAAAACATAAAGGCCTGGTTTCACAAACGGGGCTTAGGCCAAGCCAGGATTAGGCCTTTAGTTCAGTTAGGGTATTTAACTATATTTTATAAATGTACCCTAGAAAAAAACATTACTGGTGTGCATCTTGAGACAAAATAACGGCACTGACATATTTTAAGATTTGTCAGTGCAAGTTGCTTTTAGTTCAAACAGCTCAAACATGATTTTTAGTCCAGGACTAGCTTAAGCCTTGTCTGTGAAACCGGGGGAATGTTGTCATCTTCAAGGGCTACATTCCAAGTTGTTTACGATTTGAATTTGTAAATGCCATTGCCAAGGATTGGTATTAGCTCCACCAATTTCTATACAATTATTATAATCTTTATCCATTAATCATGCAATGGAGCCATTAAAATTCATCAGTTGAAATTTGTTGGAACCTTGACTAGTAATATCAAACAGTAAATAACACTTCTGTGCTTTAGCATGACATCACATGGACCTTAATTTAGTTAAGCACAGGTCAGGCCAGAGGTATTTAAAGATCTCATAGACACTGAATATCCTGTGGAACGAGTCCAGGTCTACCTAGAGAGGCAGAAGACATTGATTTACGTGACGTTGCACTGGCATTTTATATTACATCCTTGGAGTCAAATGGGTCCTTCCTTTTAAGTGCCCTTGTTTTAGTTCTTCTGATTGAGCAGATTAAGTTTACTTCAGAGGAAATTAGACTATTAGATGATCGTGAAACTGAATCTAAATGTGGTTTAAAGTTTTGGACAAGTAAATGCGATGCAGAATGAGTCCTACAGATTGTCTAAGGAAAATCTTGTTCACTCAGCGAATCATTTGCGCATCATGTTACAGGAGCAGCGTACTGTCAGTTCATGGACATGCTGTTTCCTGGCTGTATCAGTCTTAAGAAGGTGAAATTCCAGGCCAAGTTGGAGCATGAATACATCCACAACTTCAAACTCCTGCAGGCCTCCTTCAAGAGGATGAATGTTGATAAGGTGAGATGAGCACGAGGGAGTTTTGCTCACAGTAGTAGGGTTACAGAAATCAAATCTGCTCAAAATCACCATCACTGTTTTTTTAGCATAAAAGACTGGTTTTGTCTGATAAGAAAGTGCATGACTGAACCCCAGACTGATTCAGTTATATTTGTAACTATTTATGAGTTACTAATTAAATAATAGTTCTTATCCCATTACGCATTTATGCTATTTATATTTTCTTCATAAAGAACTTAACATTTGATGAAAGTTTAATTTTTGTGAAAATTGTATAATGAATAATAATTCTAAAATTAAAGTTTTTTAATGTTAGTTTAAATAAAAGAATATACAATTAAATAATATATATGAACATTATACATTTCAATATTATAAATGTTAAATTGTGTAATAATAAAATTATAAACATAAATTGATGTATGGAAATTGGAAAGGGCCAGTAAAAATCCTTTTTTATAAAATTTTGCATGTTTTTTTTTCCAGCTAAAAAGTGCTTTAAAAACAGCATAACGATGCCATTTTACAATGCTTAAAAGGCAATAACCAGAAGAGATTTCATCCATTTTTCAGCCAAACAAATATTCAGTTAATATTTCAATAATTTAGCAACTCATTGAAGTGCTCACAGCTCTCTGATGTCGGTTGTCACATGACCTGCAGGTAAACAAATGTTTTCTAAAATGTTTTATGTTGTTTATGTTTATGTTAAAATAGATTATTTATTTAAATTTGTATTTTTATATGGTTTCAATTATTAATTATTATTAAATCATTTCAATTAATTATTTGCACCAACCCCCTGCATTTCTCCAATTTAACCTTGAAACCCTGATTTAATGCATAAATCATCTGTATTTGTTAAGCAAAGTTATCTGTGTGATGTAATATTTTCACATATACACTCACATCCTGTTTCCTTTCCTCTTAGATTATCCCTGTAGAGAAGCTCGTCAAGGGACGATTTCAAGACAACCTGGACTTCATTCAGTGGTTCAAGAAGTTCTTCGACGCCAACTACGACGGGAAAGAATACGACCCGGTCCAGGCCAGACAGGGCCAGGATGCCATTCCCCCTCCAGATCCTGGGGAGCAGATCTTCAACCTGCCAAAGAAATCCCACCATGCCGCCAGCTCTCCCACCGCAGGTCTGTTCGGGCTGCACGTAATTTCTTAATAATGATAATTAATCAACTTGCAAATTGACATCTACTAAATTTTGAGCCTCCTGCATCATGGCATCTGTTAACTTGTGTGCAGGAGCTACTAGATCAACCACTTCAACCCCTAAATCCTCCACCTCGACCTCCCGACCCTCCTCTGCCAAAAAGATTCCTGTGATGTCATCGACACCCGCTAAGGGAGAGAAGGAGCTGGAAGCCCAAGTAACACAACTAAGCGAACAGGTGGACATCCCTAACTCTATTAACTCTATTAAAATCTTTAAATAGACTGCATGAGCAATCATAAACATAATAACTATAAGTGCTAAACGAGACCATGAGATAAAATGCTATTTTAGTAGATAATTTTGGAAGACGTTTGTCTAAATGTATTGTTGCATTGATGCATTGATTTTAGCCTTGATACTTGATACACCTGGTAAGCTTACTTAGACAGCATTTTAGGCTTCTAGTGAGCTACTGTACATAGCATTTTTGGACATGAAAGCCTAGATTCCTAGATCGCATATAGGGCACCTAGTGAGCTGTTTTCCTTCTTCCTTCATCTTTATAGATGTTCTTATGATATCATAGACATCTTTCTTGATCTTCTAACCACATCATAGGCATCTTTCTAGATCTTATGACATCATAGACATCATTATCGATGTTCTTATGACATCATGGGCATTTTCTTAGATCTTTTTACAACATCATAGGCATTTTTTACATCTTATGACATCATAGGCATTTTTCTAGATGTTCTTATGACATCATAGGCATCTTTTTAGATCTTATGACATCATGGGCATCTTTTTAGATCTTATGACATCATAGGCATCTTTCTAGATGTTCTTATGACATCATAGGCATCTTCTTAGATCTTTTTATAACATCATAGGCATCTTTCCAGATCTTATGACATCATAGACATCATTCTCGATGTTCTTATGACATCACAGGCATTTTCTTAGATCTTTTTACAACATCATAGGCATTTTTTACATCTTATGACATCATAGGCATCTTTTTAGATATTATGACATCATGGGCATCTTTCTAGAGCTTATGACATCATAGACATCTTTCTAGATGTTCTTATGACATCATAGGCATCTTTTTAGATCTTATGACACCATAGGCATCTTTCTAGAGCTTATGACATCATAGACATCTTTCTAGAGCCTATGACATCATATACATCTTTCTAAATGTTCTTATGACATCATAGGCATCTTTTTAGATGTTCTTATGACATCATAGGCATCTTTTTAGATGTTCTTATGACATCATAGGCATCTTTTTAGATGTTCTTATGACATCATAGGCATCTTTTTAGATGTTCTTATGACATCATAGGCATCTTTCTAGAGCTTATGACATCATAGGCATCTTTTCTAGAAGTTCTTATGACATCATGGGCATCTTTCTAGAGCTTATGACATCATAGGCATCTTTCTAGAAGTTCTTATGACATCATAGGCATCTTTCTAGAGCTTATGACATCATAGGCATCTTTTTAGATGTTCTTATGACATCATAGGCATCTTTTCTAGAAGTTCTTATGACATCATGGGCATCTTTCTAGAGCTTATGACATCATAGGCATCTTTCTAGAAGTTCTTATGACATCATAGGCATCTTTCTAGAGATTATGACATCACGGGCATCTTTCTAGAGCTTATGACATCATGGGCATCTTTCTAAACATTTTCATGACATCATAGATTGTTTTGGGAACCTAGTGAACTCTTGTCTGACATCATAGGCTGTCTACCTAGACATTTTGGGATTTGATTACCTAGACAGCATTTTTTTAAACATAATGGGTTGTTGATCTAGACAGCATTTTTGGCCATCAGATCCTGTATTCCTAGACAGCATGACCTGTTTTTCTTCTTCCTTGACAGCATGTTTTATGACCTCACATGCTGTCTGCCTAGACAGACAGACAGACAGACAGCATTTTAAACTTGTGGAGATTTTTTGAATATCATAGGCTGTTCAAATAGCATTTTGGGGCACCTAGTGAGCTCTCTTGTTAGACATAATTTTTGGAAATCATTTGCATAAAGCAAGGCTTTCATTAATAAAAGAGTAATACAACCAAGTAAAGGACTTTTATTGGATCATACAAAAGGCTGCTAAAACAGGAAGTAGAAGTGCATAAATTTAATGAAGAATTATATTGTTTAGAAGCATGTCTACCAATGAAAGCAACAACCAGCTTTTACTGTCCGTTTACAGCAGACACAGGCTTTTATCTCATTCTTAACTCTCATGTCTCTCCACTGCTGTAGCTCAATACATTAAAGCTAGCACTAGAAGGTGTGGAGAAGGAGCGGGATTTCTACTTCGGGAAGCTGAGAGAGGTTGAGCTGTTGTGTCAGGAGCAGGGCCAGGACAACGGGCCCTTCGTGGAGAGACTCATGGAGGTGCTGTACTCAGCAGATGACCAGGTTAGTACTTCACATCAGCAGAATTTAGTTTTTTAAAAACGCTGTGTTTTTGCTCACGCCCAAATAGGGGCATATTTGACAAGCTATAATAAATTATCTGTGGGGAATTTTGAGCTGAAACTTCAGACACATTCTGGGGACACCAGAGACTTACATTACATCTTGTGAAAGGGGCATTATAGGTCCCCTTTAAATGAAAGACTGATTTAAGATATGTTGTTAAACTACTATTCTAGGACAAACTGACATATGCCAAGATTCTTAAAAAATAACTAACAACAAACAACTGTGTGTGTGCAGGAGGCCGGCGGAGAGGAACATGAGGCTCCGGCTCAGGAGGAGGACGTCCCTGACGACACACAGGACGAATACTGAACACACATGCACTCAGTCCAGAAAACTGCTTTGGGTTCACTTTCTCAAACTCATGACGGTTTATTTCTTATTTACTCTGGTGGCGAAGGAGTGAGACAAATTGGCCAAATATTCAAATGTGTCTTTTTGTCATTTTTCTTTTCCATTTGCCCTGTTTAATTGCATCATGACTATAATGAACATGTCATCTGACCGCAGCTTTAATGGTGAATCTTGTTCGTGTAAAGCCCTTGATAACAACCGCTGCACATCAACTACATTTGGTTTTTAGTTTGTTGGCGTTTCCACCTGCTATTTTTCATCTCACCACACTGATGAAGGAAAATTGATTTCTTAAGCTGTTTATGTTTTTAGATGTGATGCATCAAATCATGAAATTTTTTAAATATTGCAATAAGAGTAGTTTAAAGAGCTACCAATACCATTTGTGAAATAAAGCCTCCTGTTAGATCCCTTACAAAGACTGACCATTGCTTACTATGGTAAATTTTGCATTGGAATGTAATGCATATACTGGTTCTGTGCATTAGAATATAAACCCGTGAGATTCATTTGGAAACGTTGCTCTGTTTTTCACTATATATATTATTGTTTTAGGGTGGACGCCAATCACAGTGTTTGATAGGAAGCATTTCATTTGAACTGTGCAATCGGTATTCTGTGTCTAAACATGTTTTACTTTATATGTACAGTAAAAAAACAGCCGTCATTCTGAAGAAAACAATGCATATTGAAGATTTTTTTTTAACTGTTGTTCTAAAGCACAGGTTTTAGCGGAAGATGTTCTGAACAGAAAACATTCTCGTGATCTCCTGATACTCGTCAATATTCTCCACAGGTCAACGCTTATGTCATTTATTATTGTGTACAATGAAAAAGGAATGTAAACATATGTACTGTTAATAATTATAAATAGACAATGTTTTTTTTTTTATTTCCCTCACAGTATCTCCCCTTATGCATTCCCCTAATGTGTTGCATGTTTGCATTTTATTTGTGAATAACTTGACCTGCTTTTTACATATTTAATAAAAAAGAAGAAAAAAAAAAGTTAAATGTTTTTTTTTTTGTATGTTTAACTTGCTGTTTAAAATCTCTGAAGATATGGATAGACTTGCCCTAATAAAACACTTTCATTTACAAAAGAAAGAAATTATTGGTTTTTATTATGAATAAGTTGACATTTATTTAGGGTAAAAGACTTGTTTTATTTAATATCTATGAGATTTTGCATACCACTGTTTAAGTAGTTAAAATCTTACATGGGACACCAACATTTCTGTAATACCAAATATCGGGCATGTGGTCATTAAAATAATAGAAATGTACAAAATATACAACTCCTGAGACTCTTAGGGGGCTTTTTAGACATTTTTAGCTTTTAAAAATTAAAAATGCTTTTTAAAAGTATCTGACATATCACATAAATTAACAAATTTTATTGAAAAAGGAACATTAGGGAAAAGGTTAGGTATATTTTTCAGTTATTAGTATATTATTGTTTTTCAAGTTTTTATTATTATTATTTGAACAAACGTCTTAAGAGAACAGAGTAGGATTTTCTTTGACAAGAAAAACTATTCGTTTGCTCTTTCATTCGTAATGATATAAAAAAAACATAAAACATAAAAAAAAAAATAAAAAAAATCCTACATGATATTACCGTCGCATTGATTTTGTACTCCTGCAGTAGCAATGCTGAGAGCTTTAAATGAATCTGCCCGCCAGGTGTCAGTAGTGCGCAGAATTAATAACTAAAAGAGCGGGAGAAAAGAACCGAAGAAGACACTGCCTGTGTCCCGCAGTTTAGTGAACTACAGTCCAAAAATGTAAACAGTTATAATAAGCCCTGTTTAAGGAAAAATAAAGTCGTAAAACCTTTGCTAAACACCATGGCCAAGGTAAGTGAGCAACAAACACTTTGTAAACACACTTTCTCAAACTTTGTATATGTTTCAGTTGTTTGGGAGAACAACTTTATACTTTAATTCACTGCAAGTGTATTTATCCACTGCACAACATGCAGAAGTAATGAAAACCGTAGAACTAGAAATATAAATCATAAAATTAACCTAGATAAATAACACTTAAAGACCAATATGTTACTATGCATATATAATAATTTTCAGTCAAAAATTTGGACACACCTAACTTACTCATTCTGTATGTTTTCACCATACCATGAAATAACATGCTTTGTAAAATGCAAAAATCAAAACTACTAACCCTTTGTTTTATTTGAGCTTTTTCAAAGTGTCTAGATTTAAATGTATGCATGTTTGTGTGTATGTGGTTTCAGCGTAAGAAAAACCTGGACATGAGGTGTGTGTTATTCCCAGATGATGTGAAGGATAATTTTAGAAAGGCGGGAAAAGCCCCTGCCAGGACATCCACACCTGCCGCAAAGTGCTGGAAGAGATGCGGGGACAGTTTCTTGGACACATCTGTCATCCAGGTGTGTTACGATACGTAGTTGTAATGGAGTTGGTGTGCTGCACACAGGGACTGAAGGTCATGTGTTTGTATTTCAGAAGCTGCAATCAGAGAAGAAGAGCAGAAACGCACATAAAGTGGCTCTGAAGTCTGTGACTGGTAACAAAACAGATTGATCAATCTATAAAGTGTAAAATTAATAATCATTCAGAGATTTAGAAGTGCAACAAAATCATCAATTAGATATTCTGTTCCATATATTTCCATATATTCATTATTATGAAGTATTATTTCAATTTAATATAGCTGTTTTCTATTTGAATATCATTTAAATGTAAATTTAAATGTAATTTATTCCTGTGATCAAAGTCTTCAGTGTCACATGATCCTTCAGAAATCATTCTAATATGATGATTTTCTGCTCAAGAAACATTTATGATTATTATTAATGTAAAAACAGTTGTTTTGCGTAATATTTTTGTGGAAACCAATTTTTTCAGGATTCTTTGATGAATAGAAAGTTCAAAACAACAGCATCTATTTGAAATATTACATTATAAATGTCTTTTCTGACACTTTTGATCAGTTTAATGCATCCTTTCTGAATAAATGTATTGATTTAAGGGAAAAGAGATGCTGGCACAGATGATCTGGTGCACATTGCCTGGAGCTCCAGTGAAGATGAAGAAGCAGACAATGATAGTCATCCTCCTCCTTCTCGACTGACTGTCACACAGGCACCGCATCGGCCCAGAGCACACACACAACATCCTGTTGACTGTTACAGGAGTCTGCGGATGTTCAGCTCTGGTGTAGGTAAGAACAGAGTTGTGTTTTGTGTTATGAAGATGAATATTTCAGGAGTTTAATCTGACCTATGTCTCAATCAGCTATTGGGCCATCCTGTATGCATATTTTTGATCATGTATGCATATTTTTGCTTTGCACAATTTAAAATGTAGTTGTGAATTCTGTTGGTCAACTAGGTTAAATTAACTGACTGGCTAACACAGATAAATTGCCATCGTTTTCTAGGTTTTTTGTGGAACTTATGGCTTTCTTGGATTTCTCTGTATAATTTCCAGCTATTTTACAATTTAAAATGATAAATCTAAATAAACAATTATAAATTATTTAAAAAAAAAAAAGTAAAAATGTGAACTGCTGTCCTCACAGTGAAAGCAAAAAAATCCTTACACTTTGAAATACATATCTTAAATTATAAAATATCAGAAGAAATATGCAGTTGCTGTACATGGCAGAATTTTTGATTTCATATATTCTATATGAAAAGAATATATAGTTAAAGAATATAAAAGTTCATATTACTCAACAAGTGTTGTGTGATTATTACTTTACAACAGTGTTGGGTAAGTTACAAATAAACAATATACAATTGCCTAAATTATTTTTGAACTGACCAAAGTATTTAAAGCGAGAATGTTAAATTAAAAAAATACATTTAAACATAAAATCCACTATTTTTTATAGAATCGTTCTATAGTCTATAAAATATTCAATGCAATTAAATCAGAAGTAACTCTAATTAAATTACAGAAAAATCCCTTTACTTTTCAAGGGAAAATTCGATTACTTAGTAATTAAAGGGTTAGTTCACCCAAAAATGAAAATAATGTCATTAATTACTCACCCTCATGCCGTTCTACACCCGTAAGACCTTCGTTCATCTTCAGAACACAAATTAAGATATTTTTGATAAAATCCGATGGCTCAGTGAGGCCTCCATTAAGAGCAATGCCATTGTAAATCTCAAGATCCATAAAGGTACTAAAAACATATTTGAATCAGTTTATGTGCATTTTTGGCATTTTTGTGTGCCAAAAAACAAACAAAATAATGACTTTTCAACAATATAGTGATGGGAGATTTCAAAACACTGCTTCAGAGCTTTATGAATTGAATAAGCATCACTGAGCCATCGGATTTAATAAAAAAATATCTTAATGTGTGTTCTGAAGGTGAACGAAGGTCTTACAGGTGTTGAATAACATGAGGGTGAGTAATTAATGACATTATTTTCATTTTTGGGTGAACTAACCCTTTAATTACTAAGTAATCTAATTTTCCCTTGAAAAGTAAAGTAACACTGCCTGACAAGTGCTATCAGGAATGTGAAAGGATGTAAAAATCCAATCAAATCCTTCTGCTCTGGCTGCAGTTCTAGAAGTTCATAACTAGTTTAATATGCACTGCCTTATGTAATCCAGATAACACATGATATTATCTGCTGCACTGCCCTCAGAGACAGATGACCTGCCCTCTATTGATTCAGACAGCGAGTTAGAGGAGGACAAATCAGCTTCAAAAGAGCACAGTGACTGTATAAATCCTGTTCTGGTAAGTATATTTTATAGTTTTACATTGCCATAATAATTTTACATGTATTAAAGTAATTTCATGTTAACCTTAAAAAAAAAATATATATATTTTAGAATAGCGGAAAAAAAAGGAAAAATGATTAAAAGACAGATTTAAATAGAAAACTTTGGATCAGGTGAGATATATACTAGACTGGACGCTAGGGGGCGCTATGATTCCTCAGACAAGACGTTTTGAGCCTTCACCAGGGTTCTCAATGTCCCTGCTCCTTTTAGGATTGACCTCTGGCCCATATATATATATTTGCAACCTTTTTTGGTATTGGTGTATTAATATTTGACATTTTGTAGAGTACATGTGTCGCTCAAGTCATCTGAATATAAGATCAAATGTGGCTCAACGTCATATTATTTTCCAAAATCACCTGACACATGAAATTAAGTAGTAAGACATTGGTGTAAAATGTAATTAATGCTTGTCTAACACAAATCTGTTGTTTTACCATTGCACACAATGCATTAGTAATTGCCACTGTGCATATTATAACGCCATATTATGTGTAATACATATTATCTGACAGTATCTCAGAATGTTTATGTTTTGAAGAATGTTACAGATGTTTTGTGCATATACAAAGAAAGTCAGTAGGGTCCAAAACATCATGCATTTGACTTTCATTGTATTTGGACAAAGCAGTTGCAACATCATTCAAAATATCGTCTTTTGTGTTCAAGTTATACCGTTTTGGATTGAAATAAGGGTGAGCGAATCATGATAGAACTTTCATTTTGGAATGAATCATTTAAAATAAATCTTGATTTGATGTTTTATTCCAGGAATGTTATTCCCAACATCTGTGTCATCAGCAATGACATCATGAAGTAGTCTAGTTGTCTTATGCTAGTGATCTTTGACCATAATTATCATAATTCAGCATGATACATTGTATTGTCATAATGGTACAATTCAGGGTTACTGGCATGAACTGCAGTTCCCTTCAGACTGTGCTGGATAGATAGTTCCTTCTTTCTAGTCAGATATGATTGTAAAGCGCTTGGGTGAACAGTAGTACATAGTAAAGTGATATATAAAAACCTCATTCATTCATTCATTCATTCATTCATTCTTTTATTCTTCTGCATTCTTAAAAAGATGTTATGCAGCACTGCATAAACACAGCTGTGAATTGACTAATTAATAGTTGTAATAGTTGGAAGGCGTCGCATCACACATTGCTTAAACATTCAAAAGTTTCATGGTAGTTTAAATAATAATTCGATAACACTGTCAAAGATACAGAAACAGATTTTTAGAGTTTCTTTGTCATCGGAAATGTTTGGGTCATCTGATTAAAAAACAAAACAAAACAAAAAAACTTAAAGACAATTCTTAAAGATTAGAAATGTTACATTGAACCTTTTAGCCTTTATTTAGGTCAAGGATTCTTTACAGTCTTGATCAGTGGTTCTCATTTAGTTTTGCCTCACCCTAAATTGGCATACTGTACAAATGTAAACAGAAACACACACGCGCATATATATATATATATATATATGTAGTCAAACCAAAAAGTATATTTTTACTAGTGGGTGCAGGACACTATAGTTCATTTATGTACGTGAGGATAGCTAAATCAAGTAAACTGTGACATATTATACCCAAAAATTCTTCATGCATTGGACTACCAGTAAAATTGATAAAAATTTGGGACCAAAAATTATTCAGACACATTGACCTGACCATGTTATCTGACATAATTAAGATAATTTTTTTCTGACACAGTTTAACTCTGAGATCTTGTCATATTTTATTAACATTTTTTAATCTATAGTGAATAAACTGTATAAATGAATGAAATGTTCAAGGTGTATATATAAATTTTGGTTTGACTGTGTGTGTGTGTGTGTGTGTATATATATATATAAGAAATAAATATAAGAAATAAATAACATTTAGAAATTAATACTTAAAGTCTTATAAGTGTCTTTATTAAAATTAAATAATAATATTAAAAATATTAAAATATTAATTTTAACTAATTAAAAAATTGAAACAGATATTCCTTTAAATGTTTTCATTATTTATATACTTATTCATTTTAATGTATTACTATACATATATTTAATATTATATTGGGTTTTATAAATATTATTAATAGAACCTCAATGTTTTACTCAATGCAAAAGAAAACAGAAAATCCCTTAAAGTAAAACATTGAGATGTAATTGAGAATGAAAAATAAAATTCATAAAATCAATATAAGAATTTATTTATTTAAAAATAAATAAAAATGAATCATTAAAATATTAATATTGTTTTTTAAATAATTAAAACATTAATAATTAAATAATTAAGCTTACTCTCAGTAAAACACATTGTAGTTGGTGCAAATCATGTTTATCTTTGTGAGTGAACCCATATTTAATGTAGTTTTTGGATCATATATTTTGTTCGTGGTATATAGGATGAGGGCATGTCACTGAATCTGTCCATGCTGGCATCTGTCAAGCATTACCAAATGACAGATGAATTTGTGCCACAATACCATAGAGTTTAATTGAATGTCTTTGACGTCAACAACAGAAGATATGGGAATAATTATATGCATTTAACATTCACATTTAGTTTTTTGCCTGATGATCAGAGAAGACCAGGGTTGAGAACCACTAATGTAAAACATATTTTTTTAATTTTCCCAAGGTGTCGCTAAGGGTTTGAATGAAGGATGCTGAAACATCTTTATCTGAAACGTCTATCAGCTTTGACTTATCCAAATCACAACTATGTTTAGCACTTACTCCCATGCCTCCTTTTAAAATTGTCCTTTAAATCAGCACTGCTTCCTGGATTCAAGATTGAAACCATTTGTTTAACAAAAACAAAAACGATTGTGTACTTGCCCGGCTTTCGCAGGAAAAACATTTTGGGTCCATTGACAGGAAGAGTGGAAAAACAGACATGCGTCTAGACAAAATGAGTTCATTGCATGTTAATTTCTCAATTAATTACACCCATGTTTTTACCCATAACCAATTTCCTTATTTCTTCCTGCAATTGCAAACTGAACTCTGGCGTCCTTGGCGATGACACACTTTATTGTGATTTGGCATCCCTCTCCGTTCGGTTCCGTGATTGTCCTGTTCCCGCTGGTTTGGGAACTGCCCCTAATATGACGCGTCTGGATTGATGGATTTGATAGAGCGAAAAGTTTGTGTACTCCTCCATTCATTTTGAGCCAGTGCAGGGTGAACACATTTTTGAGCCCAGGCCAGGAACATAGTGTACTGCGTAGAGAGAGAAAGACAGAGAGCGCGTGTAGTGCACCGTTCGCTGGCAGGCTGCCCTGCAGGGTCATGTTGATTCAAATAAAAGAGTGTGTAGGCTGTTTGGCGGGCTGGAATGCCGTTCGTGTCTCCACATGATAAGGAGGCAGGCGATTTTTTTTTTCCACGAGAAAACCAGTTTGTGACAATGCAGCCACACAAACACTCACACACACACACACACACACACACACACACACACACACACACACACACATAACCCCCTCCCATTCCCTTACGTCGGTCTTTTACGACCTGTCATAAGGTAAATGACTCATGTATCACATATCATCGGGTCCCATGAAGGCCCGGGTCATATCTTCAGGTCTATCTTTGGAATGTGTCTTTCTTTGTCTATTGTTTGTATAAGGGTGTGTGTGTTTTATCAGTGCTAGATGTCCCTCATCACATCTCAAATTGCATTGTTGATTTTTCCATAATGCATTTGGAATCAATTCTTTAATTTTCACAAAGGGCTGTAGAATTTGCATGTAACAGCACAGGGTCAGTTTACATCTGGTTTACACCTGCGTTATCTCTGATCTGATTGAGAAAAGACCAGGTGTAAATGCTTTTTGAGACGGATTTAAACCGATCACTTCAGGAGGTGGTGTGTGACTCATTCCGAAGTAAACTGGACAATTGTAAATGCATCTGGTTGTTGAAACAACATTTGTAAATTGTACTCCTCCAAAAATGAAACAAAATATATGTGTGAGAGTATGTTATAGGCTATATGTTATGGAAGCTTGTTTCTGCCACTAAATAAAAAAATAAAAAAGGTAATTGTGACTTTTTGTCTCACAATTCTGACTTTTTTCCCCTCAGAATTGTGAGATTTAAGCTCATAATTGCGAGTTATAAAGTGAGAATTGCGTGATACAAACTCGCAATTGCGAGAAAAAAATCTGAATTGTGACTTTATACTTTTTGCGCAATTCTGACTTTTCTCGTAATTGCGAGTTTGCATCACGCAATTCTGACTTAATATATAAACTCACAATTGCATCTTATAAAGTCAGAATTGTGTGATTCAAACTCTTTTTTCCGTCACAATTGGACATTGTAACTCGCAATTCTCACTTTATATCACAATTCTGACTTCATAACTTCCAATTCTGACTTTATATCACACAATTCTGACTTTATAACTTGCAATTCTCACTTTATATCACAATTCTGACTTTATATCACACATTTCTGACTTTATTACTCGCAATTCTCACTTTATAACACGATATTCTGACTTTATAACTCGTAATTCCCACTTTATATCACAATTCTGACTTTATATCACACAATTCTCACTTTATAACTTGCAGTTCCCACTTTATATCACAATTCTGACTTTATAACTTCCAATTCTGACTTTATATCACACAGTTCTGACTTTATAACACACAATACGCATCGCAGCAGATGAGTAGCTGAGTATCTTTTCAGCAAGCCGACACGAAAAACTGCCGCAAATGAAACTCAAAGTAAGTCGCAGACGCTCAAAACACAATAATTTTCTTTAAAAGTAGTAAGAATGAATAAAATGCAGCTAGTATCTGTTGGTTTTGTTGACATGAGCTCTGTTAAATTTGGATATAGCACAAGAATTGAAGATTGGATTTATATTCGTTTTACGGAGACACATTTATGTAGCCAAGTGTAAATGGAACCATTTTAACAAATCCGATTGCTATCCGATCAGTAAAAACGCATGAAGTGACCAGGTGTAAACAGGCTCACAGATGTCCCAGTGTTCAGTCCATAACAGTCCTTTTGTATATATTCTAGTCTCTAGTTCATCTTTGAATGCAAGTCTGACATTTTACTTTTTAAGCCTGTTTTGTCTCTGATTTTATTATTTATTTGAAGAAACCCTTAACCCCAAGTATGAGCAATAATAACAGTGATTCTTTCCTTAAACACCAATACTCACAAAGCCAGTGATTTTAGATTTAGTAACTAAAAGGCAAGTGTCGTACGTGGGAAGAATGGGTAGGAGTTGCGTGTGGATTCAGAGTTCAGTGGCAGTACTTAAGAAGAGTGATTTGAAACCTTTTCCAGAGGGTAGAGGTTGAAATTAATGCAGTGCTGGATAGGCAGACGCTCAGATAGTGTTTTCAAGGCCCCTTGGGAATTACGATATGTGCAGCAGGATAGATTTAATGGGAGGTCACCAAGTTCTTGTTTTTTTAGCATCCAACCTTTGCCCTTCTCACTTATTTTCTTCTCTGGCATCCATGTGATCCATCCATTTGAATGATGATTGTGTTGTACAAAGTACTGGTTCATAGATATTAAGGTTTTGGCTTTGTTTTGGTGGCCCTCAGCCATCTGTAATGACTTTTTAAAAGGTTTTGTTCATTTTTAGGCTCAGCTTGAAACTGTGTTTGCATATCCCAGTATGGCATGTTTTTGTGAGTAAGTTTAAAACACAGGCTGCCATATTCTTGTAACACCTGTTTAGTCCGTAACTTCGCTTTGACACCATGGCGGCAGCCTGTCAGGAGGCATCATTCAGGTCCCATAATTTGTGTAATTGTGAACCAAGAGTTTTGCAAGAGCTTTGTGTGTGTTTATCTTGAGAACAGAGTACCTGTTAGATTAATTGTTACATTTATTGACCTCCAGACAGCTGGACTGTGAAGACTGAACGCTAAGTTATGTAAATTGCTATGTTTCCATTCACCTGCTTTTATGTGCATTTTGGGATATTGCATAAGAAAAATGCTGGATGGAAACACCAAGATGCGCATAATTCTAAAAATATGCATAAAAATTGCATGTGCTCAATTGAGGCGGATACATTTTTCTATCCAATAAGAAGACATGCGCATGTGCTAACTAAGATGGTAACACATTTTACCAAATAAATCCCTCGATATGCATCAAAAGACTCAGGTGACTTTGCCTCAACAGGGGATGTGATTGGATAACTGAACTAACCAGCCGACCAGTTTCATTGCATATCATCTCAAATGTTGGTTTGATCATTCTGAAATGCCTGAGCCAAAGTCTGTCATCACAATTATTTGGTTTAATTTCCTCCCAGAAGTGTCTCACATGATTGCGTTCCCAAACACCAGGCATCTGAACACAAGATGACAGCCTTAATTGCATTCATCTGTGCACTCTGAGGCATTTATGATGTATGTAGAATAAAAGAGCCATAATGGTTTCCCCGATTGCACCATCGTCCATTTTTATTACACCTATTTTGTGCCAATTTCCCAGCAAGTGAGGATTTTGTTCTCTTGAACACATGGGATGGAAACACTGCTTTATTCGCTAATGTTTTATGTAATATTCCAGTTAATACTCCATTCATAAGTTAAATTTACAACTTTGGATGGAAACATTGGACTTTATCCAATATTAAAGGATTAGTTCACTTCAGAATTAAAATTTCCTGATAATTTACTCACCCCCATGTCATCCAAGATGTTTATGTCTTTCTTTCTTCAGTCGAAAAGAAATGAAGGTTTTTGAGGAAAACATTCCAGGATTTTTCTCTATAGTGGACTTCACTGGAGTTCAACGGGTTGAAGGTTCAAATGTCAGTTTCAGTGCAGCTTCAAAGAGCTCTACATGATCCCAGATGAGGAATAAGGGTCTTATCTAGCGAAACAATCGATCATTTTCTAAGAAAAATTAAAATTTAAATACTTTTTAACCACAAATGCTCATCTTGCACTGCTCTGCGATGCGCCACGCGTTATGTAATCACGTTGGAAAGGTCACGTGTGATGTAGGGCGAAAAAAAAAAAAAAAATCTAATTTTTTCCTCCAACTTCAAAATCATCCGACATTTGTTGTTTTACCTTTTTTTTTTTTTGTTGTAAAAGCCGCTTGACTTAAACTTTAGTATTTATTTATTTTATTTTTTACATGCTTTTGTTATTTTAACAGTAACTGCTGTGGATCTGTCAAATGACTAAAACTGTTCTTTCCTTTTTAGTCACCAGCTGAGATTTCAGACTACTCATCTTACGATGATAATGATGAAGATACAGAGGAAAGCCGAGCAGAATCTTCCCTCCTGGACGCAGCCGAAACCAGCAAGCAGTCGGTCAGCGAGTGGGTTCGATCCGCTCAGGCGATTCTTCAGACACCTCAGAAACAAACCACCAAGAGTGTCAAAACCCCAGAGGACTCGAGTAAGAAAAGGAGGAGATTTGAAAGGTATGATCTATGGCTCTTGGATCTTAATCTACATTTCAGTGCAACCCTGTGCAAGATGAACTTAAATTATGAGTTCATCGACTGGCTTTATGATTAGGATTTATCTTTTTAACTGACAGTAATCCTTCACACTGCTATTCATTCTTACTGGGATTTTTTTTCCCAAATGTTTGACGTCAAGCTCACAACCCGATATTTCATATCAGTGTAAACACACTGAATACAAAAGAGTTCAAAGTCTAGCACAAGCAGTTTAATAATACATCCACACCCTTACCGTAAAAACCTGGTCAGTTTGGTTTTTGATTGGCTATCGAGGAGCGGTTTCTTTGCACATGTGTATCACCTTATTTAATCTACCAGAATACTTCCTCCTATGCGCATAAGACAAAGATTCACATGGCCTTTTTTCTTATATTACTCAGCAGTCACTTTCTAGTGGCTATCAAAGATTGAGTACTGCTGATGACATTTTTACCATAAATGAGTACTTTGTCAGATTTTGTGAATGGGAGAGGAAGGACAAGTGTCCCCTCATGGGGGAGCTGTGTCTCTTTTTGGCTCTTGTTAGTCCATAAATTCTTCTGCTGACCCTCAGACCCTTCTGCAGGAAACCACAGGATAAGTTGCCCCCTGCCTGTGTGTCTGCTAATGTGGCTTTTTATGTTTTATTATTGTTTCATATGACTACACAAAAAGCATACATAAAAACTGCCACCCGCTTAGCATAAAAACTATAAAATTGAACACAAATATGCACATCATAAACATAAATACAGCAAATAACAGTTAAGTGCAAGCAGAATGGATCATATCCTTTGGTTAACAAATAGTAACAAATTTAAGCCAATAAAATTGTATAAAAGACAAAACCTTTGCTAAATATGGATCAGTTTTTGGTGTGGAGTGAATATAGATTTGATTGGTTTTTCTGATTAATTCTTATTTCAATGGCATTGGTTCTAATTGATTCTCTATATGACTCATGCTAAGTGATTGATTCTTTCAGATTCATTCTCTATGATTAATTCTATAGGAATTGTTCTCATTCATTCTGTATTAGGCCTATTAATTGTATTTGATTGATATCATGGGATTTTAGTCTATGGGATTGAATCTCTAACATTCATTCTTAGATTTATTCCATGCGATTGATTTTATATGAATGATTTTGTGGGATTGATTCCATGTGAGTGATTCTAGTGATTGAGTCTCTATGATTGATTCCATGGAATCGATTCTTTGTCTTTGATTCTGTGGAATTGATTCAAATTGAAATCAAATTGATTGATCAGATTGATTCTAGCTGGTTCTCTAATCGATTCAATCTGATTCATTATTTAATTCTCTTAGAGTGATTCCCATTTATGCCATTTGATTTTCTGTGATTGATTCCATGGGAATGAATTCACATTAATTATTCTGTGGGAACTGAATCCATAGGTTTGAATCTGTGAGACTGATTCAGTGGCTGCTTTCGAAAACCTAGGCAGCTGACTTGTTGCCTCGCTGCCTCGCTGCCTTATCAGGCAGTGACTTGTAAGGCAGTGTTTGTGCATGAAGGCAGCTCACCAAACTGATTTCAGATAGACTTCTGAGGCAGCATAACAGTTTAATGATCTACAGCAAAATAGCACAAGCTTTGGTGATAACTAATCAAATATTTAATTACTACAGTAGTAATTTCTCGCTAGAAATGACACCATAGGTGGAAAATGTTGGTCAAAAATGTACATTTACACACAAACTGACCAGCAAAGGCAACTTTCGGACGCCATCTTTATTTTTCTAGCTCAGCTGTCACAGAATGGAAAGCACAGGATTTTGGGATATTAAAGGCAGCAAAGGTTACATCTATGCTGCCTTCAAAAATTGATCAGATGAATGCATCTCAGGAAACAGGAAGCGAAGCTAACATTGGATTCCGACCTGCCTTGATTACTTCCTACCTTGAAATGTGTCCTTCAAAGGCATAATTTTCCAGTTTTCGGACGCAGACAGTGTTATTTGAATTAATCTATGTATTTGATTCTAAGTGATTGATTCTATATGAATGATTCTGTTGATTCCATGTGACTGATTTGGTGTGATTGAATCTATATGTTTGATTCTGTGGGATTGATTTTATGTGATTTGATTCTAAGTGATTAGTTCAAAATGAATACTTCTGTGGGGATTCATTGATTCGTATTCAAATGATTCTGTCTGACTAATTCTGTGTGACTAGATGATTGATTCTTTGGGACTGAATCCATGTGATCTCCCTCTATAGAGGAGGTCTTGCTGAAAGGCTCAACCGACTCCACAGCAGACAAAGATCAGCCATCAGCTTCTGGAGACATCAGTGCAACTCAACCACATCAGCTGGTAAGACACTTCCAGTCTGATTCATGTCTGTTTATGTGAAGACTCAATAACGTCTTGAATGTCGGCCAAGAACAGATCATTAGAGGTTAGTTCTCTGTTACTGACCACTAATGAGCATATTATTATAAATGCTTTCACAATTAATATGTAAGTGTTCTCTGTTTAAATACTGTCAATGTCAGATCTGGCCTAATTTTCGCCAGGAAAATATTTAACCACAAACCCGCATTTTTCATATTTCCATAATTGCTTGTCATGCTTGATGATATGTGTAGAATATTCCAGTGATGAGATCTCATAGTGTACAGTTGGAGGAGTAGGAGTCTGTAAAAACCTACAATTGTGATTCATGTGACAATAGGACTTAATTGTCTCTCAGCTAAAGCGACAGGAAACCACAGACACAAGCACATTGCAGACATAGTCACACACCTTACGTTTTCATTTTCCATGGTATAACGGATTTCTTTTTAAACAGCGCCCTACTAGGGGTCTTCAGCGTGTGCAGTTATGTTTGTGTGGAGGTTTAAAGAAGTTAATGTTCCAGCTGAAAGTGGAAATTTAAGAGAAAACTTATGAGGAAATTAAATGTGTGTGTTGCACAAGTTGTTTAATAGATATTAACCTAAATAAAAAAAAAAAATCGATTACAGTTGTTATTCATCTAAACTATTTTTTTTTTTTTATCAGAAATGAATAGTGGTTTAATAATGCAGTAATCTAGTATTTCCACATTAACTGATTCATTGCATGCTTGTGGATGCAATGTTAGCTGACTAAGATGAACTGAATTTAGTTCTCAAGCCATTTTTTTTTTTAGTTTTCATTCACATTTGCATGTGGAAAAGTGATTTAGGTTGACTGGACATAGTTTATGGACAGCTTTGCAACTGGCATAATTCCTTAGAAAATTCCACTGCCTGAAGAACGCATCTCCCACTCACTTCTTTCTTGTTGAAAGATTTATTATTATGTATTTTTTGTACACAACGTATTAGCTGATAAATCAGATATCAGTATGTGCATTTAACAACCTGTTCATTTCCTTTTTATATAGTCATGCATAGCTGTTTTGGCACAGTTTATCAAAAAAAAGAAAGAAACCCTAGAAAAATAGCCATTTATTTTTGTTTTGCTTGTGATTGTATGGAGTAAACATAGCCTGTTTCTCTTGCTGCTTTCAATTTTTCGCAAAAATTTCCATTACACATCGTTCAGAAGTTCTCCTCTGAAGTCTTGGCTGCGCTCGTCATGATTTCAGCTGAGTCAATTGTGTTCATGTGTCCAATCTTGGAGGCCAAGTATTCCTTAAACAGTCAGCATGGGAATATATCCCGTCAGAGAGCTGGATTTTGTTTCATTTCCTCAGAACTGACTGAAATGAAAAAGTTGAGACCAGGCCAGTGTGAGTTTTCACAGTATAACCCAAAATATCCTGCTGCTGTTATTAATTTACTGGGCCTGTATCGTATCTGTGTTGTTTTGCAAAACTTAATGACTTTGAGAAGGAAATGTTCTTTCAGGCGCTGGTCATTTTATAAAATGTAAATTTTACTTGACATGCTAATTGTTCATGCTGTATAGTACTTAACTATATTTAAAAAACATAATTATAGTTGTTAATCTAAAATTAGGGCTTAAATTGTAACATGGACAAATATACTGTCCATATACAGATGTACAGTTTCATACACACATTTCTTTGACCCAAGCTGACAGGCCAGGTGTCCTAATGCTGAGGATTCTGGGAGTTCGAGAAGAATGTGGCATGCAGGCTGCAGTGTGTGACAGGCTGCCAGAGGGGGAAATGTGTGTGGCTCTTTTCAACAAAGACACGGCCACCCAGCTACAGCCTGCGCCCGGAGACATTGTCCACATCTACCCACCATGGTGAGAGTCCTGTTCCTTAACATTTTACCATAAAATATCCAAAATAGAGTTTATTATCTCAGAAGATAGTCAATACTGTTTTTTTATTATTATTCAAATAATCTTAGGCAATTTATTGATTACTGACATAATACCCTTGATTTTGACATTTGTTTGTTATTTTTAAATTTTGCGTATGATTTTGCGTATGAAACAAACTTTATCCATAATTATCAAACTTGTGCTACGGACATATATGATGTTTTAACTTGTGTGGATTGTTGAAGAAAGGTGTACAATTTACTCTTATGATCGGACTTTTAATTTTCACTCAGCAATCCATAAAATGGGCACAAAATACACTTTCAAACCCTAGTAACCACACAGAACACTATATTTTTATTAAACACTTTGATTATGATAAATATAGTTGTATTAAACATTATATTTGGTTACACTTTATTTTAAGGTGATGTTCTTAAATAAGTGCTGAGTAATATTAATTATCTACATACTATAGAGTTAGGGTTTGATTTAGGGTTAGTTACTTGTAATTATGCATAATTTACTGTTATTACTATAGTAGGTACTTGTTGTAATGTGTAACTAAGTTTTACAGCTTTACAGTGATAACAGGAAAACAAATTCAATAATGCGAACAGTTAATTGTTCAGCTGAAGTCAGTTCAGTGTTGATTCAGTTCCATTGTAATCATCAATTATTTTTGTTCATTTACTCTATAAAGCAGTTCTGCAGAAAACTGATGTCATCATCCAGCTCTGTTCAGTTCTCATCGAATAGTATCAGTGCAGTCAAATCAAAAATATTTTTTAATATATTAAGTATTAAAGGGTCTTTGATTATGATTTCACTTTTTTAACTTTAGTTAGTTATAATGTTGCTGTTTGAGCATAAACAACATCTGCAAAGTTACGACGCTCAAAGTTCAATACAAAGGGAGATATTTTCTTTTATAGAAATCGCTTTTTAAGGACTACAAAAAACAGGTTGGTGACATCACAAACCCCAAAATTTACATAAACCCCGCCTTCGAGAACACACAACAAAGAGGGTGTGGCCATGTTGGGCTGCTTTAGAGAAGAGGAAGAGTTGTTGTAGTAGAGTGTTGCTGTCATGCCGTCATTTTACACCGGACTGCTTCACAAACGAGGGTCAATTCAACACTGGATTTGCACAAAAGATTAACATGACGACACATGATAGTAGATGAGTTGAATCAACTCCACAGCAACTACATACATTTATCCACTAACTGTTCAGAAACGTCTAAAAGTTGTAACTTCTTCCTGAGTCTCTCCATCAGTGTCGACTCCGGTTTGAACAATGTAAGGCTGAACACTGTTACTGACAATCCTCATTTTGGCTGCGTGAGATTCTCCAGCTTTGTTGTTGTTGAGCTGTTAAAGCTCCGCGTTCTTCTGGAAAGGGGGCGGGAGCAGCAGCTCATTTGCATTTAAAGGGACACACACAAAAATCGGCGTGTTTTTACTCACACCCAAATAGGTGCAAATTTGACAAGCTATAATAAATGATCTGTGGGGGATTTTGAGCTGAAACTTCACAGACACATTCTAGGGACACCAGAGACTTTTACATCTTGTAAAAGGGGCATAATAGGTCCCTCTTAATAGGTGACAGTATTCTATTAGATATTTTTCTAATGCAATCAACCTGGTTGTTTACATATTTTTTATTTTCTTAATATTTCATATAGCTAGTTTTATTTTTATAGTTTCCATTTTTTGGTTTTCATTTCTGATTAATTTTCTGGTTTGTTTTCATCATACTTTCATCACAGCTTAAGTCTAGATTACTTGTATTACGTAGCATTGATGCACATTTCCCTATATATTCTGTGATAGTTAGTGATGAATCACTGTTCAATGAATAAGCCGCAGGTTGGCAGAACAAGTTTTGCCGTGTGCAGCCGGGTGTTTTGCACAGAGTTGATAAGAGCGAGAAGCCTGTGGGGCTGAAGGTGAGAGAGACAGACGAGCCAGTCTCCATCTGTGTGGGAGGACCACAGATCCAAACTAAAGAGGCCAGGACTTGCCGGAAGCCAGGGTCCCGCCCCTTTCTCTCTCTCCCCCGTATCGCCCCCATGTAGCGTCGCTCCCACGTCATTCCTCAGCTCCAGGGAATGGCCTGCATACCTCTTCCTGGCAGCTCTGAGCTCATTTCCAGCAAGCTGGGAAAAAACATTGCTGGATCCTTTTCTTCCCTCGCCTTTTTTTTTTTTTTTGAGGAGCGTTAGGCAGCGGATCACAATAACTGTGACAGAGGCCAGAGAGCTGAATAGAAAACACATGCGGCACAGTGTGCTGCTGGCACAGTTTCTCCTCTTGTCTCATTTTCTCTTTTTTTCCTCTCCCCCTGCGGAGTGTTTGCTTTAAGGGCAGGCATAGTTGACCCTGGAAAGTCCAAGAGTTCATTTTACCCTGGAAAGTCCACCGGATTGACTCCAGTTCGGCCCCCATAGTTTGCAGCAGAGAAAATGGGCGGCAGATGATAACACTTTACGTATCGTCAAATATATTTAAAAACCTGTGGGTAGTTGATAAATGTAGACATGGAGTTTTTTTAATGTCAAAACACATGAATACAAGAACCATTTTTAAAGAGATTTTTCACTTTTTTTGTTTTTGTTTTTGTTGCTTTTTTCAGTTCATTTAAATAGCTGTGTAGTGTGACACAGGGTTGGGCAAAATTCCAAAAGTAAAAAAAATTGACTTGCTTTCAATTCATCAGTTGGAATTTTAATTGATTTGGCTACACCCCACAGGAAATTGAATTGTAGTTAAATGATTCAGAGTAATCCAAAAGGTACTAATGGCATTCATTTCCATAAAAATGTTATATAATATATATATAAAATTATTTACAAATTCCTAATGGTGACAACTTTAAAACTTTACAATTTCAAACAAGTTTTAATTTAAAATGACAATTAAGACCTGGTCACACCAAAAACAATAACTATGAAGATAACTATATTAGTGTCCATGTCAATGCACGATAATGTGCAAGCTGCAGTTTTGTCACTTTAAATGCTTAAAGTCTTAAAAGTGGGTGGATTCTGATTGTCTGTCAGTGTTTTATTCATCAGCTGAAAAAAAAAATGTTCTGAAAGTGATTTCAATGAGATTGTTCCTGTTTTGTAATCGTTAGTAGTTGTGGTGTGGACTTCCCTATACTCTTTTAATTAGAATGATGAAACTTTATTGTTATAGTTATCGTCCTTGGTGTGAACGGGACATTATTAATGTTAAATTCAAACTTTAAAAAAAGCAAAAAATTGCAATCCTCTTTGCTATCTTTAAATTCAGGAATTAAATCACTGATGAACCTTGAAAGATTTGTGCTTTCAGAATTCCCATCAATTTGATCATTGTTAGATGTTTGTGTCTTTTTCTGTCTATTATCTAAGTGGTTCTCAACTGGTTCTGCTTCAGGACTCTGATTTTACATTGGACATCAAGAGGAGACCCAAGTCAGTGCCAAAATTGTACAAAATAGTACAAAAGTAAACAAGAATGTCCTTAAAATCAAATGTCCTTTCTAACCTGTCCAAATGTAACGGGTGAATTTGCACCCAATGTTTATTTTGCTCCCCAAACTCTTCATATATAGTTAGTATCATTTAATTTTTTGCATTTACCACCATTTGAGAACTACTGTCTTATATTTGACATACGTTAAAGTCAAAAATTGGAAATCCAAAGCAATTTTGTACACCATAAAACCTGATTTGTCGTATTTTTGATGACCAATTCCTTTGCACACAAGAACACACACACACACACACACACACACACACACACACACACACACACACACACACACACACACACACACACACACACACACACACACACACACACACACACACACACACACACACACACACACACACACACACACACACACACACACACACACACACACACACACACACACACACACACACACACTCTGTTCCCAGCTCATTCATGGTTCAGTTATGAAGGAAATACCTGTCATCACTAGGTTATGATTACACCTGTGCCGCACCCTCACCTGTTTGTGTCAGCTCTGACGTCAGCACACTCTTTTATGTTTGTTTTCAAACTTCCTGCTCCCATCCACCGGAAATACATTCATGCGTATATCACGATCGCCATGTGACACTATGTGCAGTGAAATTAGCAAATCTCTTTTAAGACTTTGTTTCCTGTGCAGCTGATCTCTAAGACTTTGCTCTGTATTTTTATTAGTAAATCATTTCTTAAAAAAAAACAAAAGGATATTTCTACATTGTCTGTAAGAACTTTCGTTTTTTCTTTTTTGTCATTTATTAAAATGGTGAATTTATTTAATAATATTGAAAAATATGTTAATTATATGAAATATATAATTTAATATATGATCTTATAATTAATATTTATGTACATTTTAGAATAATAAAGCAATCAAGAATGAAAAGCATGAAAAGTATGTAGAAAAAAATGTCAACAAACAAATATCTATATACACACACACACACACATTGTTATTACTGCAGGTCTCAAATAACTTGAGGTGAATATACAGTATATATATATATATATATATATATATATATATATATATATATATATATATATATATATATATATATATATATATATATATATATATATATATATAATATATACTGTATACTGTATATTCACCTCAAGTTATTTGAGACCTGCAGTAATAACAATCTAAAACAAGATTTTTGTTACATTTTTTGGGTCACTTCATACTTGTAATACCTCCATTAGTTTTGATGACTTTATTATTCTAAAATATAGATAAATGATCAAAATAACATAAAATGATGATTATAAATTATAATGTTATTATTAGTTATTGCACACAGTAAAAATGATTTGTCATTTGTAGATTTAGTGACAAACATGAAAATCAGATTTTGTTTTTCTGCATTTTTTTTGACCTGTCACTCTTGGATTGTCAAAGACTGGAATTTTCTTTCCTATTCTTCTTAGTCTGACAGCATGTTGAAAAAAGTGCCTGTTTGCACTAGGGTGGAGAGGACCCCCACCTCTCCTGTGTAAACTTGCCTTTGCTGGCTGCCCTGGGGCTGTTGGCTGAGGTTCATTAGGTTCAGTGAGATTACTTGTCTCTGCTGGCACCTGTTCAATTTTCTCTCAGGGCAGAATGATTTAAATGCTGACGTACATGCTACGTCTCATGACATGAGCTCTGCAGGCCCCGGCTTGTAGTGGAGTGGAGGTCTCCGCTTATTGAAGACACGTTTGTTTGGAACAGATCTGTGACAAATTACCATACACTCAGCGCAAAGATTGATCAGGCTGTTTGTAACCTACTTCTGAGGCCCTGTGAATGCGACATTCTCATGCATCCGTAACAGTGCGTTTAATGTATGTGCTTACCAACTTGCAGATGTTTTTTAAAAGTATATATATAATTTGCAGGCTTTTGTCCCCATGTGCTTCATATCAATAACTAGTTGTAAACACTTTCCTGTACATGTCCCAGTGACTCATGCCTATTAGTGTAGATCTTTCAATAATAATGAAACTGATCAAAGGTCTTTGTAGAGCTGCATGATTAATCAAAATAAAACCGAAAAACGAACTCGAGTGTTATTGGCTTTTAAAGGGTTAGTTTACCCAAAATGAAAATTCTGTCATTAATTACTCACGGGTGTGGAACAACATGAGGGTAAGACCTTCGTTCATCTTTGGAACACAAATTAAGATATTTTTGATAAAATCCATGAGGCTTATATTGACAGCAAGATAATTAACCCTTTCAGATGTCCATAAAGCTATTAAAGTCCTATTTAAAACAGTTCAAGTGACTACAGTGTTTCAACCTTAAAATTATGAAGTGACAAGAATACTTTTTGTGCACCAAAAAAACAAAATAAAGACTTTAATCAACAATATCTAGTTATGGACGATTTCAAAACACTGCTTCCAAACTAATCAGTGGTTCAGAGCGTGTATCGAACTGCCAAAAACATGCAAAACCATTGAAATTTCGAAATACTTATGATGTAACGAAGCCTCGTTTACTGAAATCACGTGACTTTGGCGCTCCGAACCACTGATTCTAAACAAAAGATTCGTAAAGCTTCATGACGCAGTGTTTTGAAACTTTGGCCATGTTTAGCATGAGAATGCAACTCTTTAACAGTGTAAATAAGTCAGTATGCATGAAATGGCATTACACCCCCCCCCCCTTTAAATATGTTTTTAGTAGTTTTCTGGATATCTAATTATCTTGCTGGCTATGCAGGCCTCACTGAGCCATCTGATTTCATCAAAAATATCTTAATTTGTGTTCTGAAGATGAAGGTCTTACGGGTGTGGAACGACATGAGGGTGAGTATTAAACAACAGCATTTTTGGGTGAACTAACCCTTTAATATAACTCTTATTGTGTTCATCAGAAAGAAGAAAGTCATACCTAGGATGGCTTGAGGGTGAGTAAAGCTTGGGGTAATTTTCATTTTAAAGTGAACCAATCCTTTAAGCCTAAGTAGATCATAGAACCATTGGCACCAATGGTCTCTACAGTCGACTTCGCTTATGATGCTTTTGAGTAACACAGCCCAGGCACACTGAAACTAATTTCATTTAACCATCAGCATAAAGTCTGGCCCACTTTGCAGCTCAATTTTATCCTTCAAAAGTGCTTCAGAAGGAGCCATGTTTAGATGTCACTCTCTTTAAAGAAGAATCATAGCAAAGGATCAAATTCACCTCTTTTTTTTTTTTTGGCAAACGACATCTTGGCCTCTTACTATGGCACACCAAAGTGTGCAGCATTTTTCACAGTTGTTCTGTTAGATGCAAAGTACAAAGAACTAATGTTGACTTAAGATCAGCGTTTTGAGATTAACCATGTTTTCATACTGCCTATGAAATGGAAAAGTGCATCTTTGTTGATCAGTCAGTCACTCTTTATCACCAACAGTCGTTTTCCACCCAGGGAGGGAAGGGCTTGAGCTTTTGTGTGTACCTGAGGATATTTTGAGACTCTTTTATGTGTGTGAGAAGTGTGGAGGTGGTTTTGCTCAGTGAGACCGCTGTCAATCAATCAACGTAGACAAAATTCAACGTAATTGAGTTTTGTGAAAAATGTTTTAAAAGTGTCAAGCTGTATAAAGAATGGTCTGATGTTTTCGTACTACACGTATTTTTCTAAAAACAACACATTATATTCAGTAGACCTCCATTTTTGTCTCCCTTCAGGCAGAATCTGGTTGTGGAAGGGGAACGCTATCCCATAATTCTCAACACCCACTTCAGTCAGAAAGTCTGCGTGGAGACTAAGCAGGACAACGCTGCAGTCGCTGTGGAGAAATGCCGACCTCCGCCGTTAACCAGGTGCCTGTGGCGGTCAGGGACGAGCCAAGTGTCAACAGAGAAATCCATTCCCTGTAAACAGGTTCGTCAGCTGTTCCCTCTCATGTGATCATGGGAAGAAAACAGAAATTCCCAGAAAAGCGACCGTATAGATTTCGGATTCAGTGTGAAAGTACTGACGTGCTGTTGGAATGGAGACAGCTGCCGTTTCCTGTGTGACACTCATGAGTGCAGATGATTAATGAGTTATGTTTTTATGCATGAATATTTGCTTAAGTGTGAAAATAAAACCGAATTTTCCTGTTCGACAAGACCCTGGTGTAACATATTCATGATGTAGCACACTTTCCCTGTCATTCTGCTACTCAAAATAACCAAAGTGCAGTGTACAAAGCTTATGTTGGTTGTAAACACACCACAGGTTTAAAAATACAAAGTAGCTGTTGTCTCAAGTCAGTGGGCTCCAATGTTGTTTGATTCCCAATATTCTTTAAAATACATTTTTGAGTGGAGTATCCTCATTATCATATTGTCATTAACACATAAACTACTGTTCAAAAGGTTGAGGTCAGTAAGATGTTTTTAATGTTTTTGTAAAAAATCGTTTATGCTCACCAAGGTTGCATTTATTTGATTAAAAAATACATTTTTCAGTTTTATTATACTTTAAAACATAATTTATTCCCAGGCTTCAGTGTCACATGATCCTTCAGAAATCATTCTAATATGCTGATTTGCTGCTCAAGAAACATTTCTTTTTATTATCAATGTTGAAAACCGTTCTGCTGCTTAATATTTTTGTGGCAATTGTGATAATTTTTTTTTCCGGATTCTATATAGAAAGTTCAAAAGAACAGCTTTTATTTGAAATAGAAACATTTTGTAACATTGTAAATGTCTTTACTGTCATTTTTGATCGATTTAATGCATCCTTGCAGGATAAATGTATTAATTTCTTTAAAAAAAAAATCTTTTGAACAGTTGTGTAGATGTGCTTAAATTCCACTAGTTATTGCTGTGATGCAAGTTTGGTCTGGTCCTTCAAAGGCCATCAGCATTGAGAGCAAGACACTTGACCTCAGAGTGTTCATGCTTACAGCGATTTGCAGTGACAAAGAGACCGGAAATCTTTCATTTTCAGTGACAGTTGCTGGTTTGAGGTGACGGGGTGAAATTGTCCATTGTTCTGTTCTGTGGTGATATTATGAATACAATTTCGACTGGTGTGGTTTGAAAAAATATTAAGATAAATGTTTCCAATTTTCCATCCTCAGGTCGATGAGTTGAACAGAAGGGAAGTTCGGAAGTCTCTGCTGGACGCAGTGGAGCATTGTAGGTCGTCTGGCTCTCAGAGTGGTCCTGTTGAGGTGGTCGTTCAGAGGGTCTACTGCATACCCATCACCCAATCCCGTCACAGAGCTTCTCTCCAGCACAGATCACTGAGCAAACCACCAGAATCAGCACCACAGCAGCACATCGGCAGGTACTGGACCTCTGTGTTTCCTTTTCTCTAGTTTGAATGGCACTGTTACTTTGGGAGGAAGTCCTGCACACTGTTGAATCTTGCAGATTTTTATAAATGAAACTCTCATTTCAGTCAAAGACCTTCTAAAATACTTGAAGAAATGTGTGTTTACTAAATATGCTTATATAAAGATAGAGATTTTTTTAAAATGTTTCTCAAAGAAGTCTTTTATGCTCATTAAATCTGCATTTATTTGATCAAAATACTGTAAAATTGTTAAATATTATTAAAATTTAAAATGGCTGTTTTCTATATGAATATATTTTAAAATGTAATTTATTCCTGTGATCAAAGCTGAATTTTCAGCATCATTACTCCAGTCTTCAGTGTCACATGATCCTTCAGAAATCATTCTAATATGCTAACTTGCTGCTCAAGAAACATTTCTTATTATCAATATTGAAAACAGTTGCCCTGATTCATATTTTTGTGGAAACTGGATTTTTTGATAAATAGAAAGTGCAACAGCATTTGTTTGATTGGAAATAGAAACATTTTGTAACAATGTAAATGTCTTTACTGTCACTTTTGATCAAATCAAAACTTTTCATATAATTTTTATTTTTCACAATTAAAAAAAAAGTGCACTTCTACTTTGTTATTGTAAAAACAATAACAAAATATTGGTTTTTAAGCAAAGTTTGGAGCCGTTACCAGCACAGAGGCTTGATCTATGTAAGTAAATACAACGTGCAGTTATCAGCGACTCTCCTTCCTCAGTAACCAGCCAAACCAGTTTAACAAACCAGTTACATCTCAAAACATTTGCTTCTAATAAAATGTATTTTAATTGATTCGGAATGTGCTTGGAGACATAATAAAATGCATCAATAGATATTACTAGTTTAAATCACACAGCATGAATATCAGTAGATCTATTATGTGCTTCAATCAAAGACGTTCTGTGGTCATATTTGTATGTGTATATAGTGGTTTTACGAGATATCTCTTAAATGCAATACGTCGTCAGATTGTGTGTTTGTTCTGTGTGGACATGCACCCAGTGTTCCAGTGTGGTATAATTAGGCTATTGTCTGTTCTAAACTCCACTGCTGAAGCTCCAAGAGGTCAATCTCCTCATGGAGTGATAAATGGTGAGAGAGAGCAACTTTGCTCCATATTCTGTCAATGACTAACCAAACAACCCCTCCCAGTACACAAAGTACTCTCTCTCTCTCTCTCTCTCTCTCTCTCTCTCTCTCTCTCTCTCTCTCTGTATCACACAGTTCTTTGTGCCATATGGTAAAACTCTAAATACATCTCTAATTAAGCCCAGCAATGTCAGTGATCCATAGCCACGCACTCCTCAGGAAAAAAAGGACAGAAAGTTAAAATGTGCCTTGCAAGAATTTTTATTTTATTTTATATGGCGTAAACCAAACTACACCTGAAGGAAAAACATGTTCGCTGATGCAAATCTCATTGCCATGCCAGGATTGCAACCCCTTTTTTATAGTACGTTGCTGTGAAGTTGCTAAAACTGCATGATTAATCATTAAATCAATCTCAAATCAAACACGCTCAATCTTATTCCTAAATGACAATGATTCTGCTGTGTCTATTAAACCTTTACAAGTGCGATCACACTGGAACATTTAAATCTGCATTCGCTGACCCAGAGAGAGCAGTTGTCATGTATAGGTATGAAACAGCTTCACATGAACATCACAGTATGGTCACAGAAGATCACAGAAGTACTGTGATAAAAGTTTATAGTTCGAATATAAACGCTGATGTCTACAGAAGTGATCAAAATAAAGCAAATCACCTTTTGAAAGTATCTTGATGCTTCAAATAAAGATTGTATCAATTACATCATTACACCAGTAGGTGGTGACAAATGACTGTTAAAAAGTATATTTATCATTGAATCATTTATTCAGGAGATTCGTTCAAAAACACTGGCTATGCCTGAAATCGCCCCCTATACCCTTAAATAGTAGGGCTGAGACAATATATCAGTGCATTGCGAATCGAGAAATGATTCTGGATTGATTCTGAGATTTACTGAATGCATTGCGATTCTCTCGAATCGATTCTGAGCAGCAGATGGCACCGCATGCTTTAGAAACAGCCATACTCTGCTTGCTTCCAGTTCCTTACACACACTACTTGAACCTTCTATAAAATAATCATTCATAAAGTTCAAAAAGGTTAAATGCAACTACATTCTCAAACGCACAAACGCTCTTCAGCACTCTTCTTCATGAGCATTTGAGCATGTGGTTAAAAACTAGCCTGGAGCGCCATCTCTGTTAAAAACTAAGCTCAGAATCGATTCAGGAGAGAATCACGATGCATTTGGAAAGTCTCAGAATCGATCTATGAATCGCAATGCATCCATTTATTGTCCCAGCCCTATTAAATAGAGTACTATTTGAGGGGACAGCCATTTGTAGTTGTGTCCGAAACAATAGTGGACATTATCGAGTGCGCTCATTCAATCCCACAATGCACCACAATAATGAGTGTACAACCGATGTATGCTCAATGGCTAGAAAATACCCATAATGCACTGTGAGGATCGCTCCGAATGAATTCTCGTGTCTCAAGAGAAGATGGCGCCCACAGCTGAATCATCTATCCATCAATTTTCTAAACCGCTGGTCCAATGTGGCTTTTTAGTTGATTATTAAATTGTTTATTTAAGGTTTATGCATGCTAGTTTCCATAAGAGTTCAAGATAAATCTTTTTATTACTACTGGAGCTGCAAGTTTGCTAAGTTTCAAATGAATATTTACGGAAAGCACAAGCTATGCAAAAGCGACAGCACTTCTGATGCATTCAGTGTCCGAATTCAAACCATTCATTCAGATCGATTTTTAAAAAAAAATAAAAAAATGATAATTCAAATTATGTTTAAAAACAATGTTTAATTAAACATTTTTTAAATAGGCTGCAGCAATTGATATTTTGTCAGGGCCTCGCCTCTAGTAAATGACATTATTTAGTTTAGTTGTCTATTCAGAATCGTGCGAAAATCTCCATTGTGATTTTCAGTTTATCCAGAATTGTGCAGCTTTAGCAGTTGCTAAGGTACCTGAGTGATTTTAGCACATTGCTGTGCAGTTGCTACAGTTATGAGAATTTTTATTTTTTGCATGTTGCTATGCAGTTATAGTGAGTTTTTTATAGCATGTTGTCATAGTTTTTTTTTTTTTTTTTGCACATTGCTATGTAGTTGCTACAGTTATGAGAATTTTTATTTTTTGCATGTTGCTATGCAGTTGCTAAGTTGTTGGGAGTGGCTTTTTTTGCAAGTTGCTACTATGTTTCAAGTGGTTTTTAGTAGGTTCTTATGCAGATGCATAAGTAAGTCATATGATTGTTTGTAACTGAATTCATTTATTTAAAAGTAAATGCTGCGTCACGATGACAAAGAAGGAAAATGAAAGTGTTTGTGAGAGTGAGTTGAGAACATTCATTTTTTTCTGCAACTCACAGTGATGCAGGCATCTGTTGACCAGTGAGAATAACCGGCAGGTTTTGGAAATTTGATTCGCTATATCAATGCTTCATTGATTTCAAAGTGACACGGCTCTTTCAATGCCCCTTAAAAGGCTCACATCTGAGCTTTTTGTCTGTGTAGGTACCCTTAAAGTCAGAACCCAAATCTGTTCTTGTCTTTTACTGAATTTCAAAGCATCGGTGTGTGTGCAGGTTTTAATTATAGATGTGCTTCCTGAATCCAGCAAGACTGAAGTCATTTCCACAGGTTAAGCATCCACGTTCTCCTCCCTCATGCTCCCTCTGATCTCTGCCCCGCTCTGAGACACATTGTTTTGTTGTCAAAAATGCACGTGGTGCTGTGTTGATGAAGGGTGATTGGAAAAAAGAGTCATCTGACTGTCGGTAACCGGATCCCCGTCAGACGCTGCAGCATGCCATAAACACTGGAACACAGGAAGACGAGACACTGTGGTATGGAGTGTGTGTTGACCGGGGATAATGTGGTGGGGAAACCCTGACTGGACCAAACCTGGTATGAGTGAGGGTGCTGACAAATATGGAGCTTGCACATACACGCATGCACAATGCACAGAATTTTTAGCAGACCCCAGCACATGACCGTCTGCCATTCGCAATCTCACATGCTCATAAATTCTCTTCCTTCGGACAGGCCTCATGATCTCAGAGAATGAAAGGGGGATGTTTACATTCCTTTTTAAGATGGTTAGACCAAATTTGTAAGATTTGTTTTGATTTTATGTGCAAATGTCTCATATGCATAATCATTATAAATATAATAAATAAAAATTAAACTGTAAACAGAAAAAAACATACCTTTATTGTTGTTGTTGTTAAATAATAATAAATAAATATAAAATAAATAATAATAATAATTTCTATAAATATTCTTAATATTTATATTAATATATCACTAATTTTTGCCATGTTATTTATTATTATGAATTATTTATAATAATAATAATAATATTTTTCCATTTTTTGAAGAAAATACTGCTTGATTGTTTTTCTTAAATTGTTTTATGGTAATAATAGTATCATTTGTCATTATTATGTATTAATTAAATATAATAATAATAGAGGTAAATGTTTTTTCTGTTTGTAGTCTAATCATGCATATTTATTGTAGTGACAAAAAGCATTAGAATAATTATTATGTTGTTAAATTTTGCAATCTGAATGGTTGCAAGATTGGCATCATCTCTGTTTTGGGTTCTGTCTTACTTTTAAGCTTAAAATGTACTCCAGAATGAATAGCTGTTTCATAAACGGATGAGTAATTTATGTAAACAATACATAAAGTTACTTTCAACGCTGTTGTGAATATACAATGTTATACATGACACTCTTTAAGCATCAGTTCCCATTACTGCTCCCTCATGTATTGATTTGACTTTGACACAGTTTTCAGATGAAGTGAAATAACTTTTGTGTGTTTTTTGTTTTCAGATGAAACTAAATTGTCTTACTCTGCTTGTTTGGTTTGCCCCGTATGAGTCAGATTGAATCGGCTGACTGTGTTTAGTTCAACTTCTGCACTCTCACTATTTTTAATCTAAATGATTTAGTTATTGCTAAGCAAACCATTACTATTTCTAGTGATCTTTACTTGGATTTGAGCAATATCATTGAGACACAGGGGTGATTCTCTTTTGACTTGGACCTGTCAATAACCGCCCACAACACCCAGCATTGTGGTGGCAAATTGTGCATTGGCAGGTATATAGCATGTGAAAATTTCCTTTTAGATTGTTTGAAGAAAATACTGCTTGTTTGTCAATTTGCTTTACCAAAAAAATTGTTTTATGTTTTTACTGGTACTGATTTTACTGGCTTTTCTGCTCTGATATCTTAGTGTTCAGTCTTTCTCCAATTTGGAAAGTTAAACTGTGACCTTTAATATACTCATATTTATTTGTTTTCCTGGTTACACAACTCTTAAAAGTATTATTTATATACTACTATAGTATTTATTAAAGGGGTCCTTGATTATGATTTCACTTTTTTAACTTTTAGTTAGTGTGTAATAAAAATAATATTATAAAAATATAAGTTTGAGCATAAACAACATCTGCAAAGTTACAATGCTCAAAGTTCAATGCAAAGTGAGATACTACAACAAATGGCTGGTAGGGACTACAACAGGCTTCTTCCCAGGTTGGTGACATCACAAACCCCAAAATTTACGTAAACCTCGCCCCCGAGAACACACAACAAAATGGGCGAGGCCATGTTGGGCTGCTTTAGAGAAGGGGAAGAGTTGTTGTAGTAGAGTGTTGTTACCATGCCGTCATTTTACGCCGGACTGCTTCACAAACGAGGGTCAATTCAACGCTGGATTTGCACAAAAGATGAACATGACGGCACATGATAGTAGATGAGTTGAATCAACTCCACAGCAACTACACAAATTTATCCACTAACCATTCAGAAACGTCTAAAAGTTGTAACTTCTTCCTGAGTCTCTCCATCAGTGTCGACTCCGGTTTGAACAATGTAAGGCTGAACACAGTTACTGACAATCCTCATTTTGGCTGCATGAGATTCTCCAGCTTTGTTGTTGTTGAGCTGTTAAAGCTCCGCCCTCTTCTGATTTGCATTTTAAGGGACACTCACAAAAACGCTGTGTTTTTGCTCACACCCAAATAGGTGCAAATTTGACAAGCTATAATAAATGATATGTGGGGGATTTTGAGCTGAAACTTCACAGACACATTCTGGCGACACTAGAGAATTATTTTACATCTTGTGAAAAGGGGCATAATAGGTCCCTTTTTTAATATTTCAAATTACAAGGCAAAATTTCTAATTAAGTTTATGTTTCCATTTAATATTTAATATTTTATTTTATTTCTTTATTTCAATTAACAATAACTATTTTTGGTTTTAGTTAACAATAGGAACACAAAGGCAAAATGGACATATTGTTCCTCATTTTCAAGCTGTCTTGGCTCTGTTTATAATTTCACTACAAACATACTTGAAATCAGATTATAAGCATATGCTTGAAATCCATTTTCCCTGTTTATACCCACCAACATGCAGCGTAGTTGTTGACAATATCTATTTTTTCATGTGTGTGGTGTGCTTCAACAAGGCCACCCATCTCATTACAACTGTGAGTTTGCAGTTATGTTCTCTCTCTCTCTTTCTCTCCTTGAGTTTTTGTGGCCAGTTTCCAGACAATAATTAGCGTTTAACTTTTGGTCCAAGAAGATATGTTATTCCAGTAAAAACTCAGAGCAGTATAAACAGGCTGAAGAAGTTCTCTGTGCTCAGACAGGAGGGGTTGGATGTTTTCAAGAAGAAGTAGAACACAATGTGCTTTACGTGTCAGATTACAGCCCTGTTTATCAAAAGCTCTGCTCTCATTGGCCGGCGCCATGGCTGAAGGAATCCCGCCCTCTGTGCCTTAACCAATCAGCTGCCAGAGAAGTTTTTGTGCATGTGTAAAGGAAATGGAGGGGTAGTGGGGTACCTACATCGACTAGGCTTGTGTGTGAGTTTGTGTGTGTGTTTGTGCGCCGCTTGTGTGAGTGTTTGGACAAGCTCAATGGATCACAGTTCCTGGAAGCGCCTCCAAGTTGCTGCGAATTCCTGCGAATGCTCACAATAACAGATTCCTGAAAGTGGCTAGTGACTGTGGCTGACCAATGATAGAGACCCAGTGGGGGACATAAGCCCTTGTCCTGCTCCCTTAGAGGAAGCGCATGAAACAGACCAAAATGGAATAAAGAAGGGGGTTGTTTATGTCAACCTGGCCATACCACAAAGTGCTACTGCCCAGTCACCCCTCCTGTTCTCCGGTTTCGTAGATACACGGGTCTAAACAAGCCTCAGTGTTCACAGCCGCTCTCACTTAACCCCGTGTTCTTTAACAGCGCTACAACAGGGTAACAACAGTTCAGGATGATCAGTCATGGTTCATCAAAGGTCGTCTTATATCACACCTTAAATGATCTGTCTCTTTTACTTATTCAGATTATTTGCATTATACAGACTTTTAATCCATTTTGAAAGCAGATTTGCTTTTGGACATATATTTGTGCTTATAGTAGAGACATTTTATCACGACACATCATACTTTTATCCTGACCTGGCCTGAGTTGAGCTGAAAACAATGTCTTGTAAAGATAAAGTACTTTTTAAGAGTTTTTTACATAAGTATTAAATGTTTTTGAGGAAAACATTCCAGGATTTTTCTCCATATATTGGATTTCACTGAGGTTCAATGGGTTGAAGGTCCAAATGTCAGTTTCAGTGCAGCTTCAAAGGATCCCAGATGAGGAATAAGGGTCTTATCTAAAGAAACAATGTCATATTCTAAAAAAACAAAAAAATTATATTATTTAACCACAAATGCTCATCTTGCACTAGCTCTGCGATGCGCCACGCATTCCGTAATCACGTTGGAAAGGTCACGCGTGACATAGGCGGAAGTATATAATTATTTTATTTTTTTTTTTTAGAAAACATTGTTTCGCTGGATAAGACCCTTATTCCTCGTCTGGAATCGTGTAGAGCTCTTTGAAGCTGCACTGAAATGGCAATTTGGACCTTAAACTCATTGAAACCTGTTGAAGTCCACTATATGGAGAAAAATCCTGGAATGTTTTCCTTAAAAAACTTAATTTCTTTTCAATTGAAGAAAGAAAGACATAAACATCTTGGGAGTGAGTAAATTATCAGGAAATTTTAATTCTGAAGTGAACTAATCCTTTAAATGATTGTTGTGAAAGTGAACCAGTCCGAGAAGAAATTCGAACCCAACTGAATGCAAACAAAAGAAGCTTGAGAGAATCTTGTTTTCTGTTTGTTCTGTGTGTGAATCAACACATAACTGAACTTCAGTGTTGCCTTTTGCAATGTTCAGTATGCAGATTGCAGAATTTCTTCAGTTAGATTTTAAATAGATGAACGATTTTCATGGTTAATTTTTTTATGTAACATTTTATATAAACTGTAGATAGATTTAAGCCCATTCACATCAAAAACAATAACTATATTAGCGTCCACACCAGCGGATAATATCATTCTGCTTATTTTAATCACACTGCAGTTTTTTTGTCTGCTGCTTTAAATGCTCAAGCTACAGCAGGATGGATTCTGATTGGCTGTCAATGTATTATCGTTTATCAGCTGGGAAAAAAATTATTTTTTCATATTGTTTCTCTGCCTTTATTGTTATAGTTGTGGTGTGGACTCTGCTATTATTTTATATTTAGAATGATTTTTAGAACTATATCTTTAAAGGTCCTACAGAAGATGTTTTGTTCAATTTTGAACAAAACATCAAATTCATTTTTGTAATATTACTTGAAACTGTCTTTACTAACTGATAAAAGACTATTTATTAGGTGCACTGAAAGGAATAATATTAATATATATCATCTGTGCACGAGGTAGGGCCTTAAAAACATCAGTGTAAACGATTGGCCCTCTGGCTTGTCATTTTCTCATTTAAAAAACTCACTAACAGTCTTTGGTTTCTCAGTCAATGAAAAGATCCTCTTTAGCACCTTTTAAGTAACAATTTAAAAAATGAGTCAGTACATCAGTACTTCTTCCAAAACGTGTTTTTGTCTTATCGCCATTTACTGTGGCAAGCCTATTGTAAGCGTTTATATTTAGACCTGATTGAATACGTCACTTGTGCATGCTCGTCATGTCCGTAAATAGAGAAAAGTTGCTCCAGCTACTTCGATGCATGTATGGTGTGGGAATGGCACAGGTTAGTTGTCACAACAAGCGAGAGAGGTTGATATGGAGCAGCTAAATCTCCAACACCTGGGGAATCACACATTTTAAACAAACATCGAACAGAGGAGAGTCTGCTGGCAAAAAGAATGAGACAGAGCTCGTAATAAAACAAGAATCAACATTAAGCGATGTAGATATGGTAGCCTGGGTGCCAGCCCGAACCCCGCCCACAACATTTTTTGGACGGGAAGTTCGGTCTGGACTCGATCCATTTTGGAGTAATTATGCTCGGCTTCCAGAAGCCCGAGCCAATCAAATTGCCAGGGCGGGCTTTAATCGATGATGGACAGGCTATCTGCGGTTACGTAACCACTTACATCATCAAAGAGCGCTTGGGTTGAATTGGTTTTCACCAACGATGACTGCAGCTGGAGAAGTAAGATGTTTAGATTCCGCTATCACGTCTGTAATAAAAGAAATCGACAGCGCATTAATTTTAAAAGACGAACAAAGATCCGCAATCAAGGCATTTGTCGATGGGAAAGATGTGTTTGCCGTCCTTCCAACGGGATTCGGCAAAAGTTTAAGTATAAGTTCAACATACGTCACTTACTGCGTTGCTCTGATTGGTTGTAGGTCTATCCAATTGAGTGCAGAGGTTTTTTTTTACTGGTTCGGTTAAGACACGCCCCATAATTCAAGTGCAATTGAGCAGTATCAGACTCACATTCTGCCTAGAATATGAGTATGACGAAGTCAGGCTATAGATATGGTGTTTTCATTACTTAATAAGTGAGTAAGGTATTTTTTTGAACAGATACATTGCCATCTGTAGCTCTCTAACAGAGTTCATTGTAAAGTATTATCTATTGTGAAGGGTCATATTCATCCGCACAGTCACGCAGAGCCGAAACACAACCTAAACATTGTTCTTCCGCAAAATGCAGTTTTGTTTTTTAACCGCTAGAGGGCCAAAAGTTACATTGTGTACCTTTTTTAAATTATTGAAATATTAACTTAAAATCTCAGAGAATACTTCAAGTAAATATTTGAGGTCAAAGGGATTTGGCTGACAAAGCATTTGGGAATCCCTGTTCTAAACAGTCTACTAAACAATGTTTGTTGACAGTCTGCACATTAAGTTGTTTCAGCTGAATTATTTGCAGAAAATGTGGAGAAGAAAAGTAATAAAAGTAGATTGTTTGAGGAATATCAATACAGTGCTGCCTTGCAAGCAGTTTTCCAACTAAACACATCTTCGACTAAATCAGTGTGAAGAATGTACGAATCAACTGTGTTTATTTTTGTATTCCACTATAGTTATCTCTACTGTGCAATCAAATCACTGTCTCGCATGTGAAAATATATTTAAATACCAGCCTGTTTGTTTAGTCCCGTGGTTTACTGGCTCCAAAAAAAGTTGCCAGTCTCTGTGAAGTGACACAGAGACTATCTGTAGAGACTATTAATACCTGCAAAAATATCATTTTGAGTATAGAAACACCGCCATGTGACCGCTGTGAGTCAGGCCATAGATCAAGTTATTAGTTAGTGCCTGTCTGGTGCCAAAGTCAACATTTAATCTGTAGACGATATCTGTATCTATGTAAGTGTTTGTTGTTAGGATGAAGCTTCAGAGACTCTCATTTGCAGGTCTTAATTTTGTGCAGTCTATTTATGAGTACAGTTTGTCATTAAGATTTTGTCCAAATAAACTCAAATGCCTGCTGGATTTTTACCTTTTTTTTCAGTCAGAAAGGTAATCTTCAATCTTTCTCAACCACTGTCTTTCTTGCCACGTTAATTTAAATTTATCATGCTTTTTTATTGGCATAACAAAAAGACTAAACATTTGCATTGCAAAATCGCTGAGAAATTGAACATTGATGAGAAATAACAGCAGTGCATATGGAGCACGCAGATAATATCAAAAATTAAAACAAAATGGCAGTAGTGCAAAGCAAATGAGCCAGAAATAATTTACAACATGCAGTTTAATGATTGTTCTCCCTCTCTTTCTCTGTCTCAGGTTGTGTGCTCTCGTTCAGGACGGTTATGGGATGTTCGGTGAGGTTCTTCTGCAGTGTGTGTCCACAGAGTCAGAGATCCAGCAGACCTCTGAGCAGCTGGAGGGCCGTGTATGCCTCCTCCAGGCCCTGAGGGTCGTCCAGCGTCTCACACGTGACAAGTGAGTCCATGATGTAATCACATGACACTAAAAACATCCTGCTCATCTGAAAATCACCTGCTCATTTTAATTGAATGAGTATTAATTGAAGTCTGTCCAGAAAAATGCACCCAAGTTAATCTTTCTTAAAGGGATAGTTCACCCAAAAATGAAAATTATCCCACGATTTACTCGTGTATATGATTATCTTCTTTCAGACGAACACAATTGGAGATATATTTGAAAATATCCTTAGTCCTCCAAGGTTTATAATGCTTGTGAATGGTAATCCATATTCTGAAGATAAAAAAAAATGCATCCATGATCCGTCAATTAAAAAAAAAAAAAAGAATGCATACAAATCCAGGGGGTTAATAAAGGCCTTCTGAAATGAATCGATGCATTTGTGTAAGGCAAGTATCCTTATTTAAAAATTTATAAAATAAAATAATGAGCTTCCGGCACGACAGCCATACGCATTTGACGTACGTCCAAAAAGCGTTAACTTCTGTGACATAGTACACAACGCATAGTACGCCATGTCATTGTGTAGAACGTCATGGCATTGTGTACTAGAGTCTGCAATACCGGATGACATAATTAAATAACTGTACATAAATTATTGATATTTTAATATTTTATTAGCTCACCAAATGCAAAACTTAATAAAATACTTCTGGAATAAAATACTGCTTGATGGCGTGATTGACCAATCAGAATCAACTATCCCAGAGAGCCGTGTAATAAATGTATATAATGAATAAATAATATATACAGTATATATACACACACAATATAATATAATATTATATATTATATATAATTTATTATTTGTATTATATATTTTTACATATTTACAATGTATTTATTATTCATTTATATAAATAAATATTGATTTATATAATATAAAGTTATGAATAAAGGAATATTTATTTATAGAATAGTAATATGTATTTTTAGAATATAAATAAAACTATAAAAAGCAAATATGGTCAAAAATAAAAATATTTTGTCTATTTCTTTATTTTCAAACAGTAAATCCTCTTCATATTTTGTCTCATCTACACCTTGTTTTCTGGACTATTTTTAAATAATTAGTGAGCCTTACTGCACTCCACTGAGCTGAAAGTGAATATGAGCTACCGTTTTCCCCCTCTCTGGCTCAGATTAGCAGCTCACAGTGTCAGAGTGTCTGCAGCACACCGGCCTGCGAGATTTACGTCTGTGTTGAATATTTCTGGCATCTCACCACATGTGTCCGCTCACTCAAAGTTGTCTGCATGGTCACTCCTTTAACATCTATGTTGTTTAAGTTAAAGATGGCATGTGATGGGAAATTCTGGTGACGTACACGGATATGAACATGAGCCGTGTACATGAATGCTTTTCAACATGCCCAGCTTAAATGGGATCAACGCCCATATATATATGGTGAATAGAGTCTATGAGATTTTGAACACTGAAGGAAATTCTATAATCATTTACTTGCCCTTATGTATTACAAAACTCCAAAACAGTGTATTTTTTCCCCATGGAACTCAAAAAGAGATGCATAGTAGAATGTTCATTCTGCTCTTTTCCATAGAATGAAAGTGAACAGGGACTGGAAATACTAAAAACATAAAATGTCTTCTAAAGCCATATGATAGCCGTTTGTGAAAAAAGTATGTATTTTAAGTTATTATTTAATATTTCCTTCCAGCCCTGTACCTATCAAATTTTATTTAAAACCATCAAATCCAGAGTAAAGTGGAAGATTTTCAGTGTATAACATCTTAACTTCTAGTGTTTTTCTCACAGAAAGCTAGCGAACAGCTTTAGAACGCATGGAATTTAGTACATAATATACTTTCATGGTAATTTTATCATGCTTTTTCATTTTTTGAGCTTAACAGCCCCTGTCCCCATCCACATTCATTAAATATGAAAAAGAGCAGCCTAGATCTCCTTTTGTCTTCCATAGAAGAAACATGTTTGGAACCTGTGCATTATTTACATACTATTATAGTTTTCATTAATATTTATAATTTAATAAATTTATTATTTAATTTGGTGACCTTGAGTTTGTAGAAAGGCGCAATATAAAATAAACGTATTATTATTATTATTAATTAGATTTTTATAAATCTTTTATATATTAATTTTTATATTTAAATTTTTATTATTATTTAGGTTTCATTTATTTTTATTTCTGTTTTTTTTTTTTTTTTCAGTTTTAGATATTATTTATTTCAAGTTTTCCATCTAATATTTTTATTTTTGCTTCAGCTTTATTTGTTAACAAAAATGTTTTTAATAGTTTTTGTTGTAGTTAACGGTAATAACCCTGTTTGGAATGACATGAGAGTGAGTAAATGATACATTTTATTTTTTTTTGGTGAACAACACCTTAAATAAATTATTTTGTACATGTTTGGATCAGTTAAACATGTCTCTGCATAGCACATTCTGACAGTGATCTTGCTCATCTTAACTTTGTTTCATCTTGTTTTTAATTCTGGATGCTATTTTAAGAAAAACTAAATTCTATGGTCAAAAGCATGTGTTTTTTTTTTGGAATTAATGCTCAGGAATAGACAACTTTCTCCAGAAAGTAGCAGTACGATTGTCTGTACTGCAAGACGTAAAATTTATAGCTCCATTTCAGTCTTATTCTGTATTCAGTGTTTTCGGCGAGAGCTTGGCCGTGTTTTTCGTCCCGCTGGACTGGATAGGGCGGTTGAGCGGGTCACAGGAAGAGGAGAGCTAGACTGTGATTAAGACAGCTGTGGAACTGGTTGTGAACGATCAGATCATACTGCACTGAGGCACACACAGGGTTCAAGAATGGTTTTTAAGCTCCACAAAGAACTTTTCATTATCTCGTTCTAGAAATCCATCCATGCATAGGAGCTTTTAAGAATCGAGAATAATTATGCTGAACTAAAAAACCTGTAATGAAACATCAAAAAATTCTGATATAGTGACTCAAGAACCCTACAGCAAGAATGTTCTTATGTTGCTAAAATGAACCTGAAGCGAAACCTGACCCTTTATTTGAACACATTTTAGCCCTGTTTTAGGTTACACTTTATTTCAATGGTCCACTTTAGACATTCTACTAACTAACTATGAGTAACTTGTCAACTAACTCTCATTAGAGTATTAGTAGTCTGCTAGGTTAGGGTTTGGGTTCAGGTTAGTAGAATAATTTGACATGGACTTGTAACTTATAGTTAGTAGAATGTCTAAAGTGGACCATTGAAGTAAAGTTTTAACCAATTTTATTCTTAACTAAATTTCTAGGACCTTTGAAGCCCAAATGCGCTTAAGCATAGCTAAATGAGCTTGGTACCTGCCAGTGTTATTTTAATACTGTTTATATACTATTATAGATTTTATTAATATTTTGAATTGGTTTTTTTTTCCCTTCCGTTTTTCAGTTTTCATTTAAGTTTAATTTTTAGTTGTGCTTTTCACATTTATATTAAAGGGGACCTATTATGCCCCTTTTTACAAGTCTCTGGTGTCCCCAGAATGTGTCTGTGAAGTTTCAGCTCAAAATCCCCCACAGATCATTCATTATAGCTTGTCAAATTTGCCTCTATTTGGCTGTGAGCAAAAACATGCCGTTTTTGTGTGTGTCCCTTTAAATGCAAATGAGCTGCTGCTCCCGGCCCCCTTTCCAGAAGAGGGTGGAGCTTTAACAGCTTGCGCTTCGGTTGCTCAACAACAACAAGGCTGGAGAATCTCACGCAGCCAAAATGAGGATTTTCAGTAACGGTGTTCAGCCTTACATTGTTCAAACTGGAGTCGACACTGATGGAGAGACTCAGGAAGAAGTTACAACTTTTAGAATAAAACTGGACGTTTCTGAACGGTTAGTGGATAAATTTATGTAGTTGCTGTGGAGTTGATTCAACTCATCTACTATCATGTGCCGTCATGTTAATCTTTTGTGCAAATCCAGCGCTGAATTGATCCTCGTTTGTGAAGCAGTCCGGCGTAAAATGACGGCATGTCAACAACACTCTACTACAACAACTCTTCCTCTTCTCTAAAGCAGCCCAACATGGCCTCACCCCCTTTGTTGTGTGTTCCCAGGGGCGTGGTTTATGTAAATTTTAAGGTTAGTGATGTCACCTACCCGGGTAGAAGCTCACTGTAGTCCCTACCAGCTGTTTGTTGTAGTCCTTAAAAATTCTGTAAAATAAATTATCTCCCTTTGCATTGAACATTGAGTGTCGTAACTTTGCAGATGTTGTTTATACAGCAACATTACACACTAACTAAAGTTAAAAAAGTGAAATCATAATCAGTTCAATTCACACTTATTTGTATAGCGCTTTTCACAATACATATCGTTTCAAAGCAGCTTTACAGAGAATGCATGTCAACATTACAATTTAAAGAATGCAGTTAGCAAATAATGTAATAATTTATGCAGTTAATTACAATCACTGTTAGCAGTTTAACTGAAGGTAGAAGCAATGAGCTCCTGGAAAAATGAATTACATATTAACAATAATTAGGATATATAGAAATTTGTGAATGTGCATGTTGATCCAGATAATTACTTCTGAAGTAATCAAGGACCCCTAAAACAGACTAAAACAAAAATAAACCTTAATAGTAATATAAATAAAGCCTTTATTTATATTACTATTAAGGTTTATTTTTGTTTTAGTCTGCTTTTGTTTGCAGTTAGTAATTTAACTTTTAACTTTTGCTTTTTCAATTGCCAAGCAAAATTTAATTTAGCTTTTCCATCTAATGTTAATATTTTATTTCTGCTTTATTTCAATGAACAAAAATGTTTTTATTAGTTTTAGTTAACGATAATAACGGCATATCCGTTATAATTGTGGGAGCCAATCTTTTGAATCGAACACAGACTTCTGATCTCTGTCCTTTTGTCTGTATGTCAGTCTGTCTGAGATGTTATTTTAGCAGCATAAACTCGTTATTGTAGTGTTAACGTAACAGTTTGCCTGCCAAATATTAAATTATCACCATTTTCAATAGAAATAATTTAATTCTTGAATGTTTTAATGACCTCTGTGTGAGTGCGTGCGTGCGTGCGTGTGTGTGTGTGTGTGTGAGAGAGTGTGTATGTGAACAAGCCTCGGCCTGCTAGTGAAACTGATCTCGTACTTGTCAGCAGACACTGTTCATATGCAATAGAAGCTCATCTTGGCAGCATGTCAGTCTAACCGAAGCTAATGAGACTGACATTGTAAACACTCCACCTTTGGCTCCCGTGTTTCTAGAAGGATCCCTGAATTTGAACGTTCAGAGATTAAAACCTGGCCCCCCCCCCCCCCCCCCCCCTCTTCTTCTTTTTGCAGATGTTCTCTGCTCTTCAGCATGATTGACAGTTTGTGGCCACCTCTGGTTGATCCAAAATCTCCTGACGATCTGCCACAGTCTCCCTGCGTAGGTCTTCAGATCACATCGTAAATCACAGCCATGTTTACTTCACATTTATCACTCATACCTTCTGCTTCTGGAAGATTCCGCTTGGATAGTGGCTGATAATGTCAAAACAAACACAGCGCTGCGTACTTAACCAAAGTACATATAAATAAGCCTTCAGAGCTCAAAGATACAAAATTACTTATTAGCAGTGTTGCTAAGACAAACATTACTGCAGTTTCTCGTACTATCAGTCAGTAACTCATCCCGTACTGTTTGAGCTACAAACAGGAATGATATCTCAAATCAAGCAGCTGTTGTGCTGTTACTTTTATACTCCAGATTTTCACTTAGCAGGTGATAACATGGGCAACAAATCCCATAGACGTTTACACTGAAGGAAAGAATATCATGAATGTCAACTGCTGCTTCTATTTTTCGTCATATGATCTGCTGGTTTTGTACATTGTGTTGCTCCTGACAGATCTTTTATAAGGCCTAAAACTGGTTGTTTTTTACCTTTGGCTTAAAAATCAGAACTTTAAGCAGTTTTAAAGGGACCATTTTTTAGTATTTTATATCTTGTAAGACACTTTCACTGTTAGTGATGTTTGTTTGCACTGTTTTTATTAATCAGAGCGGGTCGAGTAATGCAGTCATATGTTAATAATTTTATGGAGGTCTTTTACTAATTATTTTTTTTAAATAAATCTGATAACTACGTTGATGTTATCTACTTTGATTTTTAAATAATCAGGGCAATCTATGCATTCCAGGATCGAGTCCCACCTCCCTGTTTCTGCTATAGGCTGAGCATCCAGCAGGATCACATGGTTCCGTTATCAAGACAGACCGAATCTCCGCTGTACCGACCACCTGTATTTCAGACGCTAAGAGAGATCCTTCAGGTACAGCACTCAAAATTGGCAGAAAACTCTTTTACCACACATGCTTAAAAAAATAAAGAACAAAATAAAGGAAAATCTGGAAATATCAAGGAATTTTAAAGCAGACCTATTATGCTTTTTTACATTTTCAACTTTCTTTAGTGTGTAATGTTGCTGTTTGAGCGTGAAAAAGGTCTGCAAATTTACAAAGCACAAAGTCACTCCAAAGGGTGTTATTCTTTATATCAGTAGGCACTGTAGTTTTGAATTTTCTTCCAGGAACGTACACATCACAAGACATATGGTTGAGTTGCATTAAGGCCCTATATACATAAGCGAAAGTGAAGAACAAACTGGTGTAACGTAATTTCGAAAGAAATCAGCCCAAAACGAAGATCATTTCGTGTTTGTTTCGGGAGATCGAAACAGCTTGCCAAAGCAAACTTTTCGGAAAGTTCACTCTGGCTAGTAAAAAACTCGGTCCTGGAGGGCCACTGTCCTGCAGAGTCTGGCGCCAACTTGCTTCAACACACCTGCCTGGAAGTTTCTAGCCTATAGTAAGACATTGATTAGCTGGTTCAGGTGTGTTTATTTGGGGACGGAGCTAAACTCTGCAGGACAGTGGTCCTCCAGGAGCAGGATTGGACACCCTTGCCTTAGAAGTACCATTGGTCAATGGTGATTATGTAATAGGAAGGTGTGGCTTTGAGGCTCCGCCTTCTTTCAGGGGAAAATCTTCTCTGGATCATTTCTTCTGTTCAGTCCCTCAAGGTCGGACGTCGGCAAGTAAAAACATGAACACACTGGAAAGTCGCATTATAGTAGAAACTAAAGTTGTAATTCTAATTGAAAGAGAAGCTGACATTGTTTTTTCTTGTTTAATACTGTAAAGCTTCTTGCTTTTAAACAATCTATTGTAAAAAGTGCTGTATAAATAAACAGTTGATGCAAACATCCACATCACTATGATCAGGATGCTTTATCAACTGCGGTTTTCTCACCGCTGTCATTTTTGTTGTGTGTATATTGTTGTTGGCTGGAAATTAGACATTATGTGCAGTCTTTTAAATTTTTTTCTTTTTTTTTTTTTTTTTCTTTAAATCCTTATCCAGTAATGTTAAATCAAATGTTTTTAATTGGAATTGGTCAAAAGATGTGGAACACTTTTGTTTTTATTTAACAGGACTGGTGTGCAGACCATGAAATAATATTATTTTAATCTAAGTTGATTTACTAATGCTTTTCCCTGTCTTTATTTTTTAGGATGTATCATTGAGGTGTTGTTGCAGCTTCCGGGCCACTGTGGTCCATAAACAACTTCTGGTAATGTTTTCTTAAACTATTTTTAGCAATAAATGCATCAGATAATTATTTTCATCATAGCTATATCTTTGTGGACCACCTTGACATGCCTGGTTTAAAGAGTGTGAGAAATAGTCCTTGGCTTTGCCTTTAGATTGTCTTCTTAAGAAACTACCATAGCTGTTTTCCCAGCACATTTGCCAAGTCTTCCCCCCTCAGGGACTGTACACCTTTGGAAAAGCTTTTGGAAAGCTTTACGCGCTGTTTAACGTAAGCTTACCTTAAGTGACATCATCCTGTGACAATCTACATGACTGATCTAGCAAACCCTTAGTCTCTGGACTTTGATAACCTGGCATTTTTATTTGTATCAGGTTAAGGGTCATGCTTACATGCTAGTGTGGATAGTAGATTAACGTGTTTTGTTTAGATTTGCTCAGTTTTTTTTTATCGGCATTGCACTTCTGCGTAGGTGTATGAATGAACAATCTGTCTGGGAAACTACCCCTAAAGCATTTTTCCTGTAATAATGACAGATATATGTGTTTATAAATGATGCAAACAGTTGAAGTTTTTTTTAACTTTGTGAATTCAGACCACTGTTTGATAAAGACCCAAAGCTTCTCCCAAATTTTAAATAATGTAGTAAGAAGTCTAATTAATATAATGTAATGTAATGTAATATAATATAATATAATATAATATAATATAATGTAATGTAATGTAATGTAATGTAATGTAATGTAATGTAATGTAATGTAATGTAATGTAATGTAATGTAATGTAATATAATATAATATAATATAATATAATATAATATAATATAATATAATATAATATAATATAATATAATATAATATAATATAATATAATATAATATAATATAATATAATATAATATAATATAATATAATATAATATAATATAATATAATATAATGTGCATATTCCAGTGCTAATCTCAAACTCTCCAGTAGGTCCATATTGATTAATTCAATAAAATGCACTGATTGACACATGCATCTTGGTCTTGCAGAGCTCAAATGCAGGCAATAGGGAGATGCTGCTGTTTGTGACAGATCCCAGTCTCCAAACGGAGCCGAAAGCAGAAGGAAACAGGAGAACCGTAGTTGTGTGTCTGAACCCGTCCTGCCTGATCTGGAGCTCAGTAACACAGGCCCTGGACACCCTGCAGCAACAACCCGTTCTGAAGTTCAGAGACGCCGTGAAGGAGCATGGTATTTCACCAGATAGACATACATGAATGCATCACCTGTCTGAATATAATGTCCCATGCACAGCTTTTATACAGTGTCAAAGTGCGTTTAAAAAGACTTGATGGTTCATTCAATTTCAGTCGCAATGATCAATCATTTCGCAATCATTTCTGAAGTATTTTAATTAACAATGCCTCTTTGAATTTCATAATTGCAAAGGCAGTTTATATATATATATATATATATATATATATATATATATATATATATATATATATATATATATATATATATATATATATATATATGTATGTATGTGTGTGTGTGTGTGTGTGTGTGTGTGTGTGTGTGTGTGTGTGTGTATATATATATATATATATATATATATATATATATATATATATATATATATATATATATATATATATATGTATATACATATATATATATATATATATATATATATATATATATATATATATATATATATATATATATATATATATATATATATATATATATATATATATATATATATATATATATATATATATATATATATATATATATATATATAATATTATATATATATAATATTATATATATTGTATCATATTATATATATTGTAGTCTACAATTATTTATGAAAACATACGTATTATAAGGCATTTTGAGTAAAGAATCTCGAAAACTGTAAAGAATGTCCAGGTCATATTTCACCCCAAAATGAAAAGAGGGAAATGTATATTATATTAATTATATTAATTTTATATTTTTGGGCTGTTACGATATTTTTGCATTGTGACACACATTTTCATGAAAATTCTTATTACTGTAATGTCAAAATATAATTTTATTAAGCATAATAAATTCTTATATATTTGTATATAATGGTAGTATGTATTTATTTTGTACATCATGGTAGTATTTATTTTAAATAATTAATAGCTAATTATAAAACATGGTTATGGCAAAATTTGGTTTATGCAATGTTTTTTCCCCTTTTTGATTTTTTTTTTTTTTTTTTTTTTTTTTTTTGGGTGAAATATGACCTGGATATGTTTTCATGAAATTCAGCCATGAATGCTTTATCATGCATAAAAAGTTCCGTTTGTCAGTGTAAAAAAAAAAGAAGAAAAAAGTTCAGCACTATTGAATGGAAGCCATTCAAGCAGAAAATCTCTCTGGTTCTGCTTCTTCATGTCTGAACTATTTTGAGATTTAGAGGTTTCCTGCATAAATCTTCATGCTGTCTTTCCTCAAAACCATGACTAGAACATTCTGTAACATTATGCTATTGCTCCTTTCACTAAACCAGGTCAAATATTCTGCTTGGATCAGACGGTGATCCAACTGGAACCAGAGGACCCGTCTTTCTCCATACCACGGCCCATAATACTGGACCGCCTGGGTCCAGAAACCCTCCCATACTCTCTCTGCACTGTCACAGGTTGGTATATTCCACCAGAGCCTCCCTTGTTTTTGAGGAGTTGGTACAGTCCAGCCTGACAGAACCAGATCTCAGGGGGGTACAGCATGTTTGTCCATTTTAAACAAAACCAGTTGTTTGTTGGCTCAGGCTTTGTTCTTGATGCTTTGTTAGGGACCTTCTTGTGGTTTGTCATGTGCTTTTCCTTTTTAAAGATCTTTCTCTCCTACGTTGAAAGAAAGTTGTCTTTTTGCCCTGTTTAAAAGTCTCATTTTGTTATAAAGTGCTTTGTTCAGTCTCTTATTATATTGTTTTAACTCATGCAAAATGATGCAATCTCACTGTATTGTTTCATTTAGTAAATGATCCCCAAATATGGATCTTGTTTTTACCAATAATAATTTTGAAAGTTATTTCACCAGATGCAGATTAAGCATCAATTTTATTTTATTATTTATGTCATTATTTTTATTATGTGATATGTGATGTGTTAGATGTGATGTGATGGTTGTTCCATGTTATGTTGAAGAACAGAAAAGTGATATTTGACACTCCATGTTAGACTTTGAATGTCTTTGGCTGTTTCACCCCGTAGATAAGACAAATCATCTGACCCAAAAGTGTAACAAGCACAAATTATCTTCTGCTGTGGTCAGCAATTTCAGCTTCTGGCTGCATGCCGGAGGATTCTCCAGAGAGCAGAGGTTCATGCAGGGGTCTTATCACTCTGCATGTTGTGTGTTATGTAACATAGATGTGTGTTTGTGCTGCGTGTTACTGCTTGTATGCAGTTATTTGTCAGAAAATGTCCTAACTTCAAAAGTTCTCAGCAGACGTTTGAACAAACAAACTATTTGATTGTGTTGATGTGCCATAATTCATTTGGATCAGAAGTCAGAAGTATAAAAAAAAATAGCAGTAATTAGCTAATTTACTCAGTAAGTAGTAAAAATAACAGTAATGGGCTTATTCATAAGTAGTACATGGAAACTAGTAAACTACTAAGATTGCATATAACTTTGTTAGATACTAACACAATGCATGGTTTATCCTGCAATCATCCAGCAAAGTGATTTTAGTTAATGAAATAATTTGAATAAATGTGTGATTTGCATATGTTTATGTACAGGTGTGATTGTTGCAGTGGACGAAAGCACAGCGTTCTCCTGGCCCACCTGCAGCCAGTGTGAGAGTTGCCGTTTAGAGACTCGAGGAAAACTGTAAGTCCAAAGTTCTGTGCTAGAACGGTCCAAACCGGTGAACTTTAAAGACAAGAAATAATCCTAAGTGAATGTCAACCTCCTGCATATTCTGTGGTAGGGATGGGCGGACAGGTTGAAGTTCATTCTACACTAAAAAAAAAACGGTTCTTTATTGGCATCTATGGTTCCATAAAGAACATGTAACATCCATAGAACCTTTCCATTGCACAGAATGTTCTTTATGGTTCTTTAGATTAGTGAAATATTGTTCACACTAAGAAAAAAAAAGGTTCTTTTAAGAACTATTCACTAAATGGTTCTTTTGGGGAACAAAAATGGTTCATCTACACTTAAAAAGGAAGGTTATTTTCTTAAAAGAAAAAGTGAACAACATTTAACTAATCTAAAGAACCTTTTTCCACTATAAAGAACATTTTGTGCAGTGGAAAGGTTCTATGGATGTTAAAGGTTCTTCATGGAATCATCAATGCCAATAAAGAACCTTTATGTTTAAAAGTGTATGGCATGTCTTCTTAAACCCCCTATTGGAACCTTTAAAAGTGTTAAGGACTAAAGCACTGTAAGGAAGAACTTCAGTACCAATGTTGTGTAGAAATGCCTACAGACATTACTACAGCTGCAAATTCCTTCTTATGTCATCTAATAAAATGAAGTGTTTATTGAGTCCCAAATGCTTTCTTTATTAAGAAGTCAGAAAATTGAGTTTTCCTAAAGTGCATTATAGTGGACACATTTGTGGCATTTTATTTGGTTCCCAAAGCCACAAAAAAACACTGATGTAGTTTGACATGACCATTTTTCACCTCTGTCTTTGACCCTTAAGATCAAAGTTGTGATAGTCTTTTCGTCCACATATGGAGCAGGACCTGATTTTGCCCTCGGGGAAATGATTGGAGTGTTGTAGTCTGCTATTGGTTGATCTCATATGAGTGACAGATTGTCCCGCCCTCTCGCAGTAAACATCAGATAAGTCGCTGCAACAGGGAGAGGAAGTTATTTTGATTAAAGATTAAGAGGCACATGAATTAAACAAAAAAAACGATGTTCACAGATAAAAAAAAAAAAAAGTATAATAAATACTGCAATATTCCATTAAAAAAATAAGAAACACGTTTGTTGTAGTGTGTCATTACAACTTCTGTATTTAAATGAGCTCTATTATGATTGGTTGTAATTGGCTAATCTATGTGCATGTGAAATATCTCTTTCAACTCTTCACGTCCCATACATTAAATGTCTCGTTTCAATTTGAAACATCTCAGATTATGGAAGTAAAATGCTGTTGCATGTCGACTTCATGGAATGCCAGATGTGTGTGTTCGTATACGGTCCATAAGTTTGTTGACCTGTGTCTGTTCAGAGTTAATGTGTAAGATTACTTAAGTTTAATCACAGCCCACCCCTTAGCTAAATTGTTTTCACATTCCAGTGTAAGAGTAAAGCCGAAGTGATGAATCATGGTGCCTTTGAGCCCTCAAAACTGAAAAAGAGTCAACAAAACAACAATAAAAGTTGCATTTGTGTTGGTTTGCTCATTTCTAGGAAAGGATTCCTCTGTTTAGAATGTGGAGCAGTGATGGATGAAGCGACCACAAAGATGCAGCTGGAGGTGTTTCTGAGCTGCTCCTCACTGAGCCACTGTAATGTTAAAGTCAAGGTGAGATGCTTTCTGCTGCTTTATGTAGAAAACATTCATTCACACTGTGGATGTCACAAAAAATGAAATGAAGCTTATCTTGTTACAGAAAACAGGGGCTTTCGCACCGGGTAGTTCTAGGAATCTAGTTCTATGAACTAACCACCTGGGTGGTTCCCCAAGAATTATAGTTCCCCTAGGGCCGTTTTCCTGGTTGCATTCGCACCGCCAGAAGGATCTCTGAAGTGACGTAAGCCGCGCTTTTTGTTGTGACTTTTATTTGACAGTGCTGCAGAATTTTATTTTTGACAGCGATTTTGAGAACTCCAGAGCCTGAGCACACAGCGCTCATATTATCCATTAGTTTATGATCTGTTTAACAGTCCTGTCTAATGCGTTATTAGATAGAACTGTTATGCAAAGAAAGTAGACAGTAAAAAGTATTTGTGTTTCCCGTGTGGTTGATGCACGATGTTGCTAGCTGAGCAGAAGTACATAATCATGTTTTGCTTGGTCGAAAGTTGAGTTGGATTTTCTTCTTAGTGTTGAGAGGTCCATCT